>NC_137603.1:36457185-36469685 GCF_963280865.1 Gymnoscopelus braueri | reverse complement strand
TGTGTGTGTGTGTGTGTGTGTGTGTGTGTGTGTGTGTGTGTGTGTGTGTGTGTGTGTGTGTGTGTGTGTGTGTGTGTGTTGGTATATATATATAGGCAGGTTCTGCAATTTAGAATTAGTGTGTGAACCGATAGTTAGCAAACGATGACATGCTCAAATTGTATCAATTGAAAAACATCAAAAATATAAACCATTTGTCAATTATGATAAATGCTTTAATGGAAGAGTGTATGGCCAAAGCGTAAATGAAACATTTCCACATAACATGGGGAAACCATGTCAAAATTGCCACTGTAGCTCTGGCCAGTGACTTTGCATAAAATTATTTCTCTTCTAAACTGATCTGATGAAAACACACACTGTCACTATAATATACTAGTTATACATAGGCTAATAGACCTACCATAAGGTTAAAAATTAAAATAAGAATTACACATTTGACATGCTCCTTCATCTGCAGGCCTACGCCTACATGGATAGAAACAAAACAAATGCATGCTGCCCTAAAAAGGGAGAGAGCGAAAAGTAACAATTAAGGATGTTCTTAATGGCTAGAAGTTTGTCAGGCTAGACGTGACGTCAGTAGGTCCTGCTTTTGCTACGGCGGAGTGATTTATCGACGCTTATCGGGAATGAATAGATCAAAGCCTCGCCAGATGACAGGCGATCAATCAACCGTCAAATCAAAGATGGCAATTGTCCATTAAAAGCCCCCTCTCCCAGCACACTCCCTCCCTGAGCTGTGAAATAATCTTTAGACTGGAAAGTCTTTCCCAGAAACTGAAGGAAGGGGGGATGAAAAAAGAAATGAGAGAAAGAGGAACCCCGACATAGGCTACAGGAGAAACTGGCTAAAAATGTGATGCTTCTGATCAAATGTTTTTGCGCAAAGCTGCACCCCCTCTATAAAAAAAAAGAAAGAAAAAAAAGTGTGAGGGCGAGCATCAAAGGGCCTCCGTGACAGTCAGCTGACACCGAGAGCCCCGCCAACCTTTCTAGTGTAGATCAGTAGAAACAGTCAATATCTACGAAGGAAGAGAGAGAGAGAGGGAGAGAGAGAGAGAGAGAGAGAGAGAGAGAGAGAGAGAGAGGGGGCGAGAAGGAGAGAGAGTAAAGGGAGACCTATCAAAGCCTAAGTTGTCTATGAAAGAGACAGTTTGTGTTTGTGTTTGTGTGTGTGTGTGTGTGTGTGTGTGTGTGTGTGTGTGTGTGTGTGTGTGTGTGTGTGTGTGTGTGTGTGTGTGTGTGTGTGTGTGTGTGTGTGTGTGTGTGTGTGTGTGTCAGAGAGAGAGAGAGAGAGAGAGGTTTTGAGACAGATCCCTTTCACCCCAACGTTTTAAGGAGTCAAGTTATTTTGCGGTGGGTAAACTACAGCCTGCGCCTCTGACAATGAACGTGACATGGTCATGAACAAGCTTTCTTTTTTAAATGAAAATATAAAAAAAACAAAAAAAACAATAGCATGTAAGTGGTTGTTGAGTTTGAAAAATTATGATAATGTTAGACAACAATATAGTATAGTATATAGGCTACTATATAATCTATTGTTGATAACATCATCTTTTCTCTATATGTACTAAAGCAAGTACAGTGGATCGACTCCTAGAATCCTAGGGTATTGGCATTTAGGTTACAGTGAGGCATAGAAGGGAGAAAGAAAAAAAAAACTCATCCTCTTCAAAGGGAGAGTGAGACAGGGAGGGGGAAACTTTGACTTGTACATTAGTGGTCATAACCTCCCTGTTTGAATGAGCCAGATTTGGGGGTTCTTCCTACTTTAACAGTAGCCCTGCAGAAGATCCGGCTGAGCGCTCAGGGGTGCACTTAAAAATCAGGCTACGATAAATATTAGCAGAAGGACAAATTACTGCAGCAATAAATAGACGTCAGGACGGATAGGCGGGCTACATGCGTGCACAAGCACGCACGCATCGTGCGCGTGCACGCACGTAGCCGCCTATGTGCACACGGGCGCGCATACACACACCAAACACGCACGCACACACACACACGCACGCACACGCGCAGGGGGCATGCATGCACACCAGCACCATGTTGTACCTGAGGCGCGTCGGGGCGCTTGCTGCTTCCTCCGCGGCATGCTGCTGGCTCTCTGGCGGCTGACAGGAGTTCTGCTCTCGGCCCCGGCGGAGATCCGAGGAGGCTGCCTTGGGGGCTCCGCTCCGCGGAGCTTTGAAAGCGGCGGCGCTTCCCTTTGCACAGTTTCCCCCCAGGGGAAGCTTTCAGGGCTCACACATAGAAGATCGGGGCAGTTTTCGAACACACTCAAAAAATAAAAAAATCACACCGTGGAGAATGATGGGGTAACTGTGTTGAGATTTTTTTTTTTTTAAGAAAAAAAAGGAGGAAAAACAGTGCGGCTCCCCCTTTTTGTCTTGCTCTCCTCCTCTGTTTTCTCCCCGGGCCGATGGACTTGGATATCACAGTGGAGGAGCTGCCTGACGAGGCTCGGCGGCTGGACGGGGAGGAGAAAGCAGCCCTGTAGCCTCCGTGTGATTCCTCCTCACTCGGCGGCGGAGGCTGCAACAGGCGAGCTTAAAGGAAAACCAAATGATCGCGTCACTCAAAGTCCGCAAACAAGGGGCCAAACATCACGCACTGACAACACACTGAGGCGCACACACACACACACACACACACACACACACACACACACACACACACACACACACACACACACACACACACACACACACACACACACACACACACACACACACACACACACACACACAGCCTCGATGGTGCGCTCTCTGCGCCGCTGATAGGCGTCACGTAGCTCTCCCTCTCTCTTCTGTTCTGACTGCATGTCTCTCACTCTTTCTGTCATTCCCGTCTAATCCCATTCCTATGTATGACATACAATATCGCAAAATGCCTTTGTGATTACGAGCCTTGATACTAGCCTTACATTCCAAGTAGGGTTGGGAGATCCGGAACCGGAGGAGTGAACCGTAGGAACCGGATCCGACAACATTGAGGAACCGGAATCGGTTCCATCACATTTGGAACCGTTTCTGGAACCGGGTTTTATCGCACTGTCAGAGAGGCTGGTGTGTGGACCTCACGTCTGCTATAGAATTACAATAGTATCCAGTGGTTCTCAAACTTTTTTTTTTTCAAGGGCCACCATAACTCTGAGAGTGTACAACGGGTCCATTTGGTTCCATGTGTGCACTCTCAGAGTTACATACCTGTAATAAGGGTCCATTTGGTTCTATGTGTACAGACCTGTAAGGGTCCCCCTATAGGAATCGTTAAATGGAACCGTTAAAGAATCGGACCGTTAAGAGCGAATCGTTAAGGAACCTGAATCGAAAGGATTTCCAACCCTTAATTCCAAGTCTTTGGGAAATGTTGCAACTCGCGTAAATGTCAATCATATACACTGCAAGACGTAGGCTATACTAACGGCTACTAACGGCGGTACAGTTGTAAAGGGAAGAAAGCAGACACATGGTATAAGAAAATATGACCCCTTTACACAAGACTACAGCAACACTGACTGACTGACAGCGTTATGACGACGTCTTAGGGATCAGATCTGAACGGCAGTACATTTACTTACTTTATCGGTTGATCCACCGCGCTGCTATCCATGAGGATTGAATCCGCTTCCCCGGGCGGAAAAACAAGAAGCGGTGTGAACAATCTGGAAGAAGAAACGCTTCTTCTGAAAAAGCAACCAACGTAAAAAATCCATTCGCCTCCGGGCAAGTCCTAGCGGGAAAAGAGCCACATCAGCTATATTCAGGTTCAATCGGTTGTTATTTTCGCGTGGAGAAAATGGGGCGAAAATGGATATATAAAAAAAGAGAGAGCGAGAGAGAGAGGAGGAGATGGACGGCAGCCTACTTGTCGCCCACACACTGCTGGCGCGGCTTCGCTATTTTGTCCAAAGCGCGTTGAAAAGCCCCACTGAGGGCAAGTCAGTGTGTGTGTGTCAGTGTGTATGTGTGTGTATGTGGATGTATGCGTGTGTGTATGTGTGCGTATGTGTGTGTGTGAATCGATGAGATACGTGCTTGATTGGGTCTCCCTGGTTGTAGTAATGTACATGAGAAGGAGGGGACGGGCTCAGCTGCTCCCATGCAGGCTGGATGCTAGTGGGTGCCAAGCACTTTCTTGGCCGCTAATGGTACTTTTTTTCCCCCTTTTCTCTTTGTGTGGTTTGATAGGATGCTATTTAAAAACAGCAACAGCGAATCACACGCATCTCCCCACATGCACGGCAACAGCTGCCTCCTTCTTTACACTTCTTTCGCCTCAAGTGACTCTTGTCTGGGGCGCAAAATCCTCAACCAAGCGCAGTCCTTTTTTTTTATATTGGCAACTGGAATAAAGTACTAATTATATCAGGTAAGCTCAAAATCCTTTTCAGAGAATTCAAACATTTACGGAAAGCACTCCTGTTTTCCTCTTGTCTTGACAGTGTTTTCACATTACAGTATAGGCTACGGAATATAAAAGTTTCTGGATTATTTTGAGTTGGGAACGTGGATTTTCTTTTCTTTTTTTTTAAACAAAATATTGTCCTTTATTTTTCAAGCAATCCTCGAGGTGAGAAGGATGGATGATACGCTGCGGTGGAAACAAAGGATTCTTGAAGGGGGAAAAAAGACATCGAGAGGGGACAATAATAACGGTGAGTGTCTGTCCTCTGCGCCAGATGTGTCGCCGTGTCCCCCCTCCTCTCACGCGTGTCAATAGCAAAAAGAAACAGCTTTCCTCCTCTGAACCGCCGTGGGAATCAAACCGCTTCGGTCCGTGGTGGGTGTGTGTCGCTCCAAGGGAGGCTGATGGGGTCGTCGCTCCCCGCCGTTCGCCGGACGAGGGAAAGATGGGTGTTTGTTCACCGATCGGGGATGTTTTCGCCCTAATCTCGCCGAGAGTGTGTGTGTGTGCTGCTCCACCACTGCATGCCGTTAGATCCGCCCAAGCATCTGTCCGTCTTTCCATTGGCGCATCCATCAGTGTCACACAGCGGCGCGCATTCACTGCGATACGACACAATACCCCTCTCTCTCTTCAGTGTGTGTGTGTGTGTGTGTGTGTGTGTGTGTGTGTGTGTGTGTGTGTGTGTGTGTGTGTGTGTGTGTGTGTGTGTGCGCACACACACACACACACACACACACACACACACACACACACACACACACACACACACACACACACACACACACACACACACACACACACACACACACACACACACACAAGCACACAAGCACACACACCGGCGATGGAGAGCTCTCCCCAACATCTGACTGACACAGTGTTCTCTCGACAAGCCCGCGAACCAGCTCGGAGCTTTTATTGGCTTTTTCGCTGCCAAACACAAGCAGATAGAGACCAGTGCTCCAGTGCTTTAACAAAGGGACTTGAGAGAATTCACACATAATTAGACAACCTGTAGTATTCCTATCGATTAGTTAATGCCGTGCGTAATGACACCAAAACTTTCTCCACAATATGTTTATTTTGCACCAAAACCTGAACTTGTAGCTATATATAAAATGTTCACATATGTATGGAAAATATATATAAATCCATTTAATATAAATCCATACAGAAAAATCCATGACTAAATCCATATCGCCAATTTAAGGCGCCAAAGCAACTTAAAAAATTATGTAGGATTTTTTTGTGGCTCCTTAATGGCAACTCGATCACGTTGATGATGATTATCGGTTGAAATGGACTGCCATGCATGAATATTAGGCTATACTTCACTATAAGCCTATACTTTGATTGATTGATTCAATACTTATTAACAGTTTACAAGAAAGGCACAGAAAGTAGCCTACAGTTCTACAAAAGGATGCTAAAAGGATTAAACCCAAGAAAGCACTATGTCTTGTTTCCATTGGGGTCCTGACTCCTGTGTATTCAATTAATCGAAAAACAGTTTTTACTTGATCAAATAGTGGTTAAAATATCATGAATGAACTACACGGTGATTTGATCGTACCTGTACCTGTACAATATTACTGCTGCTTGGTGCATGTCACGGTGCGCTGAAGGCCCGTGGACACATTCCCAAACATGGTGCTATATACATCAGTGGTTCTCAACCTGTGGGTCGGGATCCCCAGGGGGTCCCCGCACATGATTTCTTTTTTTTTTGGGGGGGGGGGTCCCCAGATGACAGTGAAGTGACAGTTTAAGGACTTTTAAGACCTTTTTTTTTTTCAAAAGAAGGAGAATAAAAATCAAATCAAATCAAAAGTAGGCTAATCAACAAACTACTATAAAAGCTGGTAAAAAAATTGGCCAAATTGTCAAATAATTAAGAAAGAAGCAAAGATCTACAAGCTCACAATGCCTCGGGTTGCGGTGATGTGATCTTGTACATGGGTCATTCCAGAATTGGAGGACATTTTACGTCCCACCCAAGAAATGTCAAATAATCCATTTACAAAATACTAAATAATGCAGTTGTCGTGTAACTTTGAGTTGTCCTGAGACCAAATCTAAATCAACTTGGAGAAAAAAATGTTTGAACATATTTAAAAAAAATACCAAATAAGTCTGTAGTACCCCTAAAATGCTAGTTTTCTCTTGTCCCACCCCCTTGGTGACCAAATGGAATCTCAGATAAAACTGTTAAAATGACATCTAAATCTACTTTCTTTTGCATTATTTTGTTCATAGATGTCTCTTGTAGATGTGGAAACATATTTTTTAATTAACATAATATTTTAAATAAGTATTATTATGCAAGGAACCTGTGTCCCACAACTTGCATGCAACCCTGTTACCTTAACCTTTTTAGCATGGTAAAAGAATTAGAAAAGTTTGAGTCACATGACACACTAGAAGTGACATCATCAAACACTTTCCTAACAGCATGGGTAGAGCAAAGGTATCTCCTCTCTTCTATTATTCATATTTTTATAACATTGTCAGCCCATTGTCAGCCTTGGTTCAATGTCTCAACCTACCTCACGCAACCCTGTTATGCATATTTCCAGAATAAGATCAATACTCGACAAAAACTTCTATACTTATTTACTTATGTGAGTTTGTCCTCTTGGTAAATGCTAACATCTATCTAAACAGCTAGCTTCTATTCCTGAGAAAAAGCTAACATTAGCATAGATTTGCAATCCTGTTACTTGCAGCCCTGTTACTGTTATTAGAGTAACAGGGTTGTACAACATTAACAGGGTTGCATTAATAGAATTAAAAAATTTATGGTTAAATTAAAAACATTACATAATCTAAACTATCATTTTGGTTAATCTACGTATTTTAAACATTATTGAATTTTACAGACTATATTGCTTCATTTTATTTTAACCAAGTAGTCAAATGAGTTATAGTTGTTTGGTGGCAGTGGTGGGATGGTATGCCTTTATGAATTTGACAACTGTGAAGTAGACCATGATGCCAGGTGGACGTGGAAGAGGCTCAGTTACCAGGAAGAACCCAGTTGAACAGGGGAGTCAAGAAAGTGTTTGGCGTGAGGGGAGCATGGAGTTGGGGCCTCCAGTTAAAGGGGTTGTCATCTCTGTTCCCGATCCATCTGACTGTTCTCTGGTAACCGCCAAACCAAGTGATTAAGGACCAGTGGTGCGACCAAAAGAGGCTACAGTGAGTACTCCAATGGCACCACCTGTTGATACTAGCTTCATGGAAGAGATGAGGAACTTTATGTGTCATTCTAAACGGACTGAATAAATCTAGTTCTGGCCGTAACCAAGTCCAAACAGCTTCTGGTGCAATGGACACAGAGACATCACGACAGCCCATGCCACTGGATCAGAGACCTGATAATCCACCTAACCAAACTCCAGCCTCTCATGTTTCAGAACCGAGAATCCCAGACATCAGAGAAGGTGAGGATGCTGAGAGCTTCTCTGTGCGGTTTGAGTGCATGGGGGTGGATGCAGGGAAAATGGGTTGCCCCGGTTGTCACTTTATTGACCAGACGGGCCCTTGAAGCATATGCTGGCATGGATGAACAACAGTCAGAGTCATACGAAGCTATCAAAACAGCAGTACCAAACAAATACAATACTACTGAAGAGACTTATCGACAGAGGTTCTGCAGCACCATTGTTCCAGCAGAGGAGACTGTCAGAGAGATCTGACTGAAGGGGCTGTACAAGTGATGGATGCATCCAGGCAGTCGTACCAAAGACGAGATTGGAGAGGTCATCATTCTACTACTTTCTACTACTACTACTATGCTACTACTTGCTGGGGAGGGAGTTCAAGCTGCTGACTGACCACTGAGCCCTAAGGTGGATGCACTAGCTCGATGCAACAGAATGCCTGCATCCTCCAGTGGTGTCTATAGCCCTCCAACCATACCAGTTCACTATTAAGCATTTTTGTGGTAAGAAAAACCATATTATTTTTCAAGGTTATGTGTGAGCAAAAGGGAGAAGGGGTGAAAAATATCATGGAGGCTCATTTCTCCAGTCCCAAAATTCCAAACATGTAATCACATTCAGGTACAGTATGAGGTCATTGATTGTGTAATGTTTGCAAGGGGAAGGTTCAGATTCCTCTTGCTCATGTTTTCACTATTCACTTTCACTATTCTTTGTCTACAGACTTAAATTCCTGGACATAACCATTTAAGAAGGAGTGTTCATCCCCCTTAAGTTGTCATGTGATTTCCTGGTTATATTGATTTTCTGGTTGTATTATTCATTTCACAAAAGGAAATACTTTGTTAATTTATTAACATTAACACAGTATGTGTTATTGTCTGCATTGTACACATGGTTAGGGTAAATGGTTATGTCCTCTAACTTAATAGGCTTGTCTAATTGAGGTGTGATCAATGCCACCTGTGTCTAAGTGGAACTACTTAGTAGAGTCTTCCCTGATTGGTCAAGTTAGCTGGTGACCAGGTATAAAAGGTGTTTGAAAACTAGTAATAATCAGGTGGGGTTGATATTGGTGAGATGTGTGTCTTGTGTGACCTCCTGTTTGCTAAATAAAACCCTGATTTTCTGGAACAGCTCTGCTGCCTCCTGGTCCATTTTCCATTTCCACACTACCAACCATCCTCATGTGAAATATGAAAAGTTATTCAAATAATATTTCATTTTCTGTTATTAAAAGTTATTAAAAGACTAATTATGTGGTCTTGAGCATTTATTTGTCACACTGAAAAAAATCTATAATCAGAAGTAATGCAGCTATTCAACCCTGTAACTGTAATTTCAACCCTGTTACCATTATCATTTTAATCAAATATTAACATAAATGTCTTTCTCAGCGCATAAGGGTTTGACCTATTGTCCTTTAAAGAGTTTAAGTAATTATATGCATAATGGGTTAGAGCAAATATTTGAAAATTAATACTTAAATTAGTAAAGTGAAACATGCCACAATTGAAAAGTTGTGCAAGATAGATTTCAAAAGTTGCTTAAACTAATTGAAATAAATTAATATCTGAAATAAAATGTTTATTCAGAGAGAATGTTACTTCTTTAACTTAATGGTAAAGGAATTATATTTTAAAAATACATTATTGCACTTTTTTCAAGTTCCTGAGTGTTGGTAACAGGGTTGCGCCAGGTATAGCAAACAACAAATAAAACATGTAATAAAAAAAATATCTTTGATGCCTGAGCTGAGCCAATCAAGCTTTTGATAGTTTATTACCTATTATTGATGAATATATAACAGAAAATTGTCAAATAGAAGGTTAATTTTTCAGAAATTTGAAAGCCCAAATGTCCTCCAATTCTGGAATGACCCACATCGTGGATTTTTACAATAGTTATCTGCGGAACCAAGTCAAACTAAATGTAGGCCTTGCTCAAATATGATTATTTTGGGGGGGATCCCCAGTTCAAATATGATTATTTTGGGGGGATCCCCAGTTCAAATATGATTATTTTGGGGGGGTCCCCAGTTCAAATATGATTGTTTTGGGGGGTCGCGCCCACTGTGCTACATCACCCTGACCTGTCCCATCCACAAACCCCTGCTGTGTGAAGTGCGTGGCCACGGGGTAACTTTATGACAACCACTCGAACTTGTCTAATAATAATAGGCCTACCTACCTATACAGACCAAATGAGCATTATAGCCTCTAAATCAGTATTAAAGTGTTGTAACCAAACCACTTTCCAACACATGCACCAAACCAAAAGAAGGAAAACATAAGTAGCATATACTATTTGGTGTATAATAAAAACCGACCCGTGCACCTCTATGTGTGACATGAGTGTGTGTGTGTGTGTGTGTGTGTGTGTGTGTGTGTGTGTGTGTGTGTGTGTGTGTGTGTGTGTGTGTGTGTGTGTGTGTGTGTGTGTGTGTGTGTGTGTGTGTGTGTGTGTGTGTGTGCACGCGCGCGCGCACGTGCGTAGGCTATACTATAAGTGTTCTTGGCTTTATACCAATATGTTGTTTTTTAGGTATGGTTTCAAGAACAACAAACCATTGTTACTACAAATGCCTCCACGATTTTATAGGATCGTGCTTTTGACTATAGGTAAATTAATGTTCATTTAGAGATATGATTAACTATAATAAATCATATCTTAATTTAATTAGTAGCTAATGCAGGTGGACACGTTGTCTAAGACAATTCGAATTGGATTTGGAAGTATGAAGTGCAATAACATCTTGTCCTAATTGCCGTCATCTCAAAACTTTTAAATAATTGTAACAGATATAGCAATTGCACTGCACCTTTTTCATTACGTAAATTAAGGTTAACCGCAGATGAATAATGTGAAAACCAACGTATAACCTAATTATATATTAATAATCATTTAGTTACTGGAATAAAGTGTGTAAAGTCTGATTTCAGTCATGTTGAGCTTTGTTTGTGTGTGTGTGTGTGTGTGTGTGTGTGTGTGTGTGTGTGTGTGTGTGTGTGTGTGTGTGTGTGTGTGTGTGTGTGTGTGTGTGTGTGTGTGTGTGTGTGTGTGTATGTGTGTGTGAGAGAGAGAGAGAGAGAGAGAGAGAGAGAGAGAGAGAGAGAGAGAGAGAGAGAGAGAGAGAGAGAGAGAGAGAGAGAGAGAGACACACACACACACACACACACACACACACACACACACACACACACACACACACACACACACACACACACACACACACAGACAGAGACAGAGAGAGAGAGAGAGAGAGCGAGAGCGAGAGCGAGAGAGAGAGAGAGAGAGAGAGAGAGAGAGAGAGTGTGTGAGTGAAATAGAGAGATCTTAGTATTTAGTTCAATCTGTTTCATATTGATGTATGTTCAAACGTTAAAAAAGGTTTATAATGTTGCCTTATACTTGTTTCATTTAAAATGTAATATTTCTTACAGAGCTGCTGGCAAATATCGGTGAACTTTCTAGAATCAAGTCAAACAAAGGCGTTTGGCGTTGTAGGACTTTTTAAGGTTTTGAAAAGCTTTTCTGATTATAAAAGTGTTGACCACCGGACAGCTGTGCACGCGCGCAAGCACCACGAGTAGGAGCTTCAGGTAATTAACTCACTTATCTGTTCACCTTATATTCATAAAGGCGACGAAAAACGACTCAATTTAATACAAATGTAATAGACAGACCTTATGACGTCTATTCACTTAGTTACTAGTTACTTTGTAGATTTTGATTATTATTACAAAACATACATTTACCACTTTTTGCCCCTATATTTCGGCCATTTGAAAATAGCTGATCTAGAAGCTCAAAATGCGTCAGGATGCAACAGATCTGCTATTTCAAAAGATTTCTAATAATTGCAACAGAGACCGGTCATTGTCGTTCAGTATAGCCTATTGAAATTAGATTGAATAAAACCCGAAAATACAAGCTTTTTTAATTTGATTTATTTGTATAGTTTGTTCAATTGCTTGAGGTAAAATGGTCCAGTATTAGCCTATAACTACTTTAACTTATTGAAGATTTATTTTTGGCCCTAAATAACGCTGAGAGCCCTCTTTAGCGCATGAAAATGAGTTTGATCCATGCATTTTTTTTATGTGCCAATTCTGTATATAGCTTTATTTAGTTTGAATATGTTCCCTTCTTTTGAAGCAAACAGAGAATTATATATATATATATATATATATATATATATATATATATATATATATATATATATATATATATATATATGCAAACCAGCATTAGCCATGCACTGTCAAAAGTAAATAATTTGGAATGACGATCCCCTTCTCGAGTTGTGAATGCTACAATACTGTATAGGCTGTAGCCTAAACAGTACTCATAATTTGATAATTCATATAGCATCAGGTGTCCCCATTTGCATGAGGTTTTAAATTATAATGGCATAATTATGCTACAGCATGCGCGCACAGACAGACACTGATTTGGCAACCCTGTGGATGACTCATATTGGACCGTGTTTACAGTCCGTGGCCTGGTGGTCATGGACTCCCCCAACCAGCAAACTCCTTCTAGGACAGTGGTTCTCAACCTGTGGGTCGGGACCCCACATGATTTTGAGGGGGGGTCACCAGATGACGGTAAAGTGACAATTTAAGAAATGTTAAG
>NC_137603.1:36439685-36449685 GCF_963280865.1 Gymnoscopelus braueri | reverse complement strand
ACGTCTGTTCCGTGCACGTCTGAATTACCTCTCTACCCCCAGCCTCCACCCACCCCCACCCCCCCCCCCCCCCCCCAAAGCGATCTGTCCACCTCAGGGAGAACAGAGGAGGAGTGTAAAGCATTGCTGTTGGACAGAAACCTTGTATATCCAATGTTTTAACTTTTTTAATGTTTTTAGTAAATTAGTGCCCTACTTGGTCATACTGCAATCACACAAAAGTTGCAAAAATTGCCGATCCACAATCGTGATGCGGCGTGAGCTTGTGGATCTGCTATGTTTGCTATTTTCTTTAAAGTGAAAGAGGTTAAGTGTGTCTGTGTGATTTACAAATATTTAACCAATGAAAAGTATTAAGCAGAGCTTGTGACATTGGAGCCATTCGAACGCATTTCCAGAAAAGTAGCGGTTTTAGACATACAAGGTTTCCGCCCGACAGTGACGACATCTGAATTACCTCTGTCCCCCCCAAACCCCCCTCTTCCAAATAAAAAATGGCGTTCTGTCCACCTCAGGGACAACGCAGAGGAGGACAACAGAGGAGGAGTGCAGAGGAGGAGTGGATAGACACGGTGGACAGAGGTCAATACGCTCAAATGATTCCCCACTCCTAGTAGCGAGGGGAGAGTATAATCCTGGCTCTGGGGTATGTCTGTTCTGTTCATCTGGCGCGTCACAGTGGTTATTTTCCCAATGTGTCCCTCGCACCTCAGATGTTTGATGTGTGTGTTGGTTGTGTGCTCAGTGGTTTGACAGATGGCTCGGGAAATACCAAAGCACGTTTTGGACAGAACACAGACGCTGACCAGCACATCACCATGACAAGGCTTCAGAGGTTTAGGATCGTCAGAGGGGTATATGTTATTGTGAAGGGCTAGAGTGTGTGTGTGTGTGTGTGTGTGTGTGTGTGTGTGTGTGTGTGTGTGTGTGTGTGTGTGTGTGTGTGTGTGTGTGTGTGTGTGTGTGTGTGTGTGTGTGTGTGTGTGTGTGTGTGTGTGTGTGTGTGTGTGTGTGCGTGCGTGCGTGCGTGCGTGCGTGCGTGCGTGCGTGCGTGCGTGCGTGCGTGCGTGCGTGCGTGCGTGCGTGCGTGCGTGCGTGCGTGCGTGTGTGTGCGTGTGTGTGCGCGTGTACAAAATGTTGCTCTCTGTAGGGTTTGTGAAGTGTTAGCCTCCCAGAGAGAGGATCAAGTGCTAAGCTGGAGACTTGGGAGCTGAGAGCGGTGTGTGTGTGTGTGTGTGTGTGTGTGTGTGTGTGTGTGTGTGTGTGTGTGTGTGTGTGTGTGTGTGTGTGTGTGTGTGTGTGTGTGTGTGTGTGTGTGTGTGTGTGTGTGTCCAGCAGCCCAGTCTTGCAGCTTTACGGATTCAGGAAGTGATGTATCCTTTTATCTGTTAGGATGACCACAAGTCTCACCAGAGGCAGCCAAGCCACACTAAATCCACATACTCAAAGGAAGGATCAGTATGTTTGTTTGTGTGTGTGTGTGTGTGTGTGTGTGTGTGTGTGTGTGTGTGTGTGTGTGTGTGTGTGTGTGTGTGTGTGTGTGTGTGTGTGTGTGTGTGTGTGTGTGTGTGTGTGTGTGGACGGACAGGTGCAGCAGAGGGCAGGGTCTCACTTGTCAGGGTGAAGCCAGAGTTCATAGGTCAAACATACTTGTTGGGGGTCAGTAAGCAGGCTGGAGGTCAGAGCAAAACATACACACACACACACACACACACACACACACACACACACACACACGCGCACACACACACACACACACACACACACACACACACACACACACACACACACACACACACACACACACACACACACACACACACACACACACGTGTTTACACAAGTTTACAATTAGGAAAAGTTAATTGCAAATGGTAATGCCATTTTAATTGCACATTTTGAAGATTTTGTGGTCCCAAGTATAGCAATCCAAGCTATGTGTGAACTGTCCTCCCACTAATTCTGCTCCTGCAACATGCAGATGAAACGAAAATGTGGTGGGATGTATCTGCATGTATTTGTGTGTGTGATCACCCATGCATGTGCCTGAGACTCATATGCAACGCTCTATTGACTACTACCAGAACAGTAGTTGGTGGTGAAGCACATGCTTTAGATGTTAGAACAGGACCATAGGCCAGTGGGCGGGAATTTCCATACAACTGTCATGTAAAGTGCAAGAAGAATTGCAAATTGTGTACGTAACTGTAACAACAACCAAAAAGAAAAAAGAAGAAAAGAACATTACAAAAAAAAGAATTCTGCTGGACTTGAGGCGAAAAAGAAAATAAAAAAGAGATCCCTTCATTTTTCAACATTCAGGAATGATGAAGTAATTATTTATAAAGGAAACAAGAATAATGAGAGTACAAGAGTACTTCTTTCCCTTAGAGGAATTTTACAGTTTCTGTGGAAAAAAAAGGAGAGAGAGAGAGAGAGGGGGGGAGAGAGAGAGAGAGAGAGAGAGAGAGAGAGAGAGAGAGAGAGAGAGAGAGAGAGAGAGAGAGAGAGAGAGAGAGAGAGAGAGAGATAGCTGTCCTCAAATAAAGACATTTATCAGGAAGTAATCAATTAGTTGATTTCATTGGCAAATCCCCCAAAAAATCGTTTGCCACATACAATGATACAGAGACCAGCATTTGGTCATTATATGATTTCACAATGTGTAGGCCTACTGGCTATTGGCCTATAGACTGGCAATTAAAGGTTTATATGTAGAGATTACATACATTTGTAGTGTCAAGAAATAATTACATCAGCAATGAAAAAAATTACTTATCAACTAATAATGTCTTGTTCGGCTAAGACCAAACCAAGCATGTATTTGATTATTTGATTTTGAGGGCATAGCGCATACTTTATGTATATTATATATATATATATATATATATATATATATATATATATATATATATATATATATATATATATATTAATATATAATGCATTTGTTTTCTAAATAGTATATTATTATTATTATTATTATTATTATTATTATTATTATTATTATTATTATTATTATTATTATCATTATTAATAATAATATTATTGTGTTGACACTGTCTTTAGTGGATGGTTGAAATCAATCCTACTTTGCTTCAGGACACTTGCATTCTTATTAAGATGCTGTGGAATATATATCCTACCCGTGATCATTCTGTTGCACCTGAAAGTCCCGTCCAGTGTTTTGGAAGTGGTGCTTGAATATATGAGAGAGAACAAATATCTATGTATATTATTGTGTATTATTATGTGTTAGTTTGTTGTATTTCAGAAGGTTTTCATAAGTGAAGATGACAGTGGTTGATGTTTTTTTTATTATAATTATTTTACTGTGTTTCCGCTGGTTCGGCTATGGGTGTCCCTGGTAGCTCAGACAGTGCAGACTATTATGCTGCTGGTGAGTACAAGGACCCAGGTTTGAATCTGACCCCTGTCTTGTCTCACATGTTTCTCTTCTCTCTCTCTGCCCGTGGTTTCCTGTCTCTCTACAATCTCCTGTCTGAAATAAAGCAGAAACATTTCCAAAATAAATCATAGAAAAAGTCTACACCGTGGTGTTTTCACAACTATTACTGTGATACCAGCACATTCCCCCATTTTGATGATTATATAATATAACCACTGTATACACGTTGTCTTGTAGATTTTATGATTTCACACTTAATTATTATTACTATTAAGTCATTGAAGCGATCTCTGTATTTTTATACTCTACTTCTATATCTTTCTGTCTATAAAGTTAGGGGGAGGTGTTTGTAGTGACAGAAGCACACATTTCATTTACACTTGGGATGAAGAGATCTCGTTGGCAGGCAAATATGCACGTGTCTGTGTGTGTGCGTGCGTGCGTGCTTGCGTGTGTGTGTGTCCGTGCCCGTGCGTGTGTGTGCGTCCGTGCGTGTGTCCTGCCTGGAATTATTCTACTAGGGTTTACGCTGTTGTAGGAGAACATGTCTACCCCCCTCCCCCCACTACCTGACAATGCAGGGAAAAATGTGTTAAAAGCTTAACCGTGTTTGTGTTTCATGTTTTTCACAGTTATGATCTAAAGCCCCGGCGTGCTGTCGGCGTAACCGGGGACGACAGTGAGGAGGACTGAGATTGGTATGTTGTTGTGGCCCTCCATCTCATCTCATCTCATTCCATCTCTTCACACTCTCTTCTCTCAGCCCATTTCATCTCATCTCACTCTCCCATCTCATCTCATCTCAACTCATCTCACTCTTTTCTCTTCTCTCATCTCTCTCCTGGTTCCATCTCATGCTCTTATCTCTCATCTCATGTCACTCTCTTATCTCATCTTATATCAGCCTCTTATCCCAGTGATTCTCAACCTGTGGGTGGGGGCCACTGGTGGGCCGCGAGGGTATTGCAAGTGTATTGTAAGTTATTGGCAAAACACTAAGATTTGTACGATAAAAAAACATTAATATAAGCAAATAATGTAAAAAACAAAACAAAAAAAACATTGCTAATATTTTTGGAAAAATATTTGTTTTCTTTGTGATACCAATAAAGAGGCACTTAAATTATACTATGTTAGTTCCATTGATCCAAGCCGGAACACAATCGATCAACTGATCATTGATATAAACATGTTCTGAAAATGCATGCGGCCCACCCATCTGGCCACTTAAGTCATCAGATGGGTGGACCTTTAAAGATCTGAAAAAGGTTGAGAACCACTGTCTTATCCCATGTCATCTCATCTCATGTGATCTCATGTGATCTCATGTGATCTCATCTCATCTCATCTCATCTCATCTCACTGTTATCTCATCTTGCTCTTGTATCTCATCTCATCTCATCTCACTATAACCATTATTTTATATTTTGCCTATTCATATAGCATTGCAGATATAGAAGCTCATAGCACGAGCTCGTAGATCTGCTATTTTTGAAAACTCGTGAAAATGTGTGTAAATAGGCCTATATATATTTTTAAAGTGAACATTTGTAAAATATTTTGTTCCAGGGATCTCCAGAAGCAATGATTTGAGTTACAAATGTTTGCTTTAAAAATATATATATTGAAAGATTGGCAAAAATGTTCACGATGATTTTTTTTGCAGTTCTGCAAGCTCATAGCGTGGCACTTGGTGCAGCACTATGAGCTTGTATATCTGCTATTTCTGAATAGCCAAATAAATCTAAAATGACAGAGATGCGTTCCTGGTTTTAATGGGTTAATGGAAACTGTGACGAAAAATATGCAAAACCTTTTACCTTGGTATCTCAAATAGATTGCTCTAAGTAAAACACTGGAGTACTTAAACGCATTTGGATTGCATTGCATCTAGCTCAGAATTGCTAATTCACAACAAAATACTGCTATATACAGTATACTTTGTTCATGCTTTTGTTAAATGAATATGCTATATATCCCGGTTGCAATTTTTATTCTCTATATTCTATATTCTGTGTATTGTCCTTTGGCTGCATACATAATAGTTATATATCCGACTTCAGTAACCCAGGGAAGATGCAATTCCAAATGATGAATTGTATACAGCATATTAGTATAGTCTAGTCTATTGTCATTCTCTACACACCAATGATTGAAGATTATATTGATGTTGATGATTGATGAATTTCTTTTGCACACCTATAAGGTTATTTATATGTTCTACACTACACACTTCATTACCTTATTTTATTATACCTTGTTTTTGTTAGACATTGTTAGCACAGTCTGGCAGAGTATGCAACACAGCATTTCACTGCAAATGGAATGAACATGTGACAAAGTGAATCTTCAATCAGCCATAAAGTCGTCATACTGTCTTCTACTGCTGAGCACCAAAATCCTTTCATTCACATATGGACTCTACTTTTGGGACAAAATATATTATGGAAGGATTAATTTTCCCAAGACAAGGTGTTGACGAGATAAATCTATTCATATTATCTTTGATGAAATAAGAGGATTATCCTTTTAGCCGAAATGCTTTGCTGTACCTTCGTGCTGTTTACATTTGAAGTATTCAATCAATCAAAAACACAAACATGTATATTTGAAAGTAAAACTATGCTGATGACAAAACAAATAAACGCACTTGACATTGTGGCTATGTACTATATTTACACTGACAGACAAAAGAAGAGATCACGTTTAATTATAAATTGACAAAACATTTTTTGGTCGTTGCATCCAATCATGTGCATGCATCTTTAACAATCTAAATGTGAGAATGGGTCCTTGGATACTAACAAACCCGGTGTCATGTCAATGAGGTTGAGCCTGGATAAACTAGATAAAGACTGTTATTAGATGTTATTGATGGCTTGACAATTGTTTTTAAATTACTAAAATATAACGGATACATTTGACTAAATGCGACTAAAACTCATATAGACTTGTCTCAAGACAATGTGAGATGACTGCTCCCTCTAACCTCCCTCTAACCGAGCTGACATCTACGTACACTCCCAAAACACTCATCAAAATAGCCAGTGTATGAGTGTAGACACATGCACAGATATATGGACACAATCACCTACAGGCATACTGTATTTGTGCCCATAAAGACACACACACACACACACACACACACACACACACACACGCGCGCGCGCGCACACACACACACACACACACACACACACACACACACACACACACACACACACACACACACACACACACACACACACACACACACACACACACACACACACACACACACACACACACACACACACACACACACACACACACACACACACTCACACGTCCCCTCACCTCTGTTTGTCTGTTAAACAGAGCGAACACATCACTCTGCAGTAAGTGGAAGTTTCACTCGTCTCTCTCGTTCTCACTCCATTCCGCTCCTCCATCCTTGTCACCCTTTGCTCCTTCTCTCACACATCACGCCATCAGTTAGTCGGACACACGTGCACGAGCACACGCACGGCACCTCCGGTACACCACGTCCTATGGACCTGTAGTCCCACACACACACACACACACACAGTTCAACGGCTGTACATCACACATCAGTTCTATGTCTTTAGTGAGTGGGGGTGGGGGTGGAGGGGGGCAACAGGAGAGGAAAGGAGGTACACAGGAAGTACATTAGTTATCACTCTGTCTCCCCCACCTTTTCACTTCCTATCAGCGCTCAACAGCTCAGGGCTGGATGAGCCGCCCCTCCAGTCCTCTCTCTCTCTCTCTCTCTCTCTCTCTCTCTCTCTCTCTCTCTCTCTCTCTCTTTTCATATCTCCTACCAACCCCTCCCTCTGCTCTGTCTCTCTGTCTCACGCACTCACACACAGGCGCACACGCACACACAGACCTCTCTAAAAAAAAAGTCTGCCATGCGTGCTCCACTTTATAGTGCCGAGCCCAGGGATGGAGATGACACTAGGCGAGCTGCACAACTGGATGAAATATTTAAACGAAAGATGCCGCCGGTAAAGGAAGAGAGGAGAAGGAAAAAGAGAGGAGAAGGAAAAAGAGGAGAAGGAAGAGAGAGAGAGAGAGAGAGAGAGAGAGAGAGAGAGAGAGAGAGAAGAGAGGGGACAGAGAGAAGAGAGCAGAAGGTTTTCTTCAGTGGGGTATAGCGTAACATGATGAGAACAACCTGTGACAAACCTACAGCTTCAAACTAACTTACATAATTATACAGCATATATATATATATATATATATATATATATATATATATATATATATATATATACAGTATATATATGGGTGAGCATCTTCGCTACTCAAAGCTCTCTGTGTGTGTGTGTGTGTGTGTGTGTGTGTGTGTGTGTGTGTGTGTGTGTGTGTGTGTGTGTGTGTGTGTGTGTGTGTGTGTGTGTGTGTGCGCTCGCGACTGTGTGCGTGTGTGTTCATTTGTTAATTTGCCCATATTGCAGTAATTCTGGCCTTCCAAGCTCACTTTAATTATTTTCTTAACCAGTCATGTGTGCAGAGCTGCCTGCTGGTTGTGCAAATGCTTATTTAAGCAGTGTTGCAGAGGTGTAAGTGTGTGTGTGTGTGTGTGTGTGTGTGTGTGTGTGTGTGTGTGTGTGTGTGTGTGTGTGTGTGTGTGTGTGTGTGTGTGTGTTCACACAAAACATTTGTGAACTTGTGAGTGTGTGTGTATGACTGTCATGCGTATGGTTCTCATCAATGTTAAGCCTGCATGTTAGGGGTTGTGTTTTTTTACGAGGCAGGACCGCAGGCCTGTCTGTCAAAGCAGAAGTGTGTACAGTATGTCTACAGGAGAATTCTACAGGCAAGTTACAGCAGGGTTTCTCAAACTTCTTCTTTATTTCAAGGGCAAATATCAACCCCTAGGTTGATACGATTTTTACCTCTGGGATCCCAAATTACACTGCAAAATCATTAGTGTTAATTTAACTCTGAGAGTTACAGACCTGTGACTCCTCAAGGATCCCTGGGGGTCTTGGAGAACCACTGATTAGCCCACTTGGAGAACCACTGATTAACAGTAACTGAAAAACCTCAACATCACACAGTAAAATCCTCACTGTTCATTTAAAAACATGCATCCCTATGTATTCTTGGCATATCATAACAGGCAAACATGTTTCAAAAATAGCCGAGCTACAAGCTCACAATGCATCGCAACACGACCCTTTGTGAGCTTGTAATATCAGCTGATTTCGGCCAAGAGATTTGGTGTAAAAAAGGGGCAGACCAAGTATCAAGCCCTGGGGGACCCAGCTACATATACAGGCTTTTAGTGGTTAACTGAGTGTACAAATGTGAGGGTCCATGTGGCTACATTTGTACACTCTCTAGGTTTATAAAGTAACTGTGTAATTTACTGCGTAAATAAACTACAGCTTGTTTTATTTCACACAATTATTTTTGTACAGAGAAAATCAATAAATCAATGAATGAATTTGAATTTGATGAACAAAATGTCTTGTGTCGTTATTTTAAGTCGAAATGTCCTTCCTTCCTCAGAAATGTTTTCAGACTGATTTTAGAGATGTCAGACAGATGTTGTTTTTTATTTAAAGTCACAATCAAAACCTTATGATTTACCACACAGTGACTTGTAACTATATTCCAGCTCAACAATAACTGTGAAGTTTCCTAGAAAAGGCTTCCTTTGTCACCCGGGCCAAATACACGTGCTAACAGCGGGAAATTGGGGCCTGTTACACTCTAGATCAAGGCACAGCACCAGTTCATGCTGTGCAAGTTGAGTGGCATTTTGACTCACACCACGCACAAAAAAAGCTTCTACACTGAACCATGCATGGCATAACCAGATGTTCTTTTGTGCATGAATGTGTGTGTGTGTGTGTGTGTGTGTGTGTGTGTGTGTGTGTGTGTGTGTGTGTGTGTGTGTGTGTGTGTGTGTGTGTGTGTGTGTGTGTGTGTGTGTGTTTAATGTGTGCTGTGTGCATGCTGACAAATTCTGGTCACTTTAAAAGAGAGAAAAAGAAAAAAAACATGTTCTACATTATACTCTGGAGGAAATACGTGGCAAGGCAATGAAAACGCCAACATATCGGCCATCCAGTAGTTCTGAGCAAAGTATTACTTCAAATAAACATTCTGTTCCCAAGTGCTGGGATTTGTGAATAAATAGAATAGAAAGGGAAACAGTGGAGTTTTCTCTTTGGCTGATTGTGTGCAGATGTGAGCTTCGGTCTGGGTTTAGTTAGAGTCTCACTGCCAGGAATATTCGCTACAATTCAATAAATAGAGCCGTTAGGAACTAGGCATTTCCTTGTCACAGAGTCAGGGCTTTTTAGGGCGGATGTTTCACGTCGGGCCCCGCTCGCTTTGCTTACAGTGTGCCTAATGCGTATCGCCCATAGGCCTAATTTAAAACACTGTTCCCAACAGCAGTTCTATTGAAACGATGCATGCCGACCTCTATGTTAGATTTTCCAATAAAAGCATGCACGTGCATTCGATGCACACACGCTCGCGCGCACACACACACACAGACACGCACACACACACACACACACACACACACAAACACACACACGCACACACACACACACACACACACACACA
>NC_137603.1:36432185-36434685 GCF_963280865.1 Gymnoscopelus braueri | reverse complement strand
GGGCTTAACTGCTGCTGCTGCTGTACAGCTATCTGCTGGTCAATCTCACCGCCGCGGCGCTCCTGGAGACATATGTGGGTGGTTGGCGCATATGTGTAGTATGTATGTGTGTGTGCGTGTGTGCGTGCGTGCGTGTGCGTGCGTGTGCGTGTGCGCGTGTGTGTGTGTGGGTCAGTGGTGGAAGAAGTACTCAGATATTTTACTTAAGTAAAAGTAGCAATACCACAATATAAAAATACTCTGGTACAAGGAAAAGGCCTGCGTTCAAACTGTACTTGAGTAAAAGTACAACAGTATTGAAAATATAAAAGTAAAAGTACAAAAATGTTTGAAAATAGCCGATCTACAAGCTGTGAGCTTGTAGATCGGCTGTTTTCAAATAGCCTATGTATAAAATAGGGCTAAAGTGGTTAATGTATGTTCTATAATATAATAATTTATATCTGCAAAGTAACTAGTTAATAAAGTTTTCAAATAATTATAGATCTGAGATGTAGTGGAGTAGAAGTACAAGTACAAGTACTGAAAATTGGAAATACTCCAGTAAAGTAAAAATACCTCCAAATTGTACCTAAGTACTGTATTGAGTAAATGTACTTTTACACCATGCATGTGTGTGTGTGTGTGTGTGTGTGTGTGTGTGTGTGTGTGTGTGTGTGTGTGTGTGTGTGTGTGTGTGTGTGTGTGTGTGTGTGTGTGTGTGTGTGTGTGTGTGTGTGTGGTACAGCCACGACATGTGTACTGTACTGTAGTATGAATGTACACGTGTGTCTACATGCGGTAGAGCAGTAAGATAGGGCATGAGGGCATGCTTGTAGTACAGCATAATGTGTGATGAAAGTTAGGAAGGCTTACAGTTTCATGCAAAACACATGACTCCAGAGGGAAAAAATGAAAAAGCTGCAAAAAAGAAAGGAAAAAGGAAATAAAATAATCTGCTAATGGTATTCACAATCTTTCCTCAGAGGTTCAGGAAGCAGCATTTGTGTACCAGGTCTGGAATCTGGGGGGTGGGAGATAGGGTGTCTCCCTCCCTGAAACAGAAATAAAGATAGGATACATTCATCACATTACACAGTGTCTGAGTGACAGGGCACATCAGTTATCACTAAAGAGGCTAAAACGTCAGCTGCGATCGTGGTTATGGATAAGATGAGTCGTCTTTCTTGCCCCAACAATGTAATATTCTAAACTACAGAATCATCAGCATATAGCTCATTTCCTGGTGCAGGTGCGGGGACGCCATGCGGCTCATTCCCACTGTGGCGTCGCTGGAAACATTAAACACCCTCTCTACTCATCCGCTACCTCACAGCCAGAGAGAGAGAGAGAGAGAGAGAGAGATGAGGAGAAGGAGAGAGAAGGAGGGAGGGGGACAGGAGCCCAATTGGAGGGTTCGTGCGGCACCTACCCCCTTTCTCTGCCATCTCTGTCTGTATCTCGGTCTCTCTCTCTGTGTTTCCCTCTATCGCTCGCTGACAACCAGATTATCATAAAAGCAGATGACTGCCACGCAGGTGTTGATTTACTGACACCTTCAACCGATCAATCTCAAAGTTAAGATTAAAAGTAAAGGATTCAAGCTCTCTCTCGCTCTCTCTGTCTTTCCTCTCCCTCTAGATCCTCTCATCCAATCTGCCTCCTCTCAATCTCCCCTCCTGCCCTGCCTTTCCGCTATATTTTAATCTAAGCGTGAAATAAAAGGGGAGGCCGCCTTTAAATTTCATAGCTTCCAGAAAACTCTGGCAAGCATTCATTGTTGCCCCACTTTTGCCTTTCAACCTCTCTGCGGGGGGGTTTGTGGGGGCTTTGTGACATGTTTATATATGACGGCCTGCTCTCCAAATGCCAACGACGCCTTCAGATAAGCTTCACTGTGATCTTGGATCGCGAAAACAGACCCGTCAAATTTGTCTTATTGACACGCAATGTACTGGAGATCAGCCTGCCATGAATTGCAGGCCTCACTCACACAAAAAACGGCACACACACACACACACGTACCGCTGAATATTTCCACAACTAAAACAGGCATAATTGCCTTTGGGGTATTTTAGGATAATTGTTAAAACTTATGATAAATACCTGACTTTTTTCCCCGCCTCGGCCTGTTTTATAGCGAGGATCAGCAATGTCATAAAGAACGAGGCGCTGCTCTTAATCATCGGGACAAATACACCATTAACTTTTGAATTCATTTCCTGAATCTGCATTGGGTATGGTAAACTCCTCATTACGGAAGCAGATGCTTTAAAAGCCAGACTGGAAGGGATCAAAGGCCAGCAAGAGAGAGAGGCACTGGCTCTCACTCAGTGTTTTAGCTCATTTTCATTATCATCCTCTGACTAAAATATCTATCGCATTATGCATTAACAGTTTAAAAGCTCCTCTTTGCCTCTTGAACACCTTTATATATTAGAGAACGTCCTCTTAGCCAAACTGTGGCAGAAAGCTGACCGTCAACGCCCATCAAACAAACACTCACCGTAATGATGACAAT
>NC_137603.1:36397185-36429685 GCF_963280865.1 Gymnoscopelus braueri | reverse complement strand
AAATGTGTTTTACATAAGTCGGCCTCCTGGTGGCGCTATAAAAGGCAGATGTAAAAAATGCAGGGCAAAGGTTTTTCCTTGACCTCTAGGGAGTGCGCTTACAAAGTTTTACACAGATCGGTGCAGTTATAGGTCAAAACACAAATCGGTCTGTTATAGCGCCACCATGAGGCTGATTTGAACATTTTCAAGTGGCATTTCTTCCTCGGCCTAGTGGAAATGTGCGTGTGAAATCTCACGGAAATCGCAAGCTGCGTTCATGATTTGAGGCATTTTGTTGAAAACGGAGCAATCCTGCAAACTTTGGAAGCCAACCTTAGCCAATCAGGATGAAATATGGAAAATTGGACAGATCCGTGTTGATCACATGACTATAGAGATACTGTGTACTGATTTGCGTGATGTTTGGATAAAATCTGTAGGAGTACTGTCAAGAAATGTGTTTTGCAAAAAGCGGCCTCCTGGTGGCGCTATAAAAGGCTAATTTGAAAAATTTGGGGCAGAGGTTCTGCTCTGGCATCCAGGGAGTGTGTGTGCACAGTTTCGCTGCGATCAAGCCAACGGTGCCGGAGATTAGCTGTACACAAAATGACAGAATGACGGACACACGGACACACGGACGGACACACACACACACACACACGGACGGACGGACAGGGGGCAAAACATACTCTCTCGCCATGCCTTTCGGCCTGGCGGAGACAATTAATTCAGCAATAATACATTTACTATCACTCTCCTTCATCATGAGCCATTATTATTATTGCATTGCTCTCTTCTGACTGACTGAATAGACAGCAGTTTGGAATTTATCACATCAGCTGAAACTGTCTATTTGAAATGTAATTCTCTTCCTTTCTATAAAATATTAAATGGGGTTGTTGGCCAAGTGCACTGTAGCTGAGTAGCCAACCTCTGTGTCAATATGAAATACTGAGCTGGATGACAATAAGTTAAGAAAAAGATGAAAATCATTTATTACAGTTATTCACACTAAAATCCCTACATACATACAATATTATACGTGTACTGTATATTTCATTTCAATTTGGAATTCTGCGTACTATGCCATATAATAAGTCTCACAGTAAAATCATGGACCCGTAAGTGTCAATCTCGGTCCGTTCTGGACTTAAACAGGTCCATTTGGGTCCATTTTTACACTCTCTAAGTAAAATGAACACTTTTGTGTTTGTGTGGTCTCGTTATTCTCAGCGTAATGACACCAGGCGGTCACAGAGAAGACAGAGCACTCACTAAGGACCTGTTCTGTGATCTCCGAGGAGGCAAACTGCACAGCAGCCGGCCAGCGTGAAACAAAGTGCAGGGGCCTTCCGTGTACACAAATCTTGTCAATGGTAATTGATCGCTGCTGGTCACCCGCACAAGACCCGGGACGAAATCAAGTGGCTTCTCCATAAAACAATGTCAAATATTGATGATATTTCTCTTCCCCGACTCCAGAATGAATAGCCTCATCCCCCCCAGCAGTTTTGATGAATGTTTGTTATTGCCTTTCCCTCGTTGTTGTTGTTGTTTTCGGGCAGAAGGGACGGAGCGGTGATACACGGATGGTCTTCACACATTTCTTTCTAACAACTCACAGCAGCCAAAACACATCACGGATGTCATTTGATAAATGGAACGGTGTCTCTCTTCTCATTTTGCAGGATGACTCAGTGACATGGTCTTGGTGCTAATGTGAACAAAAATAAAAATAAATAAAAATGTTCCTATCCCTTTCAAAAAGTCGAACAAAGTAACAGATACACCATGCCACACCACGGTCACCAAAACACCAACTCCTCCACTAACTCTCTCAATACCTCCGTCTCTCCCTCTGTGTTTACATGCACACCAATACTCCATTACTTTGAATAATCAGGTTATAATTTGGTTGAATCATGCATAGCATTATGCCGATAACCCAGGTTTATGTGTTGGGTTTTGTTTGTAAACAATAATACAGTTTTTTTTATTGATTAATTTGATCTGGTAACATCACGTAAAAAAGAGCACAATAGCACTTCCCGACATACAGTCAAGTTGCATCACTGAGGATAAAAAGACAATAAAAAGGGCTTATTTCCAGTGTGGTCCTCTGTAAAGCACTCACTCCTCTGTAAGGTCCTCTGTAACTCCCTGTGAAGTACGGCTATGTATTCAGACACTTTTTGGGGGAAATCAGATAACAGAGTTTAAGTGAACATTTCAATAACCAGAGTATTGCATAGATCGGGGTGAGATTGGTGTGTTAGGTTGCATGCTAAATGCACTCGCTCTCTGTCTCTCTCAAAACAAATTCTTTCCCCATTCCTGTTGTCTGTTTAAAGTTGCATGCCCCCCTGCAGCCTTCTACACTCTATTCCCCTCACTGTCAGTGTGAGAGGTCTAAAAGCCCGTCTGCTCTGCTGTTCCACATCACAAACACTTTGTGTGTTTGTCAGTTTTGGTCTCCAGGACAATGACAACAAAACCAAAAGAAAAAAAGATGTGTGGAAAAAAAGACAACATATGGAGTTGGTTGTATGATGAATATCGGAACGGACAACCCATGTTTGGGGTGACAAGTGGGTCGAGTTGCTGGAAAACACACTCTAAGAGTGACACGCAAAGAGGCACATGCATTGACAACCCCCACTCCCCATTACATTGTATCTCTCGCATGCACGCACGCACGCCCGCACGCACGCACGCACGCCCGCACGCACGCCCGCACGCACGCCCGCACGCACGCGCGTGCGCAACACACACACACACACACACACACACACACACACACACACACACACACACACACACACACACACACACACACACACACACACACACACACACACACACACACACACACACACACTGACAGTCTGTCTAACGAATGCATCAGAAGGATGAGCATCAATTATTTAGTCAACTCAGTTTTGAAGAGGTAGTGTGCATGTGTGTGTGTGTGTGTGTGTGTGTGTGTGTGTGTGTGTGTGTGTGTGTGTGTGTGTGTGTGTGTGTGTGTGTGTGTGTGTGTGTGTGTGTGGCTGGGGGGGAGGGCAGGCACGGGGTTGAACAAGTCCCTCAAGGTTAGGCTCATTTGAAGAACGGGGTCGGGCTAAACGCCAGACAGCGGCGATACTAGTGCGCTGGCGGCCCCAAGGGGAAGTGGTCTCCGGTCTGTGTTCCAGTGGAGCAGGAGCCATTTCCACACCCAATCACCTGGAACCACTGGGCCCTGAAGAGAAGAAGGGCGCCGCACACTGCTGAACCCCCAGACGGAGAGAGACACGGGACCAAACAGCATCACACTCCTCCACTCACATCTCTACCTTACCAATGGTGGACAAAGTACTCAACCCCAGTACTTGAGTCAAACTATAGATACTCCTCGGTCAAATATTACTACAAGTGCAAGTTTCTCAGTCATATTTGTACTTGAATTAAGGTACTGGAGTACTTGCTTTTAGAAATACTGAAGTATTAAAAAGTACAAATTACAAACTACATTACATTTTTTAAATATCAATGCAATAATTTACTGAAATGTAGAAACTTTCCCCCAACATTCAAAAATAGTGAAAATAGCTGATCTTGAGCTTGTAAATTGTCTATTTTCACTATTTTTGAGAAAGGGATTAAGTGGATAATTCATAATGTACTTTTTCTCTTCCTAAAAATGTAGTGGTGTCATAAGTATCCAAAAAAAGCATATTCAATTAAAGTACAGATACTAAAGAAATGTACTCGTTACTGGCCACCACTGTATCGTTAGTGACCACACTCATCAAAGTTCCAAAATGGAAAAATATAGAGTACAGAAGTCCTGACGTCACTCGTTCATCCCCTGGTTCGTAAAGTAATTTCTCTATGGAGAATAACATTGGGTCATCTTAGAATCGTCTCATATAAGAATTTTGGTCCAAAATATAATTCACTTATATTTGATACAGTCTGTTTCTGGCGAAAAGTTAACTAATTCGGCGGAAGTAACATTATCGTTTTCTCACCGTCAGTTGATGCTTCATATCCATAAGAGTCAAACCGCCGGGATTATTTGTTTATTTTTGGAACACAGTTCTTATTTGACGCGATATTAAAGACGTCTATGGGAATTCAGAACGGGGCTGGAAAACCGCGAACCAGGTAGGATGTATAAATTACGTCAGACTTCGGTGCTCTATAGTGCTGAATAATAATTTAAGCAGGAACAGAAACACTTTAACCACATGACGCTAGTGTCCCTATTCCGTGTTGAGCTATTCTGTGCTGAGCTTGTAGATCGTCTATTTCTGGTGAAGAGATTCTATGTGGAGGGGAAAAAGGAGCAGGCCAAGTACAGACCATGCAGCGGAACAATTAGAAATGCAGCATTTGTTATATGTCCGATTTAGTGTGAAATTATACGTAGTTTCTTAATAGTACACATCATACATAATCTTTCTTGTAGTTATGATTAGCCTATACTGTATGATGATGAGAATGTATATGATCCAGTGTACTGTATGAGCTAAGAATATGTTTTGCACATGCAAGAATATTGTCACTGGCAAGTCTGCTCTTTCAAACATACCCTTCTGTTTTGCATGCAGTCAATACTCTGTTCTCCCTGTTGTAAGTGTCAGGAGAAACACACACACACACACACACACACACACACACACACACACACACACACACACACACACACACACACACACACACACACACACACACACACACACACACACACACACACACACACACACACACAGTCTCTGAGGAGAGATGCTCTGAGACACATGTTGCTAGGACACAAGCACCGAGAGTGGTAGCAGGCTGTCTGTTTGTGTAGGGTATATGCATGAAGTGTGTGTGATGGGGAGGTTTGTGTGTGCCTGTTTGTCTCGCTCTTTCTCTCTCTCGCTGTGTGTGTGTGTGTGTGCACGCGCGCGTGCATGCGTGCGTATATGTGTTGGGGATGTTTGTTTGTGCCTGTTTTTCTGTGTGAGTGAATGCATATTTGTGTGTGTGTGTGTGTGTGTGTGTGTGTGTGTGTGTGTGTGTGTGTGTGTGTGTGTGTGTGTGTGTGTGTGTGTGTGTGTGTGTGTGTGTGTGTGTGTGTGTGTGTGTGTGTGTGCACGTGCGGGCAGGCAGACGTATGTGTGTTACAGTCAGAGTGATAACCCGCCTAGGAGACTCAAAAGAGGCAGCTAATGGACTTAGACTGCGGAGTGCTTGTCACACAAACATTTCTGCTGTCACAGCACTTTATCACTCATAATACACAGAGACACACCCCCACACAAACACCCCCCCACCCCCACACACACAAACACACACACACACACACACACACACACACACACACACACACACACACACACACACACACACACACACACACACACACACACACACACACACACACACACACACACACACACACAAACACACACACACAGGTCCCAAAGCAGCTATTTGTCCATGCTAGCAGTGAGTGGATGGGAGAGGAGCAGTCAGTGAACAGAACAAAGCGGAAGAGACAGACAGAGGGAACAGTTATGTTTTCACTGTTGCTTTTGCAAATGTGATGTGACGATGTGAAAAAGAGGCCTGCTTGGCACCACAGGGCTCTTGAGGGACTGCATACCGGGTGTGCGCTTTTTGTGGGAGCGTCTGTGTGTGTGTGTGCATATGCGCGCACGCCTATACGTGCACGCATAGTGTGTTCCTGCGCGCGCGCGCGTGTGTGTGTGTGTGTGTGTTTGTGTGTGTGTGTGTGTGTGTGTGTGTGTGTACGCTGTGTGTATCTAGCAGCATATCAGAGGAAAAGTAATAATTAATGTCCAGTTTAAGAGGTTTAAGAGTCAGTGAAGCTCCCACAGAGCCCCTCTGGTGTCATCATCACTGAGGATCTGTCATTCTCCTTATACAGTCAAATCGTCTGTGTGTTAAAGACATGGCAACTTATCATTTTAAATGCTTGAAATTCAAATAATGTGACAAAAAGTGTCTACAGTTATGTTAAAGTTTGGCATTCTCATACCCAGTGGTGGAAAAAGTAAAAGTCCGGAATTCAAAATTTACTTGAGTAAAAGTACAAAAGTATTGGTATCAAAATGTACTTAAAGTAACAAAAGTAAAAGTACTAAAATGTTTGAAAATAGCCGATCTACAAGCTCACAACGCGTCACAATGCAAGTAAAAAGTATAGACAATTGGGAAATACTCTAGTAAAGTCAAAATACCTAAAAATGTACTGAAGTACAGTACTTGAGTAAATGTACTTAGATACTTTACACCACTGCTCATACCAGGGATTCCCAAAGTGTGGTGCGTTCACCCCTTGGGGTGTTGGAGTTGCCTCTAGGGGGTGCACAAGAGAAAAAATGTAATGATGGTTTAATGGTGTATAATTAAACCATTACACTGTAATTTTCTCAAGTGGGATTTTTCACAAACTAAAAGCATGCAATTACAATATTTTTTTTGCAAACCGTTAATTTATTTTTAACATAATAATCTTATAAATCAATAAATGTAACCAAAATGCACTTCAGCTGTAATTTAAAAATGTCTTGAATAAGGCTGAAAATATTATAGCATTTGTCATCTTCTCTCATGATGGGTCCATCTGCCTATAGATCTATTGTGTCCTTGCCCTCGCCCATCCATTTTGCACTTTAAAAGTGACTGTTTTTGCAACTATTTTTGCCTTTTTGTAGCAGTAATTAATTGAAACTTTGTTGAAGTGTAGTTTCATTCAAATGTAAAAGCAAATTGTTGCACTCTTTTGAAAATGTAACTACATTTGATTACATTTGATTATCTTTCCTTTTTTTTAAAGGTGTGGGGAATTGGGGTGCATCAACACAGTCGGGATGTAGAAGGGGGTGTCATGCCAAAAACGTTTGGCAAGCACCGTGCGCGCAAGTGTGGTCATGAACTGTCACACTTGCAGACACAGAGGCCTGTCACATGTACAGTAGCCTAAGTGGTATTTCGTGGAGTCGTTTAACTTGTGAGGGTGTAAAAATGGACAGGTCTTAAGAGTTAAATGAACACTCCATATTTTATGGAGTCTATAGTATAACCTCTGTTTTTCTCAACCCCTCCTTCACTGCCTCATCCTTCAACCCCCCCATGCTCTCTTTTTGTCCCTGTCTTTCTGTTTCATTCCAGTCTCTCTTTCTCTTTCTCTGTCCACGTCCCCCTTTCTCCTGACTGACCCTCCTTCTCTTCCCTCCTCTCACTTTATCTTCACCCTCTCTCTCTCTCTCTCTCTCTCTCTCTCTCTCTGCATGGCTGGACTAATTGAGTATCTAAACAAACTAATTAATCACAGGCGTCCGGAGAAGACGGACAGGTCCAGAGAGGTGATGTTCATCAAATCACCCCCCTCCCCAATTTGTTTCCTTAATCCCCCTCTGCAGTTTATTTTGCTGAACGTGCACATTTTCTCCCTCTGCTCACATCTCTCTGCCGTGGCCAAGGTTATACCCGTACACATGCTCATTCACTATTTATGATTTTGCATAGAGGATAAGTGTTTTTTTTTGTTCCCCCGACCCACACACCTCTCTCTCTCTCTCTCTCTCTCTCTCTCTCTCTCTCTCTCTCTCTCTTAGAGTCAGGCTGTATCTGGGTACATTAATCAAAAATAATGAATAAAATGATCAGCCTGACAATGCGGCAAGCCCCCCCCCCCAACACCAGGAGAATAGCCGACTTTATTAATCAACATTTCCTGATTAATTGTTACAAAGTGTCATCCATAAATTTCCCTTCATTTTAATAGTACTTTGGCCAACACTAACAATATCCCCTGTGACCGCAGATTTATTGAGGCCTTGGCCGATCTGAGCGGGAGCGAACGAGGGAAAGAAGCGGGAGAGAGGAGAGATAAGAGATAGTGAGAGAGCGACAGAGTGAGAGAGGCAGACACATGGAGGGAGGAAGAGAGAGAGAGAGAGAGAGAGAGAGGGGGAGGAAAGAAAACAGCATTCCCTTTGAGATTGTCTTGAATACAGGATAGCAAATCTACCCACATAGATTTGCAGCTCCTGAGCAGTTAGTCTTCAGAATTGGCCTAATGGTAGCTTGGTAGCTACAGTGCTGCCCCATAGAGCTGTCTCTCTCTCTCTCTCCCTCTCCCCCTCTCTCTCTCATACTCTCTCCTTCTCTCTGATAAGGTGAGGCATCGGAGTAAACCATTACGGGTGACAGTTTCACTTTTCTCCCTCTAATTACTTGTTCCTGCCCATGTGGCATTTCTTAGAAAAATTTGTTGAATAATGACCGGCATTAAAATGGAGGCTCTTAAGAATTTATACGCACCGGCTTAATTCATCATGTACTTTCTTTATCTCCTGTGTAGATTTATATCCCGCCGTGTCGCTGGGGCCCTCTGCCTCTGTGACAGGGGCCGTCATCTCCTTAAGGGCACGGCATGTATATCAGTGACTGATCCCCCCGTATGCCGCCACTCTCCATCAACGGTTGTGCGCTAGGTAGCTGGCTAGGTTGCACCGGAGACCGCTGTGAGCGTTTGTTTTGCTTGTCGTTTGTCTGTTAGGCAGATGTGAGAGGGGTGGTGTCACGTAGACTCTTTGCGCGCTCGTTTTGCCGATGACTGATGCTCTCGCTGTCTTCTCGAGGAGACCGCTGGCTGGGCGGGTGTGCTGGGGTTGTTTCGTGTTTGTGTTTCGATAATAGGAGCAATTGATATTAAAGTACCAAAAAAATGACCTACTTCTTGGGGTACGGAAAGGTGCTGCTCACTGATTCAGAAAGTAGGTCAGACAAGAACAAATGTTCTTGCACTTATGATCACTTAGTTGACCCTTGGCCTCATCTCCCCAAATCTTTAATTAGCTTCTGTGCTTCCATTGTCGGAAGTTATGCTTGAAAGAATGATTAACAGTTAAAGGGCAAAATGTAAAAAGGTGGTTGTGGTGTGACTGACCATAATAGACATTTGATCTTATAGATCAATCAATGACGAGACAATAAACTACTGGACACCAGTCTAGACTGTGTTTTTCTGTGCATATGTTACATTAGCGTGTGTGTGCGCTTGTGTGTGTGGGATGAGCGCATGTAGGCCTACTGTGTGTGACTGGCCTCGACATGCTGTCCAAACCATGATTAATGCCAATAAGAACAAATACAGTACACACACTCCCAGGTGGGGGAATCTGCCCTTCTTCTGACATCAGCAAGAGAATGTTCCCTTAATGGGTCTGAGACATCAAGCTGGGATGCAAATGCATAAAGACTTCACTCACTAAGTGTATGCACACATGCATGCGTGTGTGTGTGTGTGTGTGTGTGTGTGTGTGTGTGTGTGTGTGTGTGTGTGTGTGTGTGTGTGTGTGTGTGTGTGTGTGTGTGTGTGCGTGTGCGTGTGTGTTTTTCTCTGTGTGCATGTGTACCTGTGCTTGTATGTGTGTGTGTGCATAGGTCATCTGATATACACATACAGCACATGTTTGTGTTTGTGCGTGGAGGCCATACTGTCCCCCACCCCCCACCTCCTTATTAAAGTATGCAGAGTTTTTAAGTCGGGCATTAGGATGATTTATGTACAGTATCAACCGAGGCGTTCTGAGAGGCACCTACAGCCTCGCCTTTATTGCTGTTGTTTTTTACTATTTCCTCAGGGTAATTTACTACACGCTCTCTGGAGCATACACACTTAGGACTGCTTTTCTCGCTTTCAAGGGCATTGTGGTGCGCACCTCCCATGCACTGTGGTTCTACATCGGAGGCCTTCCGTTCCGGCTTGGTGGGACTTGATTGGATTTTTTATAAATTAGTTACATGGAGCATCCTGAATGAGTTAGAAAGTATTGAAATACAACATTGTGGACGTCCAGATTGAGAGGATGGAAAAGTAAAGATTGAAGGTAAGATTAAAGTTGCAGTTAAAGTTGAAATACTGGTTTGTCACCACTTATCTTTATACATCTTTCGTATTTAAACCTAGCTTTTTTACTCCCCATTTTCTCTTTATTTTATCAGTCTTCTATCTTCAGTTGGGCACAAACATTTAATTATGTCAATTGACCAATCAAAATCTAACTCTCCTGTATTTGACCAGCTTCTGATTTGGAAGAGGCCATTTTCATCCAGAGCTAGTTGCGCAAAAATACCTGATCTACAAGCTCACAATCGCACTGTGACATGTTGTGAGCTAAAGCTAATTCTAACACTATCGCCGTCTGAAAACAATCTATACAGTACCACAAAAACTGTTTCTGGTGACATTAAGGCAACAAAAAGAAGGTCATGCAACACAAAAGTGACTATAAGAACAAAAATAAATGCAAGAAAACTTTCTATTTATTGCTACACAGTGAGATTTATATTTACAAATAATGAAACCTAACGTCAGGGTGAACTATGGCCAAAATAATAAACAAAAACCTAAAGTAGCTCTGTGATGAACATGCTACCTTACCTAAAGAACAAGAACGAACAAAGTCACCAAGCCTAAATCTATACATAAATTGTGTTGTGGAAAAACAGTACATGTAGCAGGAAGCAATGCTAATAAAGATAATCAGTGTTATCTCCCAACAAAGGCGAACAAACAAAATGAAGTCTAATGTCACTGATTTCGAACACACCTGGCAGTTACACACTAGGAGACATCCTTGCATAGAACAAAGATACAGATAGAAAACAATATCAGCTGCTGGTTATAGCAAAAGTATTCTAATCACAAGCTTCTATGGAGTCTGTCCTTGGATGTTTTGTTTGTCTGTTTGTCTGTTACCAATGAATAGTCTATACAGCAATGGTTCTCAACATGGAGTCTGGGGACCAACAAGGGGTCCAAATAGACCCTTACGGGTCTGTACCTCACAGAGTGTAAAGATGTACACTTTGGGGTCCCAAAGATTAAAAAAATAGTTCAATTTGTACACTCTCTGTGTTACAGACCCGTAAGGGTCCATTTGGACCCTTGGGGAGCCCTGGACCATGCGTTGAGTATGTGGTCTATAGTGTTTACTGGTCACTGTTTGGTATCACCTCAGCTAACCTGGATGGAGGCACCACTGAAAAAGTAACAAGGTAGGTAGGTAGGTAGGTAGGTAGGTAGGTAGGTAGGTAGGTAGGTAGGTAGGTAAGTAGGTAGGTAGGTAGGTAGGTAGGCACTTTATTAATCCTAAGGGAAGTTTCACTGTTACAGCAGCAATAGTAAAGATTAAAAAAAGGGTAGGGATAGAATGATAAAAAGATCAAAATGTGTGTGTGTGTGCGTGTGTGTGTGTGTGTGTGTGTGTGTGTGTGTGTGTTTGTGTGTGCGTGCGTGCGTGCGTGCGTGCGTGCGTGCGTGCGTGCGTGCGTGCGTGCGTGCGTGCGTGCATGCGTGTGAGCTGATCTCAGTCATTATGAAATGAAAGTTAAATAGTTCCGAAAATATAAAGCATAGGTGGAAACAAATGCATGGTGGTACTAAGTTGTCCTACTGTAGTGTGTAAAATAAATTAGGCGCTTATCGGTCCAGCGGTTTGCAAGATTAGCTCAGACAGGCACACAGAGACACACAGGAAAACAGAGAGAAATACCATCTTATACGTAGATGGCTAACTCCTACAGAGCTAGCTAGTTAGTGCATGGACCTTGTGAGTGTGAGGACCCAGGTTCTTGCATATCTCTCCTCTCTCTGTCCTTGGTTTTCTGACCCTGACCTAAATAAAGCATGAAAAAGTCTAAATTAAATGTAAAAAAACCAACAACAAAAAACCTAAGTGGTTCCTTTGTTACAGCAAACGGATATCAGCGCTCACACTTCTCTTCATCTCCTCCACGTTGAGACGCCAGTAACTGCGAAGCTTTATAGGCCTGTTGCAGAGGATGTTCTGTACAGGTGCTGAGTCATTAAACGCCACAAAGCCAAAGTTAAGGACCTTCCCACCACTCTTGATATTGAGCTTCAGGACCGTTCCATACTCCTCAAAGACCTCCTTGAGCTCTGCCTCGTCCACATCGCGAGGGATGTTTCCGACAAACAGCTGGTGGGCGTCGGGGTACCTGAATCCCCGCCCATGTCTATCCCCCTTGCCTTCCCACAAAGGCCTGGGGTCCTTAAATAAAGGTGGAGGGCCTCCAGGTCTCTGTGAAGTCGACACCGGCGCCAGGCTAGGAGGGATGTTTGCACCGGTGATTGTCACCTTTGACACTGGGAAGGGGACGGGGGTGTCTCCTTTTATTTCCATGACAGCAAGCTCCACCTGCTGCTTGTTCATTTCTGTGGTGCTCACCTCCTTCTTCTCACCCAAGGTAAACTCGACATTCTTTTCTGTCACAAACTTGCTGATGTCTTTGTCCTCGGACAGGAAGTCTTTCCAGCTGAGGCCTGCTTCCCTCCACATGGCTCCCACCTTTATGTGGCTCAATCCTTTGCAGAGTATTATGAGGATGTGGACCAACAGGTCTCCAGCCTTATCCAGACGAATGAGAGGCTTAGAGATCTCCTTGAAGAGCTGTCCCATGGGGATACCTCCCTCATGGAGCATGGGGGTGATCAGTTCAGCCAGGTACAACCAGAAGTGGGGTATGTCTATAGCCATATCCTCCGCCACTTCTAGGAACTCTTGAAGCCCTCTGTAGTACTGCTGTGTGGGCATAATGCCAGCCTTGATGAGCTGGTGTAGCAGCAACCCCATGTGCTCTCTAGCAATGGCACTGTGCTCTAGCGTGGACTCCAGACCATTTCGCACAAACACAAACAGTAGCTGGTCACTGTTCATTTTCTGCACACGCTGTAGTGCCTCCTTCACGTCGTTGATGTGGAGGTACTCTTCAATGATGACTGTGGATTGCTTCTCCAGCTCCTCCTCGCTCAAGGCAGGCTTGGTGGGGGTCTGGGGAGCTGGGGGCCACTTCGCGATCTCTTTTCTCCTGACGGGGTCTCTAGAGCTGTTTCTCTGAGGCACTCGTCTGTCAGAGTCCAGAGAGGAGCCTGAGGAGTGCTGCTGCAGAGCAGAGAATCTGTTCAGGATGCTGGTGGCAGAATGGTTTCCTGGCTGTGAGCCAGGGTCTGAAGGCTTGGTGCTGATTTTACTGCTGCTACCCCAACCACTCCATGTGCTTTTTTCTCCTGGGGCCAGTAGATGGTTGTTAATGTCAATAACTGGACTCTTTGTGATTTTGCTGAAACGGGAAGCATGGATGGATCGGTTCTTGGTGGAGACCGTGTTCCAGCACTCATCCTGGGGCATGCTACCCCGGCCCTGGTCGTGAGTGCCCTGGCCACCAGGCCCCCCTATACCCATCCTACCCCCCGAGCCTCCCATTGACTCGTTTTTAGAGATAAGGGCTTGGACCTTCATCTGCTCACTGTGCTCCTCCAACTTAGCATCTTTGTGGATCGGGTTGATGGACACCCAGTTATTCTGCTGTAGGTCTAACACATCCTGCAGCATAAAGCGGATCCTTGGGGAGGTCTTCCTTTCCTTGATGATCTCCATTTGGTTGAAGTACTGGTCCATGCAAGGCTTGGCCTTCTCAAAGTCCAGGTCCTTGCCAATGGTGGCGAGAAGTCTGCACAGGCACTCCAGGGACTCCTCGTCATGGTTTTTGAGCAGCTTGATGATACAGTCATGCATTGTCACCTCCGTCAGCATCTTGAGCTTGAACAGCTCCCCGATGAACTTGATGTTGCCCAGTGAGCGCCTTCTGGCCTTGTCCTTGGAATTCTCCAGTTCCTCTTTCAGGCACTGCTTTTCCTCCCCGGGGGCAGCATTCAGTTCTTTCTGCTTCTTCTCAAATATCTCGTTTTCATACTTGTCCTTCTCAAACTCCTTCTGGCAGCGGTTGAGCAGCAGCTTACGGAAATTTACAGAGACTCCCAGCTTGTCTGTGGTGGGGACTTTGAGCCCCATAAGGCAGCAGCACATTTTGGCATAAACCATAGAGAAGTTGGGCTCGGAAATGGCCTTCTCAAAGATGAGGTCAATGACTCCCTTCAATCGGTCCTCTGTGTCGATGGTGAGATCCCTCACCTGCTTCATCAGCTGCTGGAACATCTGCGGAGTTAGTTTGTTCAGAATGCTGCACACGCGCATGAAGAGAACCTGGGTCTTGGCCTCCTCTGAGTCCTCGGCCTCCTCACACCGTCTCGGTTTCTGACCGGAAGGTTTCCAGGCCTTCTGGGCCTTGTTGAGCTGAATATTGTCAGCCGTGTTGGTCATGGTCGGGATGATCTTCCTGAGCTCTTCACTTCGGCCCTGCTGGGAGTGATGAGGACAACTGCTCAGGCCCAAGCCTATACCTGGAGGTTGTCCTCTCCCACCTCCTCCCATGCCACTTCTGTCCAGGTTGGCAAAGGAAGGTGTGGCATCAGGGACACAGTTCATACCGGGTAGATGACTGGGGTCCAGCTGTCGCTGAGGCATCTTGTTGACCTTGTCCAGGACAACGTCACTGATGGTTGGCAGGCCCTCGGGTTTGGTCATGCTGGCTGAGATGAACTGTAAGCTCAGAAGGACCTCTCTGTCATACTTCTCTGGGTTGACTAATGGCCATTGTTCTTTGTACCTGTTGGTGGCAGCTGGCTTTGAGTCCTCTGACTGAAAATTCTCGTCTTCCAGCTTGTCCCCCACCACTGCATAGTACGGTTGGACAAAGTCTTGTCTGATCAGCCCTGGACCTGTCTTTTCAATGATCATCGTTTCGTTTCATCTGTCGTTTAGACAGAGGCTTACACAAAGACAGCTGTAGGGCTGTGAGCTGTCTTTTAAGGACCACATGAATCAACAGCGAGCTCCACCAATCAGAGATGTCGCTGTTACCTGGTGTAACATCAACACTGCAACGTCACAAAGGACGAGTCTTGAAACACCTAGAGCCTGCAGCCGATAGGCTCTGTAGGAGGCTGGCCGTCTATCTAGTCTGTGTGTGTCTGAGTGCACACTGCCAGTAGACGAAATAAGTACTCAATCCATTTCTTTAAAATAATGATTATATAATATTTTTTTATACAAATATGAAGCATAGACAAGCGCTGTAATGCCGCAGAGCTACTAGTAGGCGTTGCCAAAAAAGACTACTGGAATGAATATCGATGGGGTCTGATCGGGGCTGAAACTTTGGCCAAATATGGAGTCATACTTAATAGATCATACGTCATAGACAACTGATCACAGTCTGGCCACATAAAGTCCGTAATCCACATGGCGGCCCCCAAAAGAGAACTCTGTCACTTGAGGTGTATAGAATATATAAAATTATACATTTCAGTTGAAACATTATGAAACATATTCGTCCAGTAAATTTGGCTAATTTAATTGTGGGGAAGGCTTTCACTGAAAATAGCAGATTGACAAGCTCAGAACGCGTCACAGCACGAAGTGTTGTGAGCTTGTCGAGCGGCTATTTTCAGCGAAAGCTTTCCCCACAATAACGGAAAACAGACAATACACAAGTATAGAGCCCTGAGGGACTACAGTCACCCATATGGGGTTTAAGTGGTTAAAGGAAGACCATGGATGTGCCAAAATGTCAGCACTGATCTAAGATGAAATATTGTTACCTTCACAGTATGCCTACTAATAGTAGGCATACTGTGAAGGTAACAATATTTGTGGTAATCTCCCGCAAATGCCGGATCCGGTCTAGAGCCCGTCTACTAAATATATGAACATATCATATGCAAATATATGCTGCATATATGCCATATTCAGGTTCATATATGTGGTTTATAGGACATATATGTGTCATGTATAGCTCATATCCACAAATATTTTAAACATGTGGCATATATAGAAAATATATGCTCATATATTTTCTTGACCTCCCTGAAATGTTTTTTTTCATTGGTGGGATGTCTGAGGTATGAACTAGTATGGTTCATACCTACTTTACCGCTGCCCTTATTCAATACAAAGGCTACACCTCGGCTAGGTCTACCCACTTTAGTTGAGAAAGTATGTGCAAGGTGTGCACAGACGTCCTAGGCTATGAGACTGTGTGATCCTCATTAGGCGGACTCGGACCAAACCACAACTATCTCTGGACTCTGGGCAAATTATAGCAAATTATACTTTTCATAATATATATATTATGTGTAGCCTATTATCTATCTACCACAAGTAAAAACTCTCCTTTTTATCCACTGCATGCAGCTGACTGTGCGTTGTGCCACTGCTTCACTGTGTGTGAGATTTGGTTTAGTCCAAAAGACGTTATTGGGGTCATTGAGAGTTCACAACTTAACACAGTGCACAGCGAATTTTTACCTTCGGTTTCACAGCTGGCGGTAGCCTACTTTTAGATTTGAGGGCAGTTTAGCAACAGTAGAAGTCTAGATTTCAAACGTGAATAAAAATACCATGCTCAAACTTCTGTCAGTTAAAGAAAGATGGACCCTGGCATTTCTAAGAGGAATGGACTTTACTTCAACCAGACAGATCAGCCAAATATGCCAAGAGATGCTAGCTCTGGTGAAGAGTGACAGTGATCACGTTTGAAGGCAAACAAAAAGAGGAGATGACAGGTAAAATCAACAAATCCCACTCTCAGATTCCAAAGCAACCAGTACAACTGAAATATTTGGCTGGTGGTTTGATTAAACATTCTTGTGATGTAATAACTTTAAATCTTGTAATATGTATATGTAAAACATATATATACATATAACATTAGACATTGCAGCAGCACATTAAAAGCAAAACAAAAATAGCAAATAAACAGTTGGCTATAATAAGAATATACAACGTAAACACAGCATAAAAACAGCAGCAGCATACACAACAACAGTCATACGTTTGTTTTGACCGACCTAGTCCGGACCTTTGTCTCATTGAACATTTTATTTGTGGACCTTTAACATTTTTATTTGAGGACTATGAGCTAATACTTTTATTATGAGTATTAGGGCTACCATTATTAGTGTGGTTGCGTAGTAGCTGATGTTGATATTATATTGTTATATTTTTCCTTATTTAGAGGAATAGGGTAGAGTAGAAAAGTTGTGTCACTCCACAATGGTACATAATAGTAAAATATATGTATGTCCTCTTATTTCTTGTTCCATACACCAAGCTGTATTGGACATATTTGTACAGTACTTCAGTTGGTTCCATTGTGTGCACTTCCTTTTAATATGGGAGAGTTTATAAGCAGCAGCATACACTGCTCCAAATAAGAGAAAATTACCCTTTGGACCCCATTGACACTGCCAGCTAAGAAGATTCTCCAGGATCTTTGCAGGATCAGTGGAAGGAAAGATTGAGTGACTTTGAAAAGCTCCAGTTTCCATATCAGCAGATGCCAGAATCCAAGTGGCTATGAATAGCTAACCAATACACCTTTTCTGAGATGCCAGCCAGTTCTGTAGGGTGTGGAATGGCAAGTAACCTGAGGTTGACCAACACCAGGGATGAAGTCCATACTGTGTTAGTGAAGCTAGAGTAACTAAAAAAAAAGACAATTTACATGGAAATGTGTCCGAACCAGCGGTGCCAGATGAAGCTGTCCCCAGTGAGTGCCACAAGTCCACTTGAAAAGAACAGCTGAACCTTCAGCTAGCAGCACAGAGGACCAAGCAGCTGCAGAGGATGGTGCCACTAGCAGCAATATGGAAAGTCATCCTTTGCCATCACCGAGCCTAAGCTGCAGTGGACTTTATAAAACACAAGGTGCTCCCTATGTGTGTTCTAAAGCCTGATTTATAGCATAAATTAAGCGTAACTCTTTGCATCTGTTGCTGTAATGTTAGTAATGGCTTAACTACAAACATACGTGGAGACTGAGGCTCTGTATGCTGCTTTTGCTCTCTTGGGTATTTGGTCCCCGTGTATAAGCACATAGTGCTGGGTCACAGCATGCATTGGCTGTCGCTGTCCATCTGCAGTGGTGCTGAACCATTCGCCAATCGATGCATGTAGAGCAACGTGGGCCGTCCTTGGTTTGCTTGGCTCAATGCTCAATAAGTGACAATTTGTGTTTATGATAGGATAAGAGAAGGGCCTTCGAGAGTGCTGCTCCGCCCCTTCTGTGCATTTGTACGTCAGTGGTGTGGTAGCCTAGTGGTGTGGCGACTCATATCATTGCAATACCATCGCAATACTGTTGTTCAAGGTGTTTAATTGCACACTATATTATTACTAGTCGGCTCGCTGGGCAGCAAGCACACTCATGTTCTCTTTATTCTCTTAATGTGCTTGCTGGAGCATGCTCATGTTCTTTTTGCTTGTTATTATGTATTTTATTTTATTTCAAGTGTTTCTAGAAGAGCATGTCTATGTCCCTCAAATTCTTATGTATGTCCATGTGTTCATGTGTAAATGTGTCCGTCCGTCCATTCACCCACAAATATTGTGTGCACGCTGCCAGTAGGCCAACAAAGTCAATATGTTTCATGTTTTATGGTATTTATTTTGTGTGAATATATTTCACATTCAGATTCACAGAGAAGCCATGCCATTATTAGTCCCTGTCTTGCATTATTATTAAATATTATTTTACTCTATGGGACATAATTCACCATAATTCTGGGTTGGGATGGACAGTGTCTCTTTAAGAGAGGGGTTTGTGGGTAACCAGGAAGTGATGTTATGTTGTGATGAAAATAAATGTGTGACACTTCTTGTGTACAGAAAGAGAGAAGTTACAGACAGTGTTATTCCTACAATTCCTCCTCCTACACCTGACTGATTCTGTTGTTTTGTTTTTGATCGACCACACCAACATAGTGATGACGGTGATCATTAAGTAGTTTAGTAAATTAAATAGGCTATTTAATAACTTTATAAAGCACTGGCTTTATAAAGTTCATAACTACATGAGATAAATCACATGAAACACAATTTAAGATCATTCATATGACTCCTGAAATACGTAGTAAGTATGATTCCTGTTCTTCCTGCGTGCAGCATGCAGGAAATGACTAAAACAACCTGGCACTTGTTACCATTTAACATGGGAATGCCCACTAATTACAACATTTTGGTCTTCTGTGCTAACGGAAATTGAGCAGTTTCTCAATTAAAGGAGTAGTTCACCCAAATAATTACTTATTTTCTATCAATTACACACCCCATGAAGCCTTGAATTCATGATTATTATTATTTTTTTTTTGCATTCCTAAGCCAATAATTTGCCGACCGGGTGTATTTCCGGTAGGAGACACAAAGTACTCTTTGTGCCTCCTACCGGATACATTAGCATCTTTACGCCGGTAATCAAATTATTGGCTTAGGAATGTGGCAAAAACAAAAATAAACCCATGAATTCAAGGTTTCATGGGGTGTGCAATTGATAGAAAATAAGTAATTTTTTGGGTGAACTACTCCTTTAAACCAGTGATGCACCCAAAATTGTGTATTCTGGATGTTAGCTCCTTGTCTGGTCAGAAAGTGAAATTGTACTATATTATGCTATATGCTGCGCGCCTCTCAATTCTGCATGCTTGGCTCGATGTACACCCACCTACATTGTCAATGTGTTATGAAAAATTACTATCAATAATGCCATATAAAGATTATCCAATGTAATACAAGGATCCTTGGATGAGTTCATAAAATAATGGGCTCCCATCAGAATATACGTACTTTGGCTGTGCTAACCTGTACTGGTGTCAGCTGATTTATGTGTGCTTATTGGCATACCTTCATGTGCTTATTGCCATATCTTCTCCCTGTGTGGTATTTGTCTTTAACTTGTTGTGTTTTTAGTGCTGATAGTTTTTTTTTCTCTGTTTGTGTATGGCGTTCATTTTTGTACATGTTGGGAAGCCAGTGTATGTATAAACAATATGTGTATGCTGTTCCAGATATGATTTGTGGTGTTGTAAAAAAAAAAAAAAAAAGATCACTGGCCTATATGGTTTATTTTCAACTTAATTGTAAGGGCTTTTATATTTTGGAATTTAATTAAATTTGACTGTAAAAACAAATAAATTATGTTGTTTAAACAGTTTATTGTGGGCCCCTTTACTACAGCTTTGGCTCCCAAAAAAGCTGGTGCTTTCTGACTCTGGAACTGATGAAGGAGGACTTTGCTGCAGTGCACATGAGTAAAGAAGAAGTCATCTAAAGGTAAGCAGCTTGTGTGTTTTGCCTGTTTGTGCTCTGCTGTGATGTGTAGTTGTGTACTAATTAGATTCAGGCTATTGCTATATAGGCCCTGTGAAAAACTGCAGTACAGATCTTCCAGAAGGTGGCACACCGGTATGGAGTTACATTTGTGTCTTTATTAACCAAACAAAAGAAAAACATTTGAGAGAGAAAAAATATAAACAGAGCAAAGAATAGTTTTGAATGAAAACAAATTAAAACAGCAAGCAAAAAATAATAATTTGTAAGCAAAGGAAATTATATAAACAGAACAAAAAAATATTTTTAATTAAAACAAATTAAAAACGCAATCAAAAAAATATATTTGCGAGCAAAAAAATATAAGATTTGAAAGAAAATAAAAAATAATTGAGAACAAAACTTTTAAAATTCAAGAGTAAAAAAATAAGGAAAAACGGTTTAAACTACATAAAACAAAATACTTAGTAAAATGTTTGGGTGATACAATGTGTTAAATAAAATGTTTTTAATGTTTTTTTTCCTCATTTACGAATGAAAGTTGTTTTTTTCTGATTGCAAAATGCCTTCTCTCTCAAAACCTATGTCTTTGGTCTCGATTTTTTTTTTCTCTCTCTTGGATTTGTTTGTGTGAGGGGTTAAAGTTCAGAAGGCGGGTCCTAGGCTGATAGATGTAAGACACCTCTCCATTGGTCACTTGGAGTCTGAGTGACAGCTCCCCCTTCCTTATGTATCTTGTTGAATGCAGGGATGGAGGTGTGTTACAGCCAGCATGGTTTTTTGATTGATTGAATTATTATTATTATTAATAAAAAAATAAAAAATAATTATATTATTATTTAAAAAAAAAAAGAAAACATGAAAGTATAATGCAAGGTCAGCTAAGAGTATTTAAAACCCAAGAAAGATGACTTGTTTCCATTGGGGTCCTTTGTACTCAATTCATAGAGACATTTAATGACAGACAGATATACACTACTATGCAAAACATCATAAAAAAAAAAAAAAAAAATATGTACAGTAAACAGTTTGAGTAAACAGGTTGATGGAATACTTTATTAACAGTAGGATACAGAGGTACAATGATTGTTATAAGGATAACACAAAAAGGCTTGTTTCCATTGTGGTCCTCTGGGACTGAGGTCAGAGCTCCATTCCAGCTCTGGACGCTACACTATTCGTTACAATATTGAGCATTTTAGGCTATTAGCAATTCAGATCATTCCCTAATGTTAGGTTTCTGTTCTACTTACAGTTTGTGATCTGTATTTAAAATTGTTGTATTGTTGTTACTGTTATAGTAGGCCAGTGGTTCCCAAACTTGGGATCGGGACCCTCAGAGGGGGTCCCCAGATTAGCTTAATGGGCAACATTGTTTTCTCTCTCAACAGTAAACAAACCAACCTATACAGTATAAGCGTATACAGGGTAACACATTTCTAAAGTGACAATTTAATGACTTTTAAGACCTTTTTAAGGCATTGTGCGCTTGTAGTTCGGCTATTTTCACAATATTTTTCTGTGGAACCGAGTCAAACTAAATCTAATGCCTACAATTTCAAGTGCTTGTCAGGGTGGGTGGTCCCCAGTTCAAGTATGATTATTTTGGGGGGTCCCCAGTTCAAATATGATTATTTTAGGGATTCACAGCCTGAAGCACACTATCAGACGAAACGTTTCCAAAGCAGTCTATCTGGAATGGGCCTGGCCAATAGGCCAGTCACTTCAGCCTTGCCTTAATTAGAATAACGAATATAACATAAAATAATGTAGCTTTATTTTATAATTTCAAAGGGTTCCCAAATGTTTCAGGCTGTGAATCCCTAAAATAATCATATTTGAACTGGGGACCCCCCAAAATAATCATACTTGAACTGGGGACCACCCACCCTGACCCAGGCATTAGATTTAGTTTGAATCGGTTCCACAGATAAATATTGTGAAAATAGCCGAACTACAAGCGCACAATGCCTTAAAAAGGTCTTAAAAGTAATTAAATTGTCACTTTAGAAATGTGTTACCCTGTATACACTTATACTGTATAGGTTGGTTTGTTTACTGTTGAGAGAGAAAACAATGTTGCCCATTAAGCTAATCTGGGGACCCCCTCTGAGGGTCCCGATCCCAAGTTTGGGAACCACTGGCCTACTATAACAGTAACAACAATACAACAATTTTAAATACAGATCACAAACTGTAAGTAGAACAGAAACCTAACATTAGGGAATGATCTGAATTGCTAATAGCCTAAAATGCTCAATATTGTAACGAATAGTGTAGCGTCCAGAGCTGGAATGGAGCTCTGACCTCAGTCCCAGAGGACCACAATGGAAACAAGCCTTTTTGTGTTATCCTTATAACAATCATTGTACCTCTGTATCCTACTGTTAATAAAGTATTCCATCAATCTGTTTACTCAAACTGTTTACTGTACATATTTTTTTTGTTTTTGTTTTTATGATGTTTTGCATAGTAGTGTATATCTGTCTGTCATTAAATGTCTCTATGAATTGAGTACAAAGGACCCCAATGGAAACAAGTCATCTTTCTTGGGTTTTAAATACTCCTTAAAGTTTGCGTCCTCTGCCCCTGGAGAGAACAGACTTTCGCACGTAGGCCTTGCATTATACTTTCATGTTTTTATTTTATTTTTTATAATAATATAATTCTTTTTTATTTTTTTATTAATAATAATAATAATTCAATCAATCAAAAAACCATGCTGGCTGTAACACACCTCCATCCCTGCATTCAACAAGATACATAAGGAAGGGGGAGCTGTCACTCAGACTCCAAGTGACCAATGGAGAGGTGTCTTACATCTATCAGCCTAGGACCCGCCTTCTGAACTTTAACCCCTCACACAAACAAATCCAAGAGAGAGAGAAAAAAAATCGAGACCAAAGACATAGGTTTTGAGAGAGAAGGCATTTTGCAATCAGAAAAAAACAACTTTCATTCGTAAATGAGGAAAAAAAAGATTAAAAACATTTTATTACCCAAACATTTTACAAAGTATTTTGTTTTATGTAGTTTAAACCGTTTTTCCTTATTTTTTTACTCTTGAATTTTAAAAGTTTTGTTCTCAATTATTTTTTATTTTCTTTCAAATCTTATATTTTTTTGCTTGCAAATATATTTTTTTGATTGCGTTTTTAATTTGTTTTAATTAAAAATAGTTTTTTGTTCTGTTTATATAATTTCCTTTGCTTACAAATTATTATTTTTTGCTTGCTGTTTTAATTCGTTTTCATTCAAAACTATTCTTTGCTCTGTTTATATTTTTTCTCTCTCAAATGTTTTTCTTTTGTTTGGTTAATAAAGACACAAATGTAACTCCATACACCGGCCTGTTTCCTGTTCTGGTTCATTTTCCCATAACTTTGTTTGATTGAATCTGCAGCAGATTTGAACCGGAAACACATATGAAGGTGTCATATGTGTCTCTGGTTAAGATTGGCTGACAAGCCCATCAAGCGAAACTATATGGGAAACTCAACCGTCTGCATTTGCAGACAAAATAAATGTACTGCGAGCAGCCGAGCACTACTTCCATTGCGATTTGCAAAAGGGCCCCCGCACCCTCCTTGCAAGACTAAACCACAGAGCTCTACCCCCCTACTTCTCTGGACCCCTTTCCGCCACCCCTCTGCTATTGACAAGCGACAGAGTTGACTCAGTTGGCGAGCGACAACCGATGGCTGTGTACACATCGTCTACACACTGCGCACACTACAACAGATTGTCAATGTTGAGGTGGTGTGCGGGGGGCCTTTAAACAACCTGAATTTTGAACCTATCAAATGCATGTTTCTATACAGCCTTTTAGAGCGGTGCCAGCTGCTCCAACAAGTGACTGAGTGTGTTTGTATGTCCGTATGTAGTATGTATGAGCACGGCATCAACAGCTGTAGCTGATTGAAACACAAAGATGCAACCAGTTACACTAATTAAACACAAACAGGAGACAGTTCAACACATGCACCACTTAACCAGCGCCCACACATCAAACAGAGTAGTACCGTCTGAATACCAGTGCCCACACATCAAATAGAGTAGTACCACCCGAATACCACTGGGTGACCTACCTTCAAGTGGCACTGTTGAGCAGCCTTGAAATCAATGGACAGGGATTTAACGTTGTTCCACTAGTTCATATATAGCTAGTTTAATGAAATTAACTCATCAAAGGCACCGCTCACTTTACACTGGGTGTGATTTCTTTCCCCTTCCACTGGCACAGAGGGACTATACTGAAATGCATATCATGACGCAATGCATTATGAGCGTGTAGATTAGGCTATTTTCACAGAATGTTTGCCCTAGAGTACGGACGCTAGGGTTCATGTGGTTAAGTCCATGTTCTTTACTTTCCAACTATGCTATGCCTTATTATTCATCTGAATGTGATTAAAATGCAAAGATGAGGGCTGTATGGTGGATGTTCTAAGTACTATATGGACACACACACACACACACACGCATACACACGGAACTGTCTTGCTCTCCCGTGTTACCATGTATCAATCGGCTATGACAGCTTTTAAGTGTGAGGCTGTGACATGACAGGAGCTGCCTGCCAGGGGGCTTGTCTGTCTAATGACAGCCACTGCCCCGGAACGGAGACAATCTGGGAGGCTGGGGGGGCGACACACTCTCTCTCACACACACTCTCTCTCTTACACACACACACACACACACACACACACACACACACACACACACTCATGCATGGATCTACGCGTACGCACACAGGCACGTGTACTGTAGAAACAGGTACCTGCACTCACACATTGTATGCACTCGCATTGTGCACAGCTGCACACCAGACCATGATCCACACACACACACACACACACACACACACACACACACACACACACACGCACACACACTCTGCCTGCACCTCGATCTCTCTCCTTGATAACTATCACTGTCAAGGGGAGACAGAACCCAATGTATGACAATTTGTTCATTATCATAGTGAATAGATTTTCACAGGCTCCCCCGCCAGTCTGCCACTGGCGGATAGATGAATATCAAACAGGCCTCTCCTCTGTCCTAGGGGCCAAATTGAGGAAATAACATCTCATCCTACTATCTGCCTGCCTCTCTCTCTCTCTCTCTCTCTCTCTCTCTCTGTCCCTCCGAGCAGGACCGACAAACCTCAAGTACCCATCACTCAGTTTGGTTCAGTGTTACACAAACACTGGGTTAGGACCCATTTTTGGGCCGCAAGTAAATAAGTTGGTTTTGATCATTTTTTGCCATTGTCAAAATGTACATTATTGCAGGTCAAATTAATTGTCTGATTAATTGTCTGATTAAAGTTTTTCATCTTCATCTCCCAGTCCTCTTATGGGTCTTTAATTGTGGTACTCTAAACAGTACATGGTATGAAAGTTTATCCATGACAACAAATTAAAACATATTATAGTCTAGAGAGTCCACAGCTGATGATTTAATGGCAAAACAAACAAACTGGGAAATAAATGTAACAGTAATGTACAAAAATAATTAAAAAACATAACCCACTTCAGAGTGGTTGACTATGTTTGAGGATTGTTCTGAAAAAAGTGTGTTGGGGTGTGGCTTGTGAATTGCAGCATGCTATGTCACTGTGTTGATAACGGTTTTACCCTGACGGTTTGCTATACATTGCTTCTGCCAGGGTAGATTATCAAGTCAATCCCTGGACCCCCCAATAGGGGTTTGATATTAGGACGTGTCAGTTTTTCATCTCTCATGAGTTTGCAGGTCTGGTGAAGGAGTTAATGTGTCCGTGGAGGTAGAGGAAGGGAGTGTGTGTGCCTGTTCATCCCTGTCCATCTGTTGGAGCATGCTCAGTTGACCATGTCGCTCTATAATTAAAACCTCTATTAGGCCAGTTGGTGGGATAGTTAGGCCTCACTAATGAAGGGGGGCTAGAGATCCCTGACATGTCAGGAGCTGGCAACCCAACTATACCTGTATAGACACAGAGCTGTAAATAGGATTTCTCTCTGTCTGTCTGTCTGTCTGTCTGTCTGTCTGTCTGTCTGTCTGTCTGTCTGTCTGACAGACAGACAGACAGACAGACAGACAGACAGACGGACGATCTCAACCACTGAGTTTATTACTGTACTCCTCTCCTCTGTATATTGTTTATGTGGTAGCACTGTGGATGATCGTAATCCAGTTCATCTTCAGCTCATATGAAAGCCTTTTTATCTACCTAAGATTTCTTTTTCTTTTTCTTTTTTTCTCCTTTCTTTTTTTCATAGGACATAATTTATGAAAATGACTTTTTGCTCATTTTGTTTAATGTATGCACTTTAACAATTAATAACCCAAGTACTGGGAGATTTTCAAGTAAAGGCCATTAATTTGTATAAATCTGCCGGCCTCTGACAGCAAGAGATTTTTTAAACTGATCAGAAGGAAAGTAAAATTATTCTCTTGCCTCGGGTTAAATATTACTTTTCTCCAGGACTTCTTCAGGTCCGCCGGTCCCTCTTCTGTCTCCGACCATGTCATTGATTTAACTCTCTCTCTCTCTCTCTCTCTCTCTCTCTCTCTCTCTCTCTCTCTCTCTCTCTCTCTCTCTCCTTTATCTCTTTGTTTTCTGGTCTCGTATTCTCTTCTCTCTAATTTCTGTATTTTTCAGGAAAGCATGCTTTGTTTATGTGAATGTACTCAAGGCCAGTTTAGAAGGCCCCCGGTTATCTGCGCATATCAGCATCCTCCTCCTAGGTCACCATCTGGTTACAGGAACAGTGTGTGTGTGTTGTCTTGTGTGTGTGTGTGTGTGTGTGTGTGTGTGTGTGTGTGTGTGTGTGTGTGTGTGTGTGTGTGTGTGTGTGTGTGTGTGTGTGTGTGTGTGTGTGTGTGTGTGTGTGTGTGTGTGTGTGTGTGTGTGTGCGTGCGTGCGTGTGTGTGTTGTCATTTATGAGAATGGATCTGTGATTACTTATTTTAACATGAATTAGCATGTATAAAAGTGTAGTGTGACATTTATGTAATGACGACAGATGCAGAGGTAAGGTAACAAAGGTAAGAGATTGTAGTCATCACCACATCTGTGCTTGTGAACATGAGAGGCAACTTCAGTTTGAATTCAAACCCCAGCATCCTTATTTTGGGGAAAACCTGCACGGAAAATAGCAGATCTACAAGCTTACAAAGCGTTGCAACAAAGACTTTTAATGTGGAGAGAAACACAAGAGTCAATAGTATAGAGCCCTGAGGGACTCCGGTCAACCAAGGATAGGGTTTAAATGGTGAACAGTAAGAAAGCCTTCCTCCTTGATGAGACAAGCTGGAACCATGTCCAACACTGCTGTACTGTATCTGAGTTCTGATCTACAATACACAGTAAAATACTCAGTGTTTATTTGTCCATTTGATTTTACTGTGTACCTACAGTACACGGTTTCTGATCCTGAATGCATCACCTCCTGCCCTTAAAAAAACAATTTACTGTCAATCCTCTCTTTCCTGCCCCCCCCCACCCACACTTGTCTTCTCTCTCTTTCTCTCTCCCTCTCTCTGTCTGTCTGTCTGTCTGTCTGTCTGTCTGTCTGTCTGTCTGTCTGTCTGTCTGTCTGTCTGTCTGTCTGTCTGTCTGTCTCTCTCTCTGTCTCTCTCTGTCTCTCTCTGTCTGTCTGTCTGTCTCTCTCTCTCTCTCTCTCTCTCTCTCTCTCTCTCTCTCTCTCTCTCTCTCTCTCTCTCTCTCTCCCCCTCTCTCTCTCCTGCTGGTGGTAGTTTTTTAAGTTCAGATTCTAAGAGCACGTCTTCATTAGCTGCATTAACATTCACAGGCTGTAGTAAATTGTGACAGTGAAAAGGTCCCCGTAACCTTTAGTTGTGCAGAAATTTACTTCCCCAGAAAATTACAGCTGGCACTGTCTTAATTAATGCCCGCTTTCTTCTCTTGAAAACCCAGGCCTTGTCAGCTGAATGCAGGAGAAGGGAGCGAAGAGAGAGAGAGAAAGAGAGAGAGAGAGAGAGAGAGAGAGAGAGAGAGAGAGAGAGAGAGAAGAGAGAGAGAGAGAGAGGGGGGAGGGGGGGAGGGGGGATCAAGAAGGAAAATGGAGGTGGAGGGAATAAGGAGAAACTTGAGAAGACTAAATGGTTTTGGTTACAGAAAGAGTGTGGGTGGGGGGCGCTCTTGACATTGTGAATAATAGTAATAAATGTGGGAGAATCAAACCTGGATTTCACAATATTGCTGTTGTGTATATGCGAGAGTGTGAGTGTCACACACATGTGATTGTGCACAATCTCGTGTGTGTGTGTGTGTGTGTGTGTGTGTGTGTGTGTGTGGGAGTGTGATCGTACTCTTCAGCAGTAAGTAGATACAGTGGAATTCAGATCTATACCATCTCCCAACCCAACTACCATCTCCAACCCCCCGCTCTCTCTCTCTCCTCTCTCTCTCTCTCTCTCTCTCTCTCTCTCTCTCTCTCTCTCTCTCTCTCTCTCTCTGTGTATCCCTGCTTTTCGTCATCCAAAGTGGTTTGAGAAAGAGAGGGGCTTTGGAGGAAACTAATACATATTTTATCCTGGGCTATCTCCTGGGTGCAGACGGCGCTTTGTCCCAGGTACCAGAGAGAGACGAGGGCTGAGAACGTGGAATCCATCTTCCTGCCGGGTGGGAGAGACCACCACCACACCACCACACTGATTACTTCTCACATTAGAATACATACAAACTTTCACCACACCCTCCTAGCAAATAAAACCTTGGCAACCTTGCCTTACCTATGTAGGGTGTGTGTCTGGGGAGGGTGTGGGAGGACAGTTTGGACATTGTCCAGTTTGTTTGTCTAGCGTAGTGGTTCTCAAACTTTTTAATTTAAAGGATCCCCATAACTCTGAGAGTGCACAAATGGAGCAATTTACAATTTAGGCATTTGGCAGATGATCTTATCCCGTGCGACTTACAATAAGCAATAAGCATGGTAAACACATACATCAAATGCAGAGAGACAGTGTGCCTCAGTAAACTAGGATCGCAGGTAAACCAGGAACTTTTGGTTCCTGGTTTACCTGTTTTAACCAGCATCTGTCTATACAACGTGCTATCTAAATTACATTTTAACTTTGTGGTCAAGAAAAAACTAAACAAGGCTAAATAACAAAAAGCAGAACCAGACGGGCGCAAATTCCTATCTGTTTGGTTCCATTTGTACACTCTCAGAGTTACATTTGGAACGCTAACAGGAAGAGTGGGCACTAAGGAAGAGTGGGCACCTTTATGTAAAAATGTAATGTTTGGAAAACGGTCTTAAGTAAGGTAAAGTATACATGATTAGAACATGATTGACAGCGGGCGATTCAGGATAGTATTTTCCGGAAGTGCATTATATGTCTATGAGAGCCGGCAACTACTGGCGATAGGGCGAAGTGGGCGGGGGGGCGATGAAAGATGGATTTTCTTTATCTTTTGGACGATGTCGCCCGGCGATCGCCCGAGAGTCGCCCGCTGTTAAAACGTACTGTGAGGGTTCCTGGAAACGACTTTGAGAGCCACCGGTCTATCATGATGCCGTCCTTACACCTGATCTATACTAGATTTATACAAGCTTTAGGAATTGATTACTCACTAAGATGTCTCTTGCTCTGTTTAAAACACACACATATACACACATATAGTATCTTCTCACTCACTCACTCACTCACTCACTCACTCACTCACTCACTCACTCACTCACTCACTCACTCACTCACTCACTCACTCACTCACTCACTCACTCACTCACTCACTCACACTCTTTCTCTCTCTCTCTCTCTCTCTCTCTCTCTCTCTCTCTCTCTCTCTCTCTCTCTCTCTCTCTCTGTCTCTCTCTCCTCTGTCTATCTCTCTCGCCTCTATCTCTCTCCCTTATATCTCCATGGATACTAATTAGAGTGATGCTGTGGTGATAGACACATGTCAGCACAGTTTCCAGTGGTGCTATAATTGGCTGAATGAAACTCATGGATGAGACACAAGTCAAATCTTCATGGAATCAAAGTAATCACATGGCGATGGTGGGCAGGAGAATCAAATCAAAGAGTGGAATCATTCTTTATTTGTAGATCACATCTCATACATTAAAATGCAAAACAACACACTTTACATTATGGCGAAAATAAACAGATGAAAAGTAGGTAATGATGAAAGAATGTTGTGGAGTTATACTCTATGCAGACACAACTGATCCTAGTCAAGGGGTCTGGATTGCATTAAAAAATTTGTGTCTGAGATTGAAAAACCCATGTGGTCATAGTAGTGTAATATGCCATATAGGAAATATATTCCATTCCAGGGATGAATCAGGCCTGCCATTTCTGTTTCTCATGTGTCCATGTCATCATTCAGTCTGGCTCACACACTTCAAACTTTATATTAAAGAAAAGACAGAAGACCAAACATGAACTATTCTTTGTTTCAACTCTGCTGCTTTTGTATTTTCTTTTTTGTTTGTGGCACAAGAGAAAATGAGTCTATGCATATGTGGGTCTCTGGTCATTATTTTGTAACACATCAGAACATTTGGTGGTGTCTAACATCAGGAAGTTAGTACTTTATTTGTATATATATATTTAAAAAATTTAAAAAGTAGTTTCAGCCTGCTTGTGTTGCAGGCCACACATGAAACCTTCATTAGAACTGAACCATGACCATTACACCATGAATTCACACATATCCTTGTTACAAAGGCGTGACTCCGCCGTTAGTTAGAGGAGTCTTTCAATTCTCTAAATAACCTCTCAAGTTGTGCTGTCAAATAACTGTATCTCGTTTAGAAAATAACTCCCTTTTCCCTGTCTTCATGTCCTTTTCACTTTTACTTGCCCATTCCCTCCCTCTTAGACCGACATTTAGATTACTCTAAGTGACTTGCACGCCTTCTCATCACTCTGGCGCCACACTAACGTATACCAATTATATCAGCTAATCAAAACAATTAGGAATCTGAGGGTATCTAAATTTCTATGTCAAGTAGGAAGTCAGCTTATTAAAATAGGCTCCTAATGAGTGCCAGTTCGACTACGAGCTAGAGTGCACGCCTGTGTCTGTCTCTGTGTGTGACTTATTCCCTACTTATACCATAGATGTATACCACAGGCTGCATGGCTTTCCTTTGCTTATGATGATGTTTTTCGACCAACTTCACAAAGAAAAAGAAAATCTTTACTATACGATACCTCCATATACTGTAACCCCACTGGGATATGTAACCACTTGTTTTTCCATATCTCCAAACTCATATCTTTTTATAGTGGGGTGAAGTTATATTATGCTGTGCCCCTGAACTACTTTATCTACATCCGTTGATACACACACACACACACACACACACACACACACACACACACACACACACACACACACACACACACACACACACACACACACACACACACACACACACACACACACACACACACACACACACACACACACACACACACACACACAGGCTGGTCGAGCTCCCATGTTACCTGTGATGATAAACGGCTCTAGATTCTAAGATCCCCATTTGTAATTTTCGGAGAGGAGAGGTAGGACCATGGCGATTGATCAAATTGGGCAGTGAGTTAAGCTCGTGCCCCTCAAACCCCCCCACAACCCCCCCCACCCCCCACAGCCCATATCCACCCTGCTCTCTTTTCCCCCCGTCTCTCTTTGCTTCCTTTTTTCTTTTGCCCAAAGACCCTCTTTAAATATTAAAGTAGATTTATGAATGGTCATCGCAGCCCCCCATCTATTAATATCTCTGTAATTGACAGGAAATGATGCATTTCCATTGCGAATGAAAGAGGAATTAAAAATGTGCTTTCCTGACTGCTTGCTTAACAGATGAAACTTGTACTGTTGAAGTACTGCTGTGCCTATTAAAAAAACGTCATTTAACATTTAATTGTTACACCGTGATAACTTACACACTTTAACTTAACCACCTGAACACTTGACATAGCATCCCTATTCTGGGCAGTGTCATATAGGTGGACATCCAGTGAAAATTGGCAAACATTCGTCAAAAATATTTTCGATAAAGAGATATGGTGTAGAGAGAAAAAAGACAGGGATTAAGTATAGACCCCTGGGGCACACCGGTTAACAAAGAGTTAGGATAATATAGAGCAAGTATCCTAATAACTGAAAAACTAAAAATGATGGTCTGTACGCAGTGTGTTCTTTTGTATCACAGTCTATATTGCCAAAATTATCCTTCAATAAAATGAAATAAAATAGACAATGAGACAATGAGACAAAAACACTAGCTTGTTGTGCCGTATATAGGCAAGCTATGGAACTCACCACCCCCCACCCCCCTTTGCTCTTTCAGCCCTGATGGGCCTATTGATTATGTTTGGATTATGCATTCATACATGAGCTCTCAGCACGCAGTCATTTGTTGAGCGTGTGTCTCACTCACAGAAAGCTGTGAGGACAGCAAAACGCTTTGGTCCCATGAGGAGCTTAGCTTAGAGAGAGAGAGAGAGAGAGAGAT
>NC_137603.1:36391973-36396985 GCF_963280865.1 Gymnoscopelus braueri | reverse complement strand
CACACACACAAACGTCATTCCTGCAACCACAAAAAAATCACTTTAATATATTCCCAGTGCTACTGGTGAATATTAATAAAATATCAATTATTAATTTTGCCTTTGGCATGGCAAGATATACTAGTTTTAATTAGTGTACTGTACTCCTCTACAATTAAAAAATAATTGATGTCCATACGTGCAGGCATTTTGCAGTGATGGTCTTTCTTGTTGTTGTCAACATAGGCAGCAGCGAGATGCAGGGCCCCTCGCAGTTTTCTCGTCCATACTCGGGGCCCCAGAACCATCGACTCCCATTTAGATAAAGAGGAACATCAAAACAAGATAATGAGACAGATTCAGGGCTTTAAAAGGAGGAACTATAGAAGATCTGCTGATGAGAAGCAAGGCGAATGTGTTTATGCTCCACATGCGGGTACAGGAGGGTGCATTTGGATAGCACAGTTGAGCACTCACTGGGCCGACCTTACACAACTGATGCTTCTCACACTCAGGACGATTGTTAATCAACATGGAGGATTTGTTGGATTTGTTGTACACAAACAGGTTTGAACCCTATATATGGCCGTTTTGATCTTGTGATGTCAGCAAGACCACAAGATCAAGTGTGTGTGTTCGTGTGCGTGCGCGTGCGTGTGTGTGCTGTGCGTGGTTCCTAGTATTATAGTACGCATATGTGAATGCGTGCATATGTGAGAGCTTGTGTGTACCTGAAGTGCATTCCCATATGTGTATTATAGAATGTGCAGTAAGGTGCAGTATACACTTAAGTGTGTATGTATATGTGAATACTTTACTGCACATTCTATAATCAATACTAGAGCAAACATTCATTATATTTTTGACATTTTGTCTGCTGAGGTTTTTATTTCATTTTATTTGATCCGTTCTATGGCCAACTTAGTTTTATATCCTTATTCTTCTCTTTGTATTCTAGTCGTATTATCATCATTATTGTTGTTGTTATATTGCATCGTTGTGAGCACAGTCTTGCAGAACATGCCACACCAACACTTCATGTGACAAATAAAATGCTCTTGAATCGCTTGAATCTTGAATCTATATACTGTGTATGTGAGCTAGTTCATGGTACGTACGTACGTGTGTGTGTGTGTGTGTGTGTGTGTGTGTGTGTGCGTGCGTGTGCGTGTGCTGTGCTGTGCGTGTGTGTGCGTGTGCTGTACTCTGCTCTCCTCTCTGCATGGTGAAGTGGCAGATGGAAGCATGAGAAGCAGGAAATCTGCTCCTGTCCATGTCAGTTCTGCTCCACAGAGCTCTGATAACTGAATAATAATCCTCCTAGTCTATCTGTCTACTGGCTCTCCAACTCTCTTTCTCTCTCTTATGCTCTCTCTCCCTCCCCCATCCCCCCCACCTGTTTTCTATCTCTCCATTTCTCACCCTCTCTGCCTTTCCCGACTCTCTGTCTCTGTCTCTCTCTATCTCTCTCTCTCTCTCTCTCTCTCTCTCTCTCTCTCTCTTCTCTCTCTCTCCCTCTCTCCCTCTCTCTCTCTCTCTCTCTCTCTCTCTCTCTCTCTCTCTCTCTCTCTCTCTCTCTCTCTCTCTCTCTCTCTCTCTCTCTCTCTCTCTCTCTCTCTCTCTCTCTCTCTCTCTCCTGTCTCCTCTACTTGTTTTTCCTCCATTTAGAGCCAACTGTCTTGCTCTGTCCAGACCGTCCTCGTCAAATTACCAGAAAAACTCCAGCCAAACCTTTGAGTGACACACACAGTGCACATTTTTGGATGAGGTCAAGGGACAAGAGAAGCTGGAAATGAGATGTTCTGAGTAATCACAAGTCTTGTTGTTACTATTTTGGGTGTGTCAATAGGCAAATATCCCCCCAAAAATGAAGGGGGCCAAGGACAGAGCCCGGGGGAACCCAATCAACAAAAGTTTATAGTGTTTAAGTGCTGGAAGTGTGTGTCCTATTCAGTGCTTCTTTGCCTTCACAATGGCTTGTCCCAACTTGAGATCCTCTGTGTGCTTTGGCACTTGCACTTGTTGTGTCCTATTATGAAGGGTATATGTGCTAAACAGTTCACTCAGTCACCATATCTGCCTTTCACTCTGTATTATCTCTCTCCCTCTCTGTCTTTTTTCTCATCTCCCGTCTCATTCACGTTCTACGTTCCCCCCTGCACCCCCCCCCCCCTCCACTCTCTCTCTCTCTCCTCTCTCTCTCTCTCTCTCTCTCTCCCTTGATTTAGCAGCAGGGAGGCCTCCCTCTCTTTCACTCTTCGCAGTGACTACCATCAGCACCCATACATTTAAATTTCCATCTCACTTGTCCTCTCCCCTGGGGGAAAAAAGAGGTACAGAGGACACAACGGAATAAAAAAGCAAAAAAAAACAAAAAACAGACACAACCAAGGGATTTATAGCACACACGTCAATAGGGAGAGAGAGAGATAGAGACAGAGAGAACGAGGGAGGGATGAGAGAGAGAGAGAGAGAGAGAGAGAGAGAGAGATCTTCAGAGTCTCAGCTAATGGTGTCGGCATGAGATTTGAGAGTTTAATATTGCATGTGGTTGGATTTTTTTTCGCACTCTCTCTTTTTTTGTGCAATTGACCAACATGACATGCCTAACTGTATAAATGGGCGGCTTTATGATGATAAGATCACTGGCTAATAAGATATTTATGTGACACGCTGACGGATCCATCTCTCTCTCCCTCGCCGTCAAGCCAGCTTCACGCCTCGCTGAGCCGTGTGAGGATCAAACGCACATTCTCCAAATGGGGTCGTTAAATGGAGGGGAAATTAAATAAATTAAAGTACTTTTTTTATTTGTGGTCGGGGGGTGGGGGGGTGGCGGAGCCGGAAACTGACAGAAAAAGAAAGATGAGAGAGAGAGTAGGCAAAGAAGTATGACCGTCCCGACAAATAATTTTGAGTCAAAGCGGTGGAGCATTTAAAATCAGATCTTTTCTTCTACCCTCTCCCTCTTGTTTTGCTTGCTTTACGTCAACTGACGATCTCATCTCACCCCCAACCACCCCCGGCCCCCCTTTCACTGGAAACCTTAACCTACCCCTCAAGGCCATAATATTCAAGCTTTCACTGTTTGCCACGGTGAAGACTCTAAAAGTACTGTACATCCTTGTATCAGACTCACAGAGAACAAAAGCCAGACACACATTGACAATAATGCAAGGAGCATCCTCATCCCCCTTCACAACATATCTCTGTATACTGTCCTATACAAACATTCCCCAGATATCCAGAGGGCCCAATTAACCAAAGAAACTGAGGGAGAGAGAGAGAGAGAGAGAGAGAGAGAGAGAGAGAGAGAGAGAGAGAGAGAGAGAGAGAGAGAGAGAGAGCATGCACCTCGATGTCACAGTTTTCTTTGTCAACAGACAGCCTCCATGTTTGAGTTTGAGGCCGCCTGTCACCATGTTCATGACATCCATAACAACACATGACAAGAACTCCCAGACACCCTGACATGCACACGCACACACACACACACACACACACACACACACCCACCCACCCACCCACCCACCCACACACACACACACACACACACACACACACACACACACACACACACACACACACACACACACACACACACACACACACACACACACACACACACACGTCAACATGGCTGTGCTAATTAGCCTAATGCTGGTAATGAAGAGGCCTGACATGCTAACATTCTAGATGTGTTGCCTCTCGCACGCAATGTAAAGACACGTACGAAAGCCTCTGAATACTGTGCGTGCGTGCGTGCGTGCGTGCGTGCGTGCGTGCGTGCGTGCGTGCGTGCGTGCGTGCGTGCGTGCGTGCGTGCGTGCGTGCGTGCGAGTGTGAACATGCAGATGTGACATAATGACATACATTTCTCAGCAATTTAGATAAGTGTGCCATTACACACATAGCAAACCCATACTGTGCACGCATGAGCCTTTAAGGCCTCCGTATATAATTCACACCCATAACCACTTAAACCCTACATTGGCTGTGGTCCCCCAGGGCCCAGGGGTCTGTTAGGTCCCCTCCTTTTTTCCCTCTGCACCAAACCTCTTCACTGAAAATAGGGTTCATCGTGTGGTTAATATATGATGCTATGATCAAATTAACCTCTACGGTCTCTATATTTACTGTAATTCACTACCATTTAACACCAAGCTAACAGTAGCCACATTCTACAGTACACATTATTCTCCATTACCTGTGACACAAGGAAATATCAAACGCACAGAGATCATAGGGGGGGGGGGGGGGGGTGCATACCACATGTTTCAGGGCAACAACCTGTTGTCCCAGAAGGCAAACTGTCATAAATGAAGGAAATGTTGTATGGTGTGTGTACTTGTTATGTGATATGACACCAGGTAAACTTCACTTATGGAAACTTTTGCCACAGTTAAAAGAATCGGTGCGACTAAATTCAAATTGTAAATGTGTGCTATGTAATTAAATGAAAACAGATCCACTTTCTGTGACCTTTACTATAGAGTGAGGGCAGATTAGTTTTTGGTTCTCTTTCTTCTAGACAGGAGAGTGGGACAGGAAACCAAGGGCAGAGAGAGAGATGATAGACAAGACCGGGGAGTCGGATTCGAACTTGCGTCCTCGGGTCCTTGAGGCTCACACGGAGCACATGGTCTGTGCAGTAACTGTCTGAGACACCAGGCACCCCCTGCCTGTGGCAAAGTCATGCCACATATTGCATTGACAATGCCGCTGATGTTGATGCAAAGCAAGCCATGGCTTCACAAGTTCAGCTCGTAAGCTCACCCCCCAAAATTGTAGAGAGGTATGTCACAGCAAAGGCACCTGTTCTAGTTTTACCTCTCAGTGCACACACGCACGCGCGCACACACACACACGCACACACACACACACACACACACGCACACACACACGCACACACACAGGTGCACACATGCACCTTCACACACCTCTCTTTAAATCTCGGAGGGGCTGCCTGTGTACACTCTATATTTATTATCCAGGGTGGCATGGTTGATAGATGAGATACCTACTCAATTACA
>NC_137603.1:36364473-36386973 GCF_963280865.1 Gymnoscopelus braueri | reverse complement strand
ATACCTGCACGGTGCCACATTCATGCATTATTAACCATCATCTCGTTGAGATTGCTTAGCAGGATTAGCATGGTTGAATAATCAGATTGGAATCATCATAGCATGCACTCACACAGCTTATATAACCTGTGACATGTTTCATCATAAAGTGCATTTCAAGTTAATCAAACTTGGACTTAATAGTAAAACATTATGCGGCAGCAGTAAAAGCTGGTAATATATTGATTTCCATCAGTCATATTTTTCAGGCATTAGCTCTGCGCCATATCCGTCTTGTGATTACATGATTCAGTAAATAAAATGAGCTGTGATTGTGGTGAAAGTGAAACGCTGGGTGATCCATTGAGGAGTGGTGATACATTTTCACTCCCCTGTTCCCCCTCTTTATCTTCTCCAAGAGCTGTGTGCTCCTTGTACGGGAATTGAAATACCAAGGCCAATTGTTCCCCATTGAACAGAAATCCATCCTACCTCCACAATGTATGAGTGACATGTCCTCTCCATCCTCTCTCTTTCTACCCCATATCTCTTTTTCTCTCTCCACTCCCTCTCTCGCTCTCTCTTTTCCTCTCTGCTTTTTTTTCTCTTCTCCCCCAACATTACCATATCGGCTGTATCACTCCAACCTGCAATTTATAACGCCTCCACTGTAGTCTCCTATTCCATGGATGTACCAAGGGCTCTTAAGACGCTATTGATTTTTATTTGATTAAACGTCTTGCTGGTTTGCAGCAAATTAGCAAGAGTTTAATCAAATTGCAATCGATACCTACTTAATAAACCCCTCCCACACACACACACACACTCATGCACGCACGCACACACACACATGGCACACACATACGCACGCATGCACGCGCACACACACACACACACACACACACACACACACACACACACACACACACACACACACACACACACACACACACACACACACACACACACACACACACACACACACACACACACACACACACACACACACACACACACACACACACACACACACGGCACACACACACGCACGCACTTGCGTTTTTTCCACAGAAACTAAAGTTAAATTCACCAGTGAATAGTTCTCCAGGAGCATGCATCACCATGACATTTTGTGGAAGAGGGACAGCGCGCATGTTTTAATGGCTCCCATTTGCTAACTGTGTTTGGGTCCATTCTGTGTGGTTTATGTTCTATTCACTTTATGTCAAAACAAAATAAGACATCACACCACAAAGTGTTGTGTGTGAACTGATTCGGGGTTGAGTGCTAATGTTAGCCAGCTTGACATCCTGGTCGTCATTTCATACAGCCATTGTACCAGATCAATATCTCAGAGATTTAAGCCAAGAAGGGTTTTTTTTCTGCATAGGGAGTTTTGGGGCAGACCGCCTCAGCGAAATTCGAGGCTGCCAAAATGAAAAAGTCAGATGTTTAGAACATATAAAATGTTGTTCATAATGTAATTCACTGAGATGTCATTAAATTATGGCTATTAGGCAGCCCCATCGCCAGTGGTGCACATCGGCATTTCTGTCATTTCTGTCTGAAGAAGCAACGTGCCTCCCATACTCAAACTTTCCTATGTCCGAACTGTCGATGGTTACTAAACGAGTTTGTATCTAGCACATGTAGCATTGTATGAGGAATAATTCGATATAGGATTACGATAATACTATATTAGATGTTTTTTACATTTCATTCTAAACGGATAGTCATTTATTTTCACGGTTAACCGCGCACCCACCCTCATACAGTGTATCTCTTTCCCTTTGTTAAATAACACCTAATGGCTAATAACACTAAATGGATATTCAGATCTTCACAACCCACCTTTTTTAACAACTACATTATTCAAGAGCTATTTTGTCATTCCTATCCACTTTTTTCTCTAATAGCTTTGTAACACTAAAAGGAAGGTAACAGACTTTCTATTCCTGAAAAACATCTTTTATCGTGCCCCCCTGAACATTTAAGCATCTCTCTGGTGTGAATATTAGAGGTATGGGACTCTTATGATGAGGTGCATGCAATGCACCAAACTACATCACGTTTTCCTGATCAAATTCACATATGGGACCACACAAAACCCTCTCTGGAAAGTTATAGTTGCCCCTCGACAACCCCGACTCTCATGAAACCCATCAATCATTTTTATTGACCATCTGCAAGAAGGCCTTTTGAAAACAGTAAAGTATCACTTTTGACACTACCACCAAAAAGGGAATGTGTGCATGTGTGTCCTCATATACGCCATGTGCTCGTATCCAGTGTGACTAAGACTAAGACTAAAAGACTAAAAGACTAAGATTTTGATATTAAGTCGACTAAGACTAGATTAAGACTGAACAATTTCAGAAGACTAAAATAGGACTAAAACCTAAATGGTGTGTTATTCAAAAGACTAAGACTAAATCAGTATTTGCTGTCAAAATGAACACTCGTATCACTTTGCAATAGAACGCTTTTTCTCAATAGTAGGGGGTACTAAGTGAAAAATCGTTACGCGGCGGATAAAAGCATGAAATTTGATACAGATGTCCCTTGGGTCATCCTAAAACATCCTAGAAGGGGTGCCCAAAAAAATCTTAAACAGGAAGTGAGTTATGGACAAAATCCAAAATGGCCACCTAAACTGTTGACCGTTGACTCAAAAGACACCAAAATAATCTCCAAAAAGCATAAAATGTGGCACACATGTCCCTTGGGTCATCCTATGACATCCTAGAAGGGGTGCCCAAAAAAATCTGAAACAGGAAGTGAGTTATTGACCAAATTGAAAATGGCCGCCTAGTGTTGTCGATTGACTCAAAAGACAACTAAAGAATCTCCAAAAAGTATAAAATGTGTCACACATGTCCCTTGGGTCATCCTAAGACATCCTAAAAGGGGTGCCCAAAAAAGTCTTCAACAGGAAGTGAGTTATTGACTAAATTGAAAATGGCCGCCTACAGTGCTGGCGATTGACTCAAAAAGCCTATAGAATCTCCAAAAAGCATACAATTTGGCACATATGTCCCTTGGGTCATCCTAACACATCCTAGAAGGGGTGCCCAAAATAATCTGAAACAGGAAGTGACAGGAAGTGACAGTCACTTAGTGGTAGCAGGGACAACATCTTAACTGTTGCGTGACATACAGGTAGCAGGGACAACATGTTAACTGTTGTGTGACATGCAGGTAACAGGGACAACATCTTAACTGTTGTGTGACATACAGGTAACAGGGACAACATCTTAACTGTTGTGTGACATGCAGGTAGCAGGGACAACATGTTAACTGTTGTGTGACATGAAGGTAGCAGGGACAACATCTTAACTGTTGTGTGACATACAGGTAACAGGGACAACATCTTAACTGTTGTGTGACATGCAGGTAGCAGGGACAACATGTTAACTGTTGTGTGACATGCAGGTAGCAGGGACAACATCTTAACTGTTGTGTGACATACAGGTAACAGGGACAACATCTTAACTGTTGTGTGACATACAGGTAGCAGGGACAACATCTTAACTGTTGTGTGACATGCAGGTAGCAGGGACAACATCTTAACTGTTGTGTGACATACAGGTAGCAGGGACAACATCTTAACTGTTGTGTGACATACAGGTAACAGGGACAACATCTTAACTGTTGTGTGACATGCAGGTAACAGGGACAACATCTTAACTGTTGTGTGACATGCAGGTAACAGGGACAACATCTTAACTGTTGTGTGACATACAGGTAACAGGGACAACATCTTAACTGTTGTGTGACATGCAGGTAGCAGGGACAACATCTTAACTGTTGTGTGACATGAAGGTAGCAGGGACAACATCTTAACTGTTGTGTGACATACAGGTAACAGGGACAACATGTTAACTGTTGTGTGACATGCAGGTAGCAGGGACAACATGTTAACTGTTGTGTGACATGCAGGTAGCAGGGACAACATCTTAACTGTTGTGTGACATGAAGGTAGCAGGGACAACATCTTAACTGTTGTGTGACATACAGGTAACAGGGACAACATGTTAACTGTTGTGTGACATGCAGGTAGCAGGGACAACATGTTAACTGTTGTGTGACATGCAGGTAGCAGGGACAACATCTTAACTGTTGTGTGACATACAGGTAACAGGGACAACATCTTAACTGTTGTGTGACATGCAGGTAGCAGGGACAACATGTTAACTGTTGTGTGACATGAAGGTAGCAGGGACAACATCTTAACTGTTGTGTGACATACAGATAACAGGGACAACATCTTAACTGTTGTGTGACATGCAGGTAGCAGGGACAACATGTTAACTGTTGTGTGACATGAAGGTAGCAGGGACAACATGTTAACTGTGTGACATGCAGGTAGCAGGGACAACATGTTAAAGGGATATTTCACTTTCAAAAAAACTTTGGGTCATTTTATCGTCTACTCAGGCTTTTGTGAGCCCCCCAGACCGTTTTTAAGGGGGGGGGGGTACTGGTGTGTGTGTCTTTGATCTTCTGCTTTCCCGCACAAGGTTGCAACTTTGTTTAATTTCAAGCACGAGAACCTGTCTGCTCCCACACTCCAAGCACGAGAACCTGTCTGCTCCCACACTCTCCTACATTTTTGGGGCATTAAAACGCTATGGAGTTGTGCCCCAATAGAGGGCTTGATCTCTGGTCATATGAAGATTTGTACAATATATTATGTATTGGTAATCATTCATAGGGTCTTTTAAAAGTTTTAGAAAACAATTAAGTATATTTGGCATTGACAATATATCACTTAGAAAAGGATTAATGTGGAAGGTTATCTTATTCAGAGTGGTTTTTAAGACAATTTTGGGCATTTAGAGTTGTTTAAAAAATATTTAAGACATTTTTCATGGGTTATTTTTGCCAAATCCTTTAATATCAGTCTATTTACTATAAATGTAAAAGTTATATTTAGCACAATCAGCCAAAATGTCAGAATTATATCAACTTTTAGGAATCATGGGTCATTTCTGGCGGCCATTTTTGATTTTTCCTTTAAAAAACCCTTTAATGGGTCCAAATTTTTGGGCACCCCTTCTGAGATGATGAGATACATCCTAAAGAGTGCGTGTACCAAATTTGGTGCTTTTATCCGCCGCGTAACGATTTGGCCATTTTTTGTGCTTAGTAACCCCTACTACAACCAGTTGCCAGTGGTCCATGGCATAATTACGCGTGGTCCATGGGAAAATGTATGAAAATGTTAAAAAAATATATACAGTATTTTACTTTTTTTTTAGTATCAAAACTATGTTTAAATATAATATTCTAGTATTAAGTCCATCAACTTTAAGAAAATGTAATAAGCGTAGAAAATAATGTTGACTGTTATGGGCTTAACATATCCTGTGTGGGGTATCGTGCAGTGGACATAGCACATCTGCAAGCTCACAACTTGTCACAGCGCAGAGTGTTGGTGAGCTTGAACTAAGAGTATGAGCTTGAACTGAGTATAAGGTAATTTTTATAAGGTCCGCTTTAAGATCATTAATGTTAATTACAAAATGACTGTGTTATGCCTTATTACATACTTCATACTATACGGTATATACTGTATATTGTCATGAAAGCTAAGCTAGTGGTTCAGAGCTCAAAAGAGGTTGTGAACCACTGCAATAGCCAATAACTCAAAAGAGAAAATAAAACATCAGTGAGTAATTTCATTCTTATTCTAATGGTACAGATACGTGTACTTTGCATGGGGTGGATCACCTTCACTGCTAAATGTTTGCTGCTGGTGGGAGTGTTGCTGCTCCAGCCCTCTGTGCAGGAAATGCTTTCTATTTGAATATTTTTTGTTCAACAAGAAAACATTCTGATAACATTTTAGGCGAGAAATATGCCATACAAATAGTCTCAATCTTAATTAATTGTCTTTGCCAGGCCGACAGGCCAGGAGGCGAAGTTTTCACCTTGGTCAGTGTCTATCTGCCCATCCGTCTATCCGTCTGTCATAATTTCTGGAGTCATGGGATAAACATGTATAATTCACATTTATCATGTTCCATTCTGGTTGGCTATGATTGCCTTTCAAAGTTTGCGAGAAGGGCACATTTTTTACCAAAAACAACAACAACAACAACAACGAGAAAAGAAATCTATCTGATACGATCTATCCCAAATTTTTATGACGATTGAAGGGCCTCTAAACAACACAGCCAAAGGCTACTTCAATTACATCCATAAGGCTTGTAAAATGTTCTGTTTGTTGCTGAAACATCATTATTTTTAACCAAATTGGGAACACAATGGTCTCTTGAGTCATGTAACAATGAGCTTCAAACCGGGTTTTGATATTCCATACAGCCAACTCAACTGTTTGACGCTTTCCTTACCCGCTCAGTGCTGCAAATCCCATAATCCTGGAATCATAGCAACGCGTTGTGAGCTTGTAGATCGGCTATTTTCAATACTTTTGCTTTGCATGACGAAGTAGGTCATTAAGTGACGGAAAAACATAAAAATATTGAGATACAAGGTTTCACCCCTTGTACTTTTAAGACGATAACACTTGTTGTCTGAAGTCAACCTGCTCACCACCATACTGACAGAATTGAATTATGGCTGACCTGTATTAGATCTTCTTAGGCCTGGATGTGGTTTGAGGTCAGGGCTGTGTGGTTAACCACATAAAAAAACCTATATCCATACACTGACTACATTATGATGGGCAGTGCTTATATTCAGTCCTTTTATTCTCTTCATTGGCTGACTCTGTGTGTGAGTGTGAGTGTGACTGAGTGTGTGTGTGTGTGTGTGTGTGCGTGCGCACGTGCATGCGTTACAAAATGTATTAGAGAAAGTATACAATGTGAATGTCATCATAAGGTGCTCATAGGGTTTCTGCGTGTGCGCGCGCGCGTGTGGGTGTGTGTGCGTGCGTGCATTTTGTCATGCACTAGGGTAACACATGGCAAAAAGAGGGAGTCCACACAAGGTCAACGTTTAAATTATATTTATTATTCAGAATTAATTAAAGAATGTAATCATAATCAAAACAAGTATGAGATGTGAGTAAGTCAGTAATCAGTAATGTAATGCAGTGTATTGATGTGTGGAATGTGCTGTGCGAGTGTTGTATAAGGTGTGTAAAGGAACTGAAAACAAAAGGGTTAGGCCCCACAGGCCAGGTAGCAGAGATCCTGCTTTCAGGGAGGAGAGAGAATGAGAGGTTGTGGGAGAGCTCACTATATACTCTCCCAAACCACCTCACCCAGCTGGTCTAACGGCCTGCCTCACTCCGGCCTACTCACTCAGGCTGCCGGCTAGCCATCAGTGAAGGCAGAGGGGGCAGGGCCGTCACACCCCCCTCCATAAGAATGTGGTTCCACCACATTAACTAAAGAAATGCAAAAAAACTATTAGCAACCAACAAAATCAAAGTGACAACATTTCACTGTACACTTTTCTAATAAAGTAAAATAGCCACCTTACAATCTTTAGATTATTGTAACCAAGCCCCTACAGCCCACAATATCCATTAACAAACTCACCATAACTAAGGTTTACCAAAACAAATTTGCAACTGTATGCTATCCATACAACCACCCACTCACCCCCTCAGTCACCTGTAGGAACAGTATTAAGAGTGATGAGTGACAGTGCATCCATAACTACCTGTTACTCCACTTTGCCACACCATCCTGCCTCCAGCCTCAGCAACCTTGTGCACAGGAGCAATTTAAGAGAGCCGAAGACAGGATAGTCTCTAGTGGAGAAAAACAAGACATTTACGATAAATAACATAACAGTTCAACACATAAGCCTAATGTACATGTGACAGTGCATCTGCCATCACGTTTAAAGAACCTTTTATATGGCGAATATCCATGTTATAGGGCTGCAAAAATAATGCCCATCGCATTAACCTCTGATTTGGATTCTGCAGCGACTTCAAAAATGTCAGTGGATTGTGATCTGTGTAGACCACCAGTGGAGTTAAACCAGAACCCAAATATACATCAAAGTGTTGCAAAGCTAATATTAGGGCCAAAGCCTCCTTCTCAATAACTGAATAGTTGAGTTGATACGTATTAAACTTCCGTGAAAAGAAAGCCACCACTCTGTCCAAACCCTGCTCATCTGCTTGCAAAAGCGCAGCTCCAGCACCCACATTTGAAGCATCTACTTGTAACGAAAAGGACTCCTCCAAACGCGGAGCGGCCAGTACAGGAGTTGAACACAACAGAGCCTTGAGATTCTTGAACGCCAACTGACATCTAGTTGACCAGATACATTTTGCATCTTTTTTAAACAATCTGGTTAATGGCTCAGCCACGGACGAAAAGTTTCTACAGAAACTCCTATAATATCCTACAAGTCCCATAAAACGGAGCAACTCTTTCTTCGTAGTTGGAGGATATTCAATGATTGCCTTTACCTTATCCTGAACCATGCGCACACTTCCTTGCCCAAATAAGTTAGTTGCTCTTGCAAACTCACATTTAGCCAAATTGATTGTCAATCGTGCCCAGACCAATCTCTCAAAGAGGGCTTTCGTACGTTGCACGTGCTCAGACCAGGTATCGCTGTAGATTACCACATCGTCAAGGTATACGGCGCATCCCTCTAAACCAGCCACCACTCGATTCATGAGGCGCTGAAAAGTTGCGGGCGCATTGCGCAGACCAAAAGGCATAACAGTGTATTTGAATAAACCAGATGGTGTAATGAAAGCGCATATTTCCTGTGCTCGCTTCGACAGAGGGACTTGCCAATATCCTTTTAAAAGGTCAAATGTACTCACATAAGTAGCTGATCCCACCTCATCTATACAATCTTCCATTTGTGGAAGGGGAAAAGCATCTGGCTTTGTGATATTATTGACCTTCCGATAGTCTGTGCACAGTCTATAGGTCTTATCAGGCTTACCAACCAATAGGCAAGGCGATGCCCAGCTTGAGCTGCATGGTTCAGCAATATGGTTGTCCAGCATATACTGGACCTCTTTGTTCAAATGTCTACGTTTTTCAGGTGACACCCGATAAAAACGCTGTCTTATAGGTACTGTATCCTCCAACTCCACATCATGCTCAATGAGATGCGTAACCGTGGGCACATCTTGTAACAGAGTAGGATAACCGTTAATAAGAGCCAACAACTCAGAACGTTTATCATCATCCAAATAGGCCAAATTAGAATCAAGTTTACTCAAGGACTCAGTATTGTTCAACCGACCCTGTAAAATGACATCAGGAGTCTCGCCCTCCTCTGGATTAACTACCAGAGATGAAGACCCAGCTACCCTGGTTGTACAAAGACATGCATTCACTGTTTCCCCATCAGCCTGATTGGAGTAATACGATTTTAGCAGATTTGCATGACACAGCTTAGTCTTCTTTCTGTTGTCTGGAGTAGCTATGATGTAATTCTGCTCTGTCTCCTGTCTCACAACAGTGTAAGGCCCACTGAATTGTGCCTGGAAAGGAGAACTCACTATCGGCTGAAGGAGCAAAACTTGATCTCCAGCTTTAAACTGCTTAAACTGCAACTTCCAGTGAGGGAGGACAGACTGTCTTTCCATCCAAAGCTACAGGAGGGAATACTACTGACCCAGACCACTGCTGACTGACTCTACCAGCTGAATGAACTTCAACAAGAAGAACCACAATTCACAGTGAAAGTCAACTTCAGGGAACATTCTAGAGGAGGGAGGTTTACCACCACTGACTGGCTGATTTCCGGTCTTGAGCAGACTGTTTGTGGCTTCACTCAAAGAAAGACAAAATATGTCTACAACGTTTTCTTTTTCAGAAGAGGATTTCTTCTGTCCGGTGTCATGACATCTTTAAAGATCCTGTTGTCCTGGTGTGTAGCCACAGCTTCTGTAAAGCCTGTCTGCAGAGATGGTGGAGAGAGAAGATAACGCAATGTCCAGTTTGTAAGGAAACGTCGCTGACGTATAATCCACCCTGCAACCTGGTCCTGAAGAACCTGTGTGAAACTGTCACACAGGAGAGACACCAGAGAGCTTCCAAACGTCAGAGAACTTCATCAAGGTCAGAGGATCTCTGCAGTCTGCACGCCGAGAAACTCAAGCTCTTCTGTCTGGAATGTCAACAGCCGGTGTGTCTAGTGTGTCTTCATTCAGAAACACACGCCCAGCACGTCTCCAGAACCGTGGCTGAAGTTGCGCTGGACCGCAAGGAGGGAGTCCAGAAATCACTGAAACCTTTACATTTACATTTTCCCCTCTTTTTTTTTTTTTTTTTTGTACATAGTGTTATTATTATAATTTTTTTGCTGTTTATTTTGTAATGATATTTGAACTGTGGTGCCACTATATATGCCTATGAATTGAATACCAAGGCCCTCATTGGAAACAAGTCCGCAAGGACTTTTATGAACGGACCTGTTAGACAAAGTATTTTAAATGTAACTGTGCTGTTTTACATTTTTGCCTAATAAAAGATTAAATCAAAAGCTCTGTACGTCTGTCATAAAGGGACTTCATTTTCCTCTGTGACTGTCCTAACTTCCTCAACTGGCTGAAGGATCCCCTTCGCCACTAAGCTTGTCAATATACTGGCCTTCACAGGTGCCTTGCTTTTCTGTCACAGGAATGTCATAATAAGCGGCTACCAACATTAACTGTTCCTTGGTACAGTTCCACTGATGGAGTTTGAACAATTTTCCATGACTAAAATTTGTTTGTGCAGATTACTCAAAACAAAACTCAGTGCTGGTCTGTGTAACACAAGGTGCAGATGAACTTCACAAAAATAGGAACAAACCCCCCCCTAACTTATCTAATATACAGTACTAGTCTACCTAGCTACCTTAAAGGTATCATGACATTCATTTCCACTTTTTTTATTTTCAATGTTTTATTTGGGGTTTTATGACCTCAATTACACCCAAAAAACCTGAACTTAAAACATTCAGTGGATTTTCTGTGGTCTGGGGTTTTCTGAATAATTAGGCTGAAAAGTAATCTGAGCTTGGCCCTTCGACAGTGAGGTCACTGTCGAATAATCCCGCCCACTCTCCTCCTCGCCCCTCCCCTCCCCTATCCTTTCCTTTGGGGGGGGGGCGGAGCAGAGGCGATGATTGACAGGCAAAATCCCTCACCAGCGACACCCGCAGGCAAAGATTTCTTTTTTCATTGCAGTTGAAAAGGCTTTAGAAATGTGAGAGAAAAACACCTGCCATTGATCACTGGAATGGAATTTTCACTTAAAACTTTTTGTACACTTTTGAAGGACCAGGACAAAGACTTTGAATGTGGTGTAAAAGTGAATGTCATTAAACCTTTAACCTACCAGTCGGCACCCGAGCATGAGGAATGCTCCCCTCCAGCCACCTATTGTGACCCTCGAGATCCGCCGCTATTCAAACACTAATTACATCAAAGAAAAAAAACAACCGGTACCCTAACTGGCACCGGTCGCTCAGGGATTTGTTCCCAACTTTTTGTTCTGTTCACTACCCCCCGTAATACCCATCCCAACACCTACCTTGTAGTCTGCACACCGGGGCCAAATGCTCTCGCTCCCCAGCTCCTAACAAAACAAACAAACTTGTGTGAAACTCCCAAACAAACAAATTCCAAAGCAATTTCAAAACAACTGATCAAAATCTAAATTTCCAAACAAACGAATGACCTTTAAGACAAGCCCCCATATTGTCATGCACTAGGGTAACACATGGCAAAAAGAGGGAGTCCACACAAGGTCAACGTTTAAATTATATTTATTATTCAGAATTAATTAAAGAATGTAATCAATGTAATCATAATCAAAAGCAAAACAAGTATGAGATGTGAGTAAGTCAGTAATCAGTAATGTAATGCAGTGTATGGATGTGTGGAATGTGCTGTGCGAGTGTTGTATAAGGTGTGTAAAGGAACTGAAAACAAAAGGGTTAGGCCCCACAGGCCAGGTAGCAGAGATCCTGCTTTCAGGGAGGAGAGAGAGAGAGAATGAGAGGTTGTGGGAGAGCTCTCTATATACTCTCCCAAACCACCTCACCCAGCTGCACCCAGTTGGTCTAATGGCCTGCCTCACTCCGCCCTACTCACTCAGGCTGCCGGCTAGCCATCAGTGAAGGCAGAGGGGGCAGGGCCGTCACAGTGTGCGTGCGTGCGTGCCTGCGTGCCTGCGTGCGTGCGTGGATGTAAAGTTATTTTTCATTTCCCAACTGTTCAGCACTGGAACTACAGACCAGGTCCAACAATAGTATTTGAACATATCCATTTGTCTTTCATGTATAAAAACATAATTTTGCATGATTGTATTCATTTTCTCAGGATAATTATGCCGGGAAAGTAATATCCAATAGTCAATTAATTGGAAAGTTTAATTAGTCTGCAAATCCTTAGACTATTACTCTACAAACAACCTTTAGTTGGGAACAGCCTGAATATATTTGCATCATTAGACCAAATTCTCACATTGTACACATTGTTAATTTATCCATTTGTAACTCTGAGAATGTGCAAATGTAACCAAGTGGACTGTTTTGGGTCCATTTGGTCACATTTGCATCAGTGATTTTACTGTGTAGCATAAGTGTTAATGGACATAAAACTCACTTGATATGCAGAGGGCATGTTTTGACACATTGTTATGAGGGTGGGTGGGTCCTACTACAGGTTCAATGCAGGTTATCTGTCACGGGCATATAGGCATTAATGCAATGTGTTTGCCTTTAACCCATAAGCTTTGTATTTGATATTGCACTCAACTCATAATCTGCAAATCTCCACAATCGTCAGCATGACATGGATTATGTCATTATGTCTTTCACCCATTGAAATCCTTATCGTAAAATCTGTCTGTTGTCTCTGCCGTCTTTCTCGTGTGCGTTTTGCTGGTCCTTTCTCTGGTCTGCTCCATAATGACTTGCTCTGCCAGAAGTCCTCAGTGTCAGATTAACAGTTCATAAACCCATTTTTCGCCTCTTCCATAGCTAGTAAACACAATTCATCATAATCCCTGAAAATTTAACTAAAGCTGTCTCCACCTTAATGAGGGTTCGATGTAATTCATTAAATGTGCTATGCATGTCCCGTGGCCTCAAAATGGAAATGGACAATATTGATATGACAATCGACAGATATCAACGCGTTTGTAATGTGATCTCAGCTTCGGACCTTGTTTTCATGTAATTATGGTGCGATCATGTGATTTATTGTGTTTTCAGTGCTTGGCTTATACTTACCAAATGACGTGTGTTCTTAATCATCAATTCATTAAATATACTTGCCACGGCAGTGTGAAGACTACTCCTTTTGTACAACTATCCATTCTCAGAAATCTCGAGCTGAAAATCATAACCATTTTAATTGCAATGTATAATAAACAGAAGTTAATTTGTATTGGTTGCTTTGATGTTGAGAAAACATTACTGGCAATTTGTAGGGTCCCGATCCATATTGACACATATTTTGTGAAGAAAACATGCAAAGACATAGTGCAATACAGTGAAAACAAGCTCCATCAATGATGGAACTTACGCAAAACAAATTCCACCCAATCCTTTACACCTGTAAACCAGATATGTGACAACAAAGTTGATTGTGATTCTCAAAAGAAATAGTGCAAGATATATTGTATTAAGTTGCCCTACTGTATATTTGATTACCTAATATTATTTATTTTGTAGCCACAACACACACACACGCTCCACAACTATTAGGAACCATTTTTGTTGAGATAGAGAGATGGAGAGGAGATGGAGAAGAGTGCGCGTGCTATTTTCTTTCTCTCGCTCATGTTTTTCCTTCTCCCCGCCGACAGTAAAAGCCAACCTCAATTTGTGTCAAACACCGTTTTAAGACCTTGGGATTAAAGCTATAAAGTGGCGTCTGTCAGCGGCCTCCATCGCCCTGGGCCCCCTTTCCAATTCCCCGAGCCCCCCGTGCCCCACCCACCCTGCTCCACTGGCGTTCACATCTGAGAGCCAACGTGTTGTGCCGTTGTTGGGTATCATCTCTCATCATGTCACGTCAGCGGGACCAGACGGGCAGCCGTCACAGGAGGCTGACAGGGATGATTCACGTCAAGAGCGTTTCATCCACGGCTGGGACCAATTGAAGCTGACTCCACGCCTCTCTCAGCCAAAATTGGATATCTATCCCAATGTGCATCATATCAGAGTGTGTTCGTGTGTGCGTGTGTGCGTGTGTGTGTGTGTGTGTGTGTGTGTGCGTGCGTGTGTGTGTGTGTGTGTGGGTGGGGGGTGGGGGGGGAGCAGCTTGAGAAAAATTTGGCAGCATTATGATGAAGACAGGGCGGTGTTAACACATTTACCGCCGGGCCCGTAGTTCTACGGGCCGTTAAATCCATTTTTTCTAGGGGGACCATTTTCAGTGTAACACCACCCGATGTCGCCGGAAGTGCGATCACGTTTTTTGTTTCCCGTCTGCCTCCATTCTAAGTCGTACACATAAACCCCTGTAAAAGCCCCTGTAAACATGTAGTTTTTCATCCTCGCATTTCCCATGTTAACTTAAACGGTCAGAACTCAAACATGGCGGCTCCGTTTGACACGTGGTCTTCACTGGTAGAAGCAGTGAGATCTCCGCGATGTTTACAAACAGTGCACAGCTCAATCTTAAGGATTTTAACAAGATCTGTGGCGACGTGAAAAAAACAAAAAACAACAATAAAACGTTGGCACTGGTGAGTACATTATGAGATTAACCTCTGGCGGTCAATGTGTTAAAGACTCCTCTGTGACGGGACATGACGGGAAATAGGAAGGGAAAACTCTGACGTTTGATATCTTACACCAGACAGGAGGAAGTCTGAGGTCTGTCTACTCCAGCGATTCCCACAGCCGCAAAGCCCAAGTGGGCCCACACATTATTGTCAAACACTAAGAGATGAATGCTAATATAACATTAATGTGTGAAGAAAAGTATGTTACCAAAAATTACATGGTATTTCTTTCTTTAAAAGCTGAAAATTAGTTTTCATTGTGATACCAATGAATAGGAACTTTGGCTCCATTGATCATTAAAATAAACATGCTCTGAAAATGCACGCGGCCCACCCAATAACCACTTAACTGCTGTGTTAAGTGGTCAGATTGGTGGGCCGCGAACACTTTCAAGATTTTCAAGTGGGCCCTGATCCAGAAAAGGTTGGCCACCACTGGTCTGCTCCAATGAGCGAAGACGTATTGCTTTGTTAACCAATACATACACGGTAACACGAATGCACTGAAATAGTTGTACTTTTATTTTGCATTTATGATTTGAAAGTGCTGATGCTTGCATAATATGGCTCTCCATATGAGCATTATGTTGAAATAATGAATATGACACACACTTGAAACCCACTGTCCTTGCACCATCATTGCCCTTGCCATTTACTATCTAGTGGGTTAAATCTAAACAGATACCCTCTGTTAAGGAATGATTGGATACTGGAGAAGACATGGGATATGAGAGAGAGAGAGAGAGAGAGAGAGGGAGAGGGAGAGGGAGAGGGAGAGAGAGAGAGAGAGAGAGAGAGAGAGGGAGAGGGAGAGGGAGAGGGAGAGGGAGAGGGAGAGAGGGAGAGAGAGAGAGAGAGAGAGAGAGAGAGAGAGAGAGAGAGAGAGAGAGAGAGAGTGTGTGGGAAAGAGAAAAAGAGAGAGAGACTGACAGATGACAAGGCCACCAGCCAGCTGTCAGGTCCCCAGCTGTCACTGTTCCTGCTTCCACCTCCCTCCTATCTTCCTCCTGTTTCCTCTTGGTCTGGACGCCTTCTGCCACTCCTTATCACTCAGGGGTTGGCTAATTCACCAGAGAGGCTGCACTGATAAGCCTCTCTCCTCTCTCTCTCTCTCTCTCTCTCTCTCTCTCTCTCTCTCTCTCTCTCTCTCTCTCTCTCTCTCTCTCTCTCTCTCTCTCTCTCTCGACAGACACATCCCGTTGACAAGCAGTTTAGTGTTGTCCTCAAACATGTGTCTGTCTGAGTGTGGGGGTGACATGGAGACGCACAGGGTGACAGGCCAGTTTGGCCTTTGAATTAAGGCACATTAGAGATACACTGATAAAGTGACACTGCCAATGCCAGAGGAGGGGAGAGGAGACGAGTCAAGATATGTGTGGAAAGGAGTAAGAGGAATAACTACAGAAATTATGAGAAGGGAGGGGGGAGAGGATGTAGTCATTGTACAGCATAATGAATATCTATATATTCTATGTAATTTTTACACATTTTAACACAGTCCACACACAATTACAAATCCCTTCATGCTTCATCATAATGTTTGCATCATAATACATTGAAATAAACGTTTGCATTGGTTGTGACTCCACCTAGTATATAGTGTTTTATGTATTTATTTATTATTGCTATTGTTTTATTTTTATCACGACCACATGGCTGGTATTATTAACATTATTCTCTGTGGATAGATTTTGTCAACAGAACCGAGTTGTAAAAATGACCAGGGGTACTGTGTTTTATTAACGCATGTTGGCCTAACTATTTGACTTTGACTGGTTTAAAACGTTGTGAGACTGCTACATAAAATAATAATAATAAGTGTAATAATAATAATAATAAGTGTAATAATACGTTAATTAATAATAATAATAATAATTTACACAGATGAAACCGCCTCCTCGAAAACACACACACACACACACACACACACACACACACACACACACACACACACACACACACACACACACACACACACACACACACACACACACACACACACACACACACACACACACACACACACACACACATCCGTAGAGACAGCAAAACCAACAGCACACACACAGCCAAACCATAATAACAGCAATACCCAATGTACCCCACCACAGCATCTGAACCGCGACAGCCGGAAACATTCCATACATAGATGCTCTGCATTTGTTTAGTGCCTTTCTAGTCTATCTGACCACTGAAAGCAAATTACAATTGACTTCACATTCACCCACTCATACACACTGCAACACCACAGATATACACCAACAAAGTGGGTGCCGGGGGGCCACCAGAGGGTGCCTGTGGGCCGGGGCAATTGGAATGATGTCGTTTTTGCCAAAATGTCCAAACATGTTCAACAAAAAAAATTACCCTATTTTCTTTTTGGGATGGGTATAGCCAGAGGCTATGGGCTATTTGGAGGTCCTCGGCATAGAAAAGTTTGGGAAACCCTGTGCAACCATGCAAGGCACCGGCCTGCTCATCTGGAGCAGTTAGGGATTCAATGTCTTGCTCAAGGACACCCTATCAGCGCTGCTATTACTTGGCTGTTCAGTGCGGGCACTCGCTCCCCCGAACACCTCACAGGGCTCCAGCTTCCGCTTAACTGTCGACGCACCTGCCTTGTTTGTTTAGAAGCGTACACACCGCTAAGTCCGGTAAAACTATGCACGTCCTGGTTAATCCATTAAGACCGGGAACGCATCTGTGTCATGGCTATTCAAAAATAGCAGATATTCAGACATACATAGCGTGGCACCAAGTGCCGCGCTATGAGCTTGTCGATCTGCAATTTTTTTGAAAAATCGTGGAAAGTTTGGAGCAACATATTTTGAGATGGGGGTCCGAGGCCAAATACGTATCATTTTTGGGGTCCGCAGCATGGAAATGTTGGAGCACCACCGATATAGCAACATACTGTTACCCCCATCACACTTTTTTTTCCAGGGACCCCCCCATCCCAGAAGCAAGGATTTGAGTTACAAATGTTGGCTTTAAAATATATATATTCAAAGATTTGCACAAATATTCAAGATTTTAAAGAAAATTGCTGATCTACAAGCTCATAGCGTGGCACTCGGTGCTGCGCTATGAGCTTGTATATCTGCTATTTTTTTTTAAATAGCCAAAGAAATCTAAAAGGACACAAATACGTTCCTGGATTGAATGGGTTAAACCGCTGGTTTTAGCGGGTCCTTTTTTGCTATGCAAATCTCTACGGAATGCTTTTTGCCTCGACAAGACGTTACGCACACACACTACATGGATATATACAGTAGCTCACCCTGTGAGCTTAGTGGCAACAGATGGAAATGTAATTCACCTCTCCTAGCAGAAGCGATCACGTCGCCATTCTCATGCAAAGGTAACATTTGGTTTTAAAATGGGTTTCTTGCCTTTTCCCATTATTTTATTGAGAAGCCTGGGCTCCTCTCGTCATCATGCAGATATATAGGTTAACGCCGTTGTGACATTTTACCAAAAGGCCAGCCCGGGTGCCCTTCTCCCCCGTATGAATAATTGAAAGCAAAATTCTGGTTATTACAGCGTTGCCGTCGTCCCCCACTCACACACCGCAGAAAAGAAAAGAAAAGAAAAAGGAGGAAAAAAAAGATAAATCTGGTTTACTCATTCACTGCCAGGAATTAATTAATTAATTAATCCGTCTACCGTCCCCTTGCCAGTGTAAAACGGCGATCATGGCCGCCGTCCTCATGGAGATCGGCTCCTTACACGCACGGGGGTCCGGTAGAATCGGGGAAAAGAATTCCAGAGCTATAGCCGTTTGAATGTGGCTTCTTTTTTGAAAAACAGATATCCGAGAAAAAAAATATTTTGTGAATCCTTTAACATGAAAGGAGGCGATCTTTTTTTTGTTGTGATCACATGATTTCTGTGTACTCTTCTTTGGTGGTGCTTGGATCATTCACAGGCTCCGCCGACCCCCCCCCCTCCACACCCCCCCCCACCCAAAAACATTTATACAATTACGCCAATTACGTCCGTGGCAGCCCATGGGCGTTTGGACAAAAACCACGTCCATAACGTCCTTGGCAGTGAATGAGTTGTTAATGCTCTTAGTCACAACATTAGGCATTTGTTAGACATTAAGCATGCACTACTGCGAATGATCGATCAAAGCATGAAGTCAAATCATCACCAATTAAAGCATGAAGTCGAGTCATCACCGATGATCTTAAGTATTCACCAGTCCACATCCTGAGGTGGGTTTCTTGTTTGCTGGATTGAGCCAGGTGTCTTGCTCCACTGAAAAGCTCCACTGAAAAGCACCATCTATTCTACTACTATTCTATACTCCTGGCCCTGACTGCCATCACAATGCTCTCCACTTCTTCAGCTATGACAACGTATGGACTAGCTCACAATTCAGAACTGAGAATAGACAATCCGGAATCTTGCCATACATTTTGAGAGTGTCAAAATGGACCCCTACCCTCTGAGTCAACACTGAGCAGAGCCTACACATACAGACGGCGCTCTTGAAAAAGTGTGTGTGTGTGTGTGTTTGTGTGTGTGTGTGTGTGTGTGTGTGTGTGTGTGTGTGTGTGTGTGTGTGTGTGTGTGTGTGTGTGTGTGTGTGTGAGTGTGAGAGTGAGAGAGAGAGACCAACAGTGTCCATGGTCCCATTGGACAAGTAAGCTGCGAGGATGTGGTGATATATTTCATGATGACCTTTTAGTTTAACATATATGACTGAGATGGTGACTACACTCTCTCTCTCTCTCTCTCTCTCTCTGTCTCAATCTTTGTCGCACTCTCCTCAAATACCCCCCCCTTCTCTCTCTCTCTCTCTCTTTGCATTTTGAGCACTCACATACAGTAGTCATCTTGCTCTGATTCCCTCTGACACGCTAAGAGAGGAGAACTCGACGCTTCTTGCGGCCTCCGCGCGCGCGTCTCCCCATCTGATCAGTGCATTAACCGCATGCCTTTCGTCAGCGTTGCAGCCGCAGGGCTCAGCTCGAGGTTTCTACTTCTGTGGTCAGTCCATTCCCATCTCATCGCCCCAACTGTCTCCCTGCCCGCCTCCTGCCTAATGAAGCCAACACACCGCTGGCCTCCTTAAGTCTGCCTGCATTTGACAATAATGTGACACGGTAACATCCCCGCGATTGTTTTCCCCCCACACTCACGATGAATAATATATGTTCACCGCCATATAAACAGCACATTATGAGAATGAGCGCTGTGTGTGCGTGCATGGTCCTCGTGTACCTTTGGTGTGCATACCTTTGTGTGCTTAGATTAACCCATTAAGACCGGGAACGTATCTGTGGCATTTTTAGATTTCTTTGGCTATTCAAAAATAGCAGATCTACAAGCTCATAGTGTGGCACCGAGTGCCGAGCTATGAGCTTGTAGATCTGCTATTTTCGAAAAATCATTTTTGCAAATCTTTGAATATATATATATTTAAATCTTGTTTTACTCAAATCTTTGCTTTTGGGGGATTCTACAAATGTTCTTTAAATCCTAACAGTTTTTTTTTTTTACCTATGTTGCTATATATATATCAGTGGTGCTCAAACTTTATGTCAAGGACCCCCAGAATTATATGTATTTGGCCACAGACCCCCATCTCAAAATATTTTGTTCCAGGGACAGGATATTGTGTTCCCCATGAAGCAAAGATTTGAGTAAAAAAAATTGCTTTAAATATATATTCAAAGATTTGCACACATTTTCACAATTTGTCAAAAAATAACAGATACTAGCTAATAGCTCATAGCGCAGCACAGAGTGCGGCGCTACAAGCTTGTATATCTGCTATTTTTGAATAGCCAAAGAAATCAAAAAAATGACACAGATGCGTTCCCGGTCTTAAGGGGTTAATTAAACATGAATATATGCACATTTGTGCTGTTCTGAGCGACAGTAAAGGTAAAATAAATAGGTTATTGATGAATAATTGACCAGCCTGGTGTTGGCGTTCTGGAGGCCCCGCTCATGTAATGTGTCCACGAGGGTCGTCTCTCAGCGCTCTTGTCTCTTGACAGGCGTGTTGCCGGAGATTAAGGCGCATTACGAGGCGCCAAAGCAAGTCTTTTCCCGGGCGGTAAACTGGATGAAGAGATGTGTCCCCCGCCTTTTGGGGTGACAGGGAGTTTCACAGGGACGCCGCTCCGCCAGCTGACTGACTCGTCGAATCAGCTTCAAATGCGTTTAGGTTTTCACGCCACATTTGCGAGGTCGACTCTGGCCTTAGTGAGTCACGGCACAGTAAGAAAATCCTCAGAGTTAATTCAAGTCTGAGAGAGTATAAATGAAACCGAATGGATCCTTACGGGTCGGGTCCATTTGGTTACATGACTCTCACAGTTCTAGATGAAAACATTAAAATATAAAATAAACACATTAACACACAACACTTTTTCCCGGTTCGGTTCTGGAATTGGGGAATTGAGTGTGCATGCGTGCGTGCATGCGTGCGTGCATGCGTGCGTGCATAATTGTGACTGGCCTCATTTGCACACACACACACACACACACACACACACACACACACACACACACACACACACACACACACACACACACACACACACACACACACACACACACACACCGAGTCCCCCGACAGTGTGAGTTTATCCTTCAGTGTTTGACCGTAGTAAAGGGGCTGCCAGTCATTTCCAGACAAGCTCATAAATCCAGGGGGAGAGGAAGTTAAAGGACCCCATTACTTTTAGATCTCTGTCCCTCTAATCAGTCACATAAACTTTCACCTTCCAATTCCTCCATCGCTTTACTGGCGTACACTGTGTGCGTGTGCGTGTGCGTGTGCGTGTGCGTGTGCGTGTGCGTGTGCGTGTGCGTGTGTGTGTGTGTGTGTGTGTGTGTGTGTGTGTGTGCGCGCGTACGTGCATGCGCCTGCATACTGTATGTCTGTGAGTTCACCCTAAGAGTCCTACCAGAGTGAAGGAGAAGGAATCAGGGACTGGTGTTATTTTACTACAAAGTCGATCCTCAACCAAGGAGGCGGAGAAAGAAATTGTCCTGCCAGTCAGCATCAGCAGCGCTCTGTGTGGGAGCTGAGACAGTGAAGGGACACACACAGTAGATAACCAGCCCAACACATCCACTCCAAAGGCTCATCATGACCTTGATGTCCACTTAACAAGTATCTGGTGGACCCGACCTGCCCTTTACAATTCTCTACAGTCTCTTGTTACATGGTTACAATAAAATATTCATTTTGGGGGTGTATTTATCCACATGTCGTGAACCCTAGCGTCCCTATTCTGGGCCTGTCGTAATAGGTGAAGATTCGGCGAAAATAGACAGACATTCAGCAAAAATAGCAAAAAGCTGGATTGTGGTGGATTGTGAGCTTGTAGATCGGCTATTTTCAGTGAAGAGATTTGATGTAGGGGGGAAAAGGAGGTTACCATTTATAGACCCCTGGTGGACCTGTCCTCATGTTCATGATGTTATACATTACATGACATTATTATTTTTAGGCTCTTTGTACAAAATTAGAATCATTTAATTTGGTTTTCATTCTAATTATTGTTAAGTATAGTGGGATAAGGATTACTTCTTCTTTGTATGTGTTAGCATTGCAGCTAGATCCTTGTACCTACAGTATAGTTTAACACACAGGACAGGAAGGTGTATAGGCTACTTCAAAGCAAAATAGAACAGACCGTAATCAGATAGGGAGCAGTTAATGACAGAGCAACGGCTGAAGGGAAATCTACTCACCAAACATTCAATATTTTGGGCTAGTTTCACTTGAATAGAATGTAGGCTGGAATCATCCTCAGCATACAGTATAACCATAGCAATGACACTATACAAACAACATGAACGTCACACA
>NC_137603.1:36346973-36359473 GCF_963280865.1 Gymnoscopelus braueri | reverse complement strand
CGCTCAGTGGGGCTAATAAACGGCTGGTGTCAAAAGCGTTGTCAGTCCATTCTTTGCTTGTTTGGGTTCATCTGGACTGGGAGGGTGAAGTGGTGGAGGTGGGTTGGGGGGGTTTCCATATGGGGGAGGCAGGGTATGTGTGTGGGGTGGGGGTGGGGTTGGGGGGGGGGGGGGGTATGAGGCCGGGGATTGTGGTGGCGAATCAAGGGATGGAGGCAGGAGGCCCAATAGAAGGATGAGTTTGGGGGATGGTGGTGGGGTGTGGAAGAAGGAGAGAGAGAAGGTGAGGGGGTGAGAAGATGATGAGAAGGGGGGTGGGGGGGGGAGGGGGGGTGGCGGAGGAGGATTACATGAGGGTGCAGCTAGGCACAGCTCAGCGGCCCACCTCTGGTGGAGACCCAACGCGCCCCGTCGGCCCATCACTGGAGCTTTATTGATTTCTCTCCAGCGTGCTCTTTGTCAAAAATCAGATACGGCAGGAGCCCTCTGGACCTCCTCACCTTTTAAAAGCACACAGAGTCTTTTATGTGCTGAACAGAGGCGTTTGTGTGTGTGTAATTGTGCGTGTGTGTGTGTGTGTGTGTGTGTGTGTGTGTGTGTGTGTGTGTGTGTGTGTGTGTGTGTGTGTGTGTGTGTGTGTGTGTGTGTGTGTGTGTGTGTGTGTGTGTGTGTGTGTGTGTGTGTTTGGTCTTTGTCTAGGGGTCAAAGGGTCTCGGCGATGAACCAAGTGGAGAGAGATGAGAGGCGGCTCGGCTAACTGTGCCTGTTATTGCGTTGTGAGCAGAATTCTTTTCGAGAAATGTTTAGATGCTCTTTCGTCTCTCTCCCACTGTGGTTGTTTGCCCGTGGCTTCACCAGACAGTCATCGCCCCACACTCACACACATCATTATCTTATCTTAACCACTTAATCCATACTCCGTGGTAGGCCCCCTCCTGTTTCCGCTCTTCATTAAATATCTTAAATTTAGTTTTGAGTAGTTTTACTGTAATTTAATCAGTGTTATTTCACTTAAGTGACACTCTCTCTTTGGCAACCCCTACACTCTACCCCCCCGTCCCAATCATTTACCTTTTCTTATATTCTGGTATTGCGTCTTGCATGTGTCTGCAGCTGCCATTTTTGCCAGGTCTTACTGGAAAAGAGATCTCTAATGGCTGCTTGTGAAAAATAAAATAAAATAAAATAAAATAAAATAAAATAAAATAAAATAAAATAAAATAAAATAAAATAAAATAAAATAAAATAAAATAAAATAAAATAAAATAAAATAAAATAAAATAAAATAAAATAAAATAAAATAAAATAAAATAAAATAAAAATAATTCACCAATTATTCTACCCAGAATAGGGACACTAGGGTTCTAAGTGACAGACGTGCAAATGTCATCATAAATCGATCGAAAAACACAAAGTTCTCCATGTCAAACCACAAACAATAGCAATGCATTCTCAAGCAAAGTGCATCCTTGCCATTTGTGGGGGATTATGATTAAGTGTATGGCTATGTGTAAGCAACACCAAAGAAAGAAAAAAAAAGTATGTATCTATGGATGACATGGTTATAATGGGCTCATAATAGCCCTGGTGTCCCCGCAGTGGGAAAGAATGCATTACACAATGTCTCCCTGGTTTCTGCAACAGCAGGCAAATGTAAAAGATAAGAGATTTCACAGACAGAAGATTAGAGGGAGGAGGAGTGAGGAGTGGAGGAGTAGAGAGAGGAGGACGAGTGGGAGATCAGCGAGAGAGGACGAGTAAATGGGGAGGTGGGGAGTACGCCGAAGGAGAATGGCTGGAGGTTTGTGCGTATACAGTATGTGCATGTGTGTGTGTGTGTGTGTGTGTGTGTGTGTGTGTGTGTGTGTGTGTGTTGGGGGCTGTTGGATAGGCGGGACTCTACTGTCTAAAGACTCAGGAGCTCTCTCTCTCTCTCTCACATACATTCTCTCTCTCCTCTCTCACCCCCCTCAAACCCCCCACCCCGTCCTGACACAGAGAAAATATTATGCAGCGACCAGGCTCCCATTGAATCCCAGTGATTCATTGCCCAATTTTAAACTGCCAAGCTGTTAAATTGCATCAGGTCTGCCAAAATTCATTCCAGGACTACGGAGGAGATATGAAAAATTAAATGTCATCTTGGCTACAGTGGAAAACTTTTACCTTTCCTGCGAGCGGGGGCAGGAATATGCTAGATTCCGCTATGATCGATGGCCGCGCGGGACTACACTTAACCTACTTAGTGATGTCATGTTAGGCCGCCGAGCCTGTTTACTTTTACGGAAATGACAGGAAGGCATAAACTTTATCAGTCGCTGACATTGGTGCGTTCTCGTTTCTCTCTCTCTCTCTCTCTGTCTTTATCTCTCTCTCACTCACTCTGCCCCATCCCTCTCCTCTCTTTCCGTCTCCCTCTCCCTTTTTCTCCCTCTTGCTCTCTTGCAGTTGCAGATGAACTGACTCTTTATGTTGATTCCCAGATACCTGATATTCTCCTCCCTCGTGGCTCTCTCCTCGCTTCATCGGTGCAGGCAGCAGCGCATTATAGTGCCTGATTTATACTTGGTTGAGCACCATGGCGCGGTGAGCTTGTAGATCTGCTACTTTGGGTGCACGACACCGGTGCGCAACTAAGTAAAAGTCGGGAGAGAGAGAGAGAGAGAGAAAGAGAGAGAGAGAGAGAGAGAGAGATAAGAGGGAGTATAAGTCAGACAGCTTAATCAGTGTATCATGAAGAGGATGAAAGTGATTTCTGTGCAGGTGGTCACTTACTTGGGTAAATTTGAACAAATGTGGATATATGAAGACCACTTAGATCCCGCCCTCATTACACTTTCACATTACATTGCATTTGCAGGGAACACAATGACTGATCAAGGATAATTTTCTTGCTCAGTTGACACTTCCTAATCACGTGGCCAACCTACCATAATCATTTGCCTCGATAAAATTACTCTGTGAAATTGTTTATATGTATATGTCCAGAAGAAATAGAAGCACTGAATCTGAATGATCAAATACAAAAAAAAATACTATTTATGTTGCATCTTGGTGAAAATACACTAGTGGTTTATTTTGTACATGAGTGTATGACTGTGTGCGGGCATAATGAGTGTTTATGTGATACGGTACCACACAATGGGATGGAAAATCTCCATCAGTCAAAAAAAATTGTTATTTTTGACTCACAGTGTGATCAAAACAAAATGTCTGATGTCTCGCCTACTTCCTCGTATACAGCACTGGTCTTTTATTCCCACTGCTTTAGATAAGATAGGCTTGACAAATGTAATAACACATGATGATACAGTGTGTGGATGGGAGCTGTATAAAGATGCCACTTGAGGCGAGATGACTTCAACATGTGTTAGACATTTTAAAAACAATGAACACGTGAGCCATCTCTCTATCGCCCCCACCCGCCCCCACCACCCTCCTCCACCTCTCCTCTCCTCTCCTCTCCTCTGCTCCCGCTGCGTTGCGGTGTGCTGTCGCGTGCTGCCAGGCGGCGATATTTATTATTACGAATATCATTTGTATTAATCATCAGGATAAATGACTGGTTTGGGTATCTGAATGCCTCATTTAGAGAAACTTGCCTTCATGTCAGAGTTATAAATTACAGGCAGGCCCATGTTTCACCTGGGGCTCCCAACTCCTGCGCCCCCCCCCCCCCCACCCACCCCCACCACATACAGTATGTATACACAGGCTGCTAGTTTGTTTCGCCCGTCCAACGGATGGCAAGGCCATCATCTGAATGCTATAGGCTCCGAGGGCACACTGTGTCATTGATGTAACGGCCCTACACTGAGAGTGACGACGTGGTGCGTGCGCGTTGGGTGCATGATGCGCGTGTACGCAAACAGTGAGGAGCACTCTCGCACTGAGATGGGCAAATACAGTAAATACGTAGCCTACATGTACATAGTATGCAGACACGGACACTTGTACACAAACACATGCAGCGGGTGCACACGCACGCACGCACACACACACACACACACACACACACACACACACACACACACACACACACACACACACACACACACACATACACACGCACACGCACACGCACATGCACACCCACACACACACACAGTTACACATATTCCCCAAGATTTGTGGGGAGGGACTTATAGATGTGTATATATTTTCTCCCCCTTGTTTCACGTCTCCATGTGATTAAATTATTCAGCGGTACAAACTACAATCATGCTTTATTAAAATTATTAAAAATTCTTGCTGGGTTCCGCAGATGTGAAAGAATTTATTGCCTGCTTGTTTTTCTAATTTGCATCATTGATTCTGGGGGAGTTTGAAAAGCAATGATGCTCCTATACCACTACAACTGCTCTCTCTCGCTCTCATCGCTCTCTCTCTCTCTCTCTCTCTCTCTCTCTCTCTCACTCTAATAAGGATGGTGAGGAGGGGTGGAATGGGAGGAGGGGCAGGACAAGTGGTGTTTTCCGCCTTTGATAGATGTGCGAGAGGCTGATTTTATTTACATGTGTTTATCAGTTTTATGACTCGTGAGAGTATGTCGTTGAGCAAAAATGTCTTTTTTTTCCCAGAGTGGTGGGGGGTTGAGAGAGAGATGGCTGCCTTTCAGTGTGCATATTAAAGGATAAAACTCTCAAAACACCAGACAGCGCATTAAAAATTCCATCTGAACCGCTATTTGTCACTCGCACAATCAAAACAAGTGAGTGCACTGTGATTCATGAGATGTTATTTATTGTATTTACTGTTTTGTTTAGTGAGGAAAACGCACGGCTCATTTTAAGAAAATAAAAAACAACTACACATTGAAGTGTTGTGGATATTTGAGGTTGCAAAGAAAATATAACCAAAATATTATCAGCCATTTTGCTTAAAAAAATTGCACTTCCATGCATTAAACATGCATGCAAAATTTACACTTCAAAGTTGGACCCATTACATGAGCCATTAGTTATACGTGTTGCAGCGCATCCCTATGGCCAGGTTATGAATGATTTAACAGTGAGTTACTGTAAACTAAATTCAATTTTCTTTCAAAGCAGCCATCTCCTCAGCACTTTGGAGGGAGAGAGGACAGAGAGGGAGGGAGAGAAAGCAATAGAGTGTGTGAGAGAGAGAGAGAGAGGGAGAGAGAGAGGATTATTAGGGTAACACAGCTTGAAAGAGTGAGAGGAAAACAGAGATAGAAAGAGAGAGCGCATGAGAGACAGTGAGAGAGAGAGAGAGAGAGAGAGAGAGAGAGAGAGAGAGAGAGAGAGAGAGAGAGAGAGAGAGAGAGAGAGAGAGTTGCTCCTCTCCTCTCATCGCGTGTTGAATCCTGAGCAATGACTGGCTACTTTAGCAATTAAAATCCAGGGCAAAGACACAGCGGCTTGCTTTTGGGCCCAGAGACTGGCCATTCATCATCCAAACTGCCATAAAATAGCACTAGATGGATTCTTTGATTTTAGCTTTGAAGAACATAAATCAAAATCTAAACCACGGCCTGTCACAAGCATCACCAGAATTATCCATTTGAGAGAGAGAGAGAGGGGGAGAGAAGAGCATGGAGGAGGGAGGGAGGAGAGACGGGTGAGAAAGAGAGGGAGAGAAAGAGAGAGAGAGACAGACCAGAGAGGGAAGAGGAGGAGGAGGATCCTTTCTCATTGTTTCTCCTTCTCTCCGCAGACAGACCCTCACTCCCACTCCCACCTATATCTATTCCCCCCAGTGAGACAGGGCTTGCTAATCTATAAGTGTCTCATAATGAGGCTTTCTCCACGTTTTATACCACGCCATGCATTCACAAAGCATTACAAAGCACAATCCTATAACCTGGACTCCTGGATTTGACTTTTATCTGAATGGTATACTTCTGATATCTCTGATAGCAGTGATATTAAAACTAGCGAATATTTGCATCTAAAAAATGAAATAAAAAAGTTATTTCAAAACTAAATAGATGAGAAATGAAGAGTCTCAGTAGTTGCTTCCAGAAATAGTTTCAAACAAAAGATTACAGGTTTCTGTTGCAGTCACAGGTCATGTTTTAAGACTTGTGTCAACTACTGATAACTGAATGGTTATTCTCACATGATTGATCCTTCGATTTCCAAGGATCTGTGTTCGAAATATAGTGTGAGCTCAACTGGATTTCAGTTATGATATATGAAATCTTTATATGGTGTTTTGGGATAAAAGCCTGGAAATATTTTGTTTTCAGGTTCAGATAAATTCAAATAAATGATGAAACATTAAAACATGAGCAATTTATAATATAAATATAATTAAATATAGAGTGATGAGAACTTACAGTTTACAAAAGCCTATATGAAGTATGAAGACACCAACAAGCATGGAAGTGTCAAACTTAATCAGAAGTTATAAGAAAGAAACCTTTTAAAGCAGAGGATTCTTCTAGTTTTAACCCCACTAGCGTCCCTATTCTGGGACAAACATCTGGTAAAAAAAAGCTGATATACAAGCTCACAATACGTCAATATCTAATTCTGTAGCGAGGGAAAAGGAGGGAGCCTAGTATAGAGCCCTGGAGGACTCCGCTCAACTAAGTATATAGGATTTAAATGGTTGACTAACTTATGAAAAGGGGGCTTATTGAGGCTTTGGGGATAGTGCAGGGAATGGAGGTTGGCTGAAAACATAAATTCACACCAAATGGCTGAAACAAGCTGAAATACTATTTATTATTATTTCTATTATTATATTATTTTAATACAATTCTTTTTTTCCTTTCTTTTATCTTCTTTTTGAATTATGTCTGAGGAGGAGATTGTTGATCTTGTTGTTAACAAATACATCAGAGTCTGGGACAGGACAATGTACAGGACACTCTGTAGTCAATAACACAGATGAGTGTTGTTTTTACACATTTAATTAATTACCATATCATTAAGCCAAACATCTCCTATCACCATTCACACATTATAATGTAAATTAGCATTTAAAGGCCCAATCAGTGATACAAAGTAAACAAATGATTTGCCCCACCACACAAAAAAATATGCTTTTATTCTTTAGGCGATTTACTCAGCTCTTGATATAAATCGTAGACATCAGATTATTTTTCGTTTGTATTTGAGTTTATTTAGGGACTGTAAGAGGTTTGTTTACACTGGTAATGTTTGTAAACAGTGGAGTAAAGTGAACCTATATTTAGATTTATGATGGGTTAATAACAGATACATTTAATGCAATAAACACATGCTGAAGAGTGAGTGTGACCCCTCCTCTTCCTCTACTGATCACATTCTATGGGTCTCTCCTCTAGCTTCCTATCCCCACTGGGCTTTTCCATTGGCCTGTAAGCTTGGCTCTCTTTCTGTCTCTTGCAACAGTCGTTTGTTCCCCCCGAGCCTACGAAGCTAGACTGTATATGAGGGTGAGGAGAGTCAGAGAGCTTCCCTGCTATACGTAATATTGGGGAATCACTGTTTTTGAAGCAGAAATGGATGAGAGCTATTAGAAACATTACATGCGATTTACTTCTCTGTTTTTTTTCACATTTTTGCGACCTTTCTGCTGTTTGCATGGTATTGAACACATATTATCCACAGAATAGAACAAACGCACCATTTAGTGTGTATGTGTGTCCGTCCGTCCGTCGATCAAGCTTACGTTACGTGTTGCAAGTTTACGTGTTGCGTGTTTCGCGTCCGGTGACAATTCCAGATTAATATCTGATCCCATGCAGCCCGTATTGATACAGTTTATCAAAGTCAAAAGATCCATCCGCTTCCATCAAACACCGTCCTGCCAATTCCTGCCTGTCTGCCAGGGGGCCCCACGGGGCCCCGGGATTAATCTGGGAGGGATTCCTTTGATTTGTGGCCCTCATTTGTATGTCTGTCTGTGAGAAAATGGAGGACAGCTGTCAATGCAGAGGCATTTGTCACTGTCATCTGAACCCCTCGACCCCCCCCCCACCTCTCTCTCTCTCTCTCTCTCTCTCTCTCTCTCATCTCTCTCTCTCTCTCTCTCTCTCTCTCTCCTTTTACCCCCCCCCTCTCCCTTTCTCCCTCTTTCACTCCACAGTTCTCGGGCACTGAGCGCTCCACCCGGCATCTAAAAAACTGATAATTCCACTGTCTCAACCACTTAAGAGTGGATTCAATCAAAGAATAAAGCAACACATACGATGACCCATTTTAATTCTGCAGACGCGACGAGGACATTCAATTACATCCTCCGAAAGGCGCGTTTTTCATGGGGCGACAATTAAAGTCTTATTTAATGTTTAAAGCATATTACTTTCCTTTATTACAGATCTCATAACAAAGTCAGCAGCCGTCGAGGTGCAGAAAGCCCCGTCCTTTTGTTTGGGATTTTATTGCGAAAGCTCATCAAAAGGGGAGACAATGGGAATATGAAAATGAAAATGAGAAGGAGTGAGGGAAGTGTGTGTGTGTGTGTGTGTGTGTGTGTGTGTGTGTGTGCGTGCGTGTGTGTGCGTGTGCGTGTGCGTGTGCGTGCGCGTGCGCGTGCGTGTGTGTGTGTGTGGTTGCATGCATGTCCGTGCTGGCTTGTCTGGTACACGTACAGCATTTTAGATCCAGATAAGCCATTTGGTGAGATGAGGGCCTGATTGGCCGATGTGATTTTCCCACATCCTCCAACAATCCTCTCTCACTCTAAACCTCTTGTATTGCTGCACTCTAGGAGTACATGATACATGATTACATGTACTGTAATGAGATTACAGATATAGGATTCTAAATTAAAACAAAAGATAAGACAAAACAAATACACTGAAAGCCAAAACAGCACTGTGTCGACACCTACTCTGAAAACACATTATGTAAAGCAGGATTTTCATAATTAACATTAAGGTAGCAAAGCCATTTGTAACTGATAATTGCAAATACCTTAAACATAATTCTGTTTTACTTCAAATAGCATTTGATCATTTGTACAGTTGTAAATTACTCTAATCATACAGGTCTGTGATTTCTGGCTACACATTTATATTCAGATATTATCCTTTGAGGGCCCTATATGAACGTCCAGAATAACAGATTATGTGTACTTGTTCGGTCCGGTGGGATTAAAAAATATTAATAATTATGATAACCAGTAATCTGTGATTAATAACCCAGAGTGGTTGGATATTACAAAATCCCTGAGGTATTCTTCATGTAATGAAGATGCAGGTTGCAGTGAGACACTTTTTCTGGGTTGGGCTACAGAAATGAAATATCTAAGGAAAACTTTGTTGTATTTTTCATTCCAAAATACTCTTCTGAATATAGGTGGGATGGTTTAATTGGAGCCCCAATACTTTCCCCTAACATTACCACACGGTCCCCAAATAAGGCTTCTAAATAGACAACAAACACAATATTAAAATAGCTTTTAAAATGTTTATATTTGGGCATTGTTGTAGGCTATTACTTTAGAAAAAATCTTTACATTGTTTAATATAATCTCTGCCTGAATTTGCTAAATATTCCAGTGTCAAAATTCGAACGTTATTGCCAGATACACAATCTGACTACCAGTCAGATGTGTATGACGTTTTTGAAATACATTTGATGAAAACCCAAAACACCTGTATGTCATGATGAAGCTATTGTTGTCGGATGTTTAAGCACTCAGTATTTGTTTTTCCGTACGAGTAAATAATTTGCTTGCCAGGCCTTAATGGCAAAGCCATTGCCCTGCACATGTGGCTGACTAGCACCACTCACTTCATTGGCCCAATGAAATACAGTGTTCATTAGGCCATTGATCAACTAGTCTCATCCTGTCACAAGATTACAGCTGGCCAGCGCACCCACACACACCCACCTACGCACACGCACACGCACTCACGCACACGCACACACACACGCACACGCACACACACACACACACACACACACACACACACACACACACACACACACACACACACACACACACACACACACACACACACGTATGCCTCTGTGGTGAAACGCAGGGCTGGTAAGTGGGGTCAGAGGTGGCTTGTAGTAATCCATCTAACCAGCATGACAGAGGCAGCTAATAAATCACTTATTCATCGTTTAATCCATCGTCTGTCGCCACCAAACTCCCAGAAAACAATGCCTTCACCACCGAACCCACTCTCTCCCTGCTGCGGAGCAACCCAGGGACCTTCAGCACAGACAGGTGGACCAGTGCTGAGGACCCTCTCCAGTCGACATGAAACAAAGGTCATTCACAGTTAGTGAAGTGGGACAGTGTAGTAGTACATTGCGCTCTCTAGCTTTTTTTCTTTTCAAATGAATTCTTCACCGCACTAAATTGGATGGTTATATCCATGTCAAAAATGTGACATTTTACTTTAACCACTTAAACCCTATATACTTAATTGACCGGGTCCCCCAGGGCTCTATACAAGGTCCGTTCCTTTTTTTTCCCCCTGTGCACTAAATCTCTTCTCTGAAATTTGCCTATTATCTAAAGATCACAACGGATCGCAACATGACTTGTTATGAGCTTGTAGATCTGCTATTTTCTCTGAATGTTTGCCGCAGAATAGGGATCAAGTGGTTCATTAATGTCATTAGTGAGACTTTCCATTTCAAAAATATTTTCACTTTTTTAGTATGCCAGCCTCATGTGAGTTCATTACAATCAGCCTCCAGCATTACTTATTGTTTAGCTACAAATACTTATTTTTTGACTTACGTAATTACAAACAAGTGTGTTGATGCCTTATGACCATTGGTCCAGTCGTGATACGACTTTTTATGATGAAATCATACGAAGCGAAATGGAAGCAAGGTCTGCGGGTATTTGATTTGTCTTGACCTCGTACCTGGTTGTGACATGCATAACTAGTGAAATCACCTACTGGTGCATGCTGTAGAATCGTTCAATTCCATGTAGTTTTTATTCCTACTTTTCAACCTGGCATCTCTTTTTTTGACAACGATCTGAAATTGGTCAAACATTTTCGAAATTGTAAAACAAATTAGTAAATACACAGTGGACATAGCTGATCTACAAGCTGACAATGCATCGCAGCTTAAAAAAGTCTAGCTTTTTGGAGCGGGCGCCGTCATACAAATGAAGTACAAAATAGGGCGTAAGTGGTTAAACCAATACATTTAAATCCCACCTCGCCTCCAGAACTGACCCCCCCTGCCCCCACCCCATTCCAGCAGCCTTAATTTGGTCTTCCTTTTCTCTGGTTCCTTTCTCCTTTACTTCCTTCCTATACTCCTCGGCCCTCTTAATTCATGCTTCCCAAAGCATGTTGTCTCACCTGACAAGAGAGAGAAAAGGGGGGTGGTGGTGGTGGTTGGTGGTGGGTGGCATGGACTGAAAGAGAAAGAAAGAGAGAGAGAGAGAGAGAGAGTGGGGGGTGGATGGGGGGGGGGGGGGTGATCTTACAGTTTAATTACCGACCCTGCCTTGTAAGTTCTCTGGTGGGGACTACGAGACCTGGCTACAAGAGACAGCTATGTGCCATCCTGTGGAATTAAATGCTGGCCCATTAGGGTGGGAACAGAAGGATGTGCTGCTAGTCGCTCTTCCTCTCTTTTCCTCGGCTCCTTCACTCCTCCAGAGCGCCCTTCCAGTTCTAAAACTGCAATACCTCTCCTCTCCTCTCTCCCCCTCTCCTCTCCTTTTCCTAGCAGATAACTTTGTTTACCAGGCTTGTGTCTTACACAAAATAATTGTTTACAGGGTAAGGCGTCCCGCACATATCCGTGATTGAAAGTCACCGGGTTAAGAACATGAGTAAGGGGTTAACAGTAATAAAAATAGCTATTAAGCATATATTTCCTTTCGACATGTCACTCCGTGTTAGAGAGAGGGTGAGAGAGGAGAGAGAGAGAGAGAGAGAGAGAGAGAGAGAGAGAGAGAGAGAGAGAGAGAGAGAGAGAGGGAGAGGGAGAGGGAGAGGGAGAGAGAGAAAGGGAGGGGAGGGGCAGGGAGGGAGGGATACTGGCACCTAATTACAAGGAGCGCACTCGGCTGCTTTTATCAGTAATTGGACTATATAGCCCTTCATTATAATTTACTTTCTCCCCCAAACTGTGATAATGCAGACAAGCAGAACTGAGTGGGCCTGTTAGTGGCCTAGAAACTGACACCAGTTAATGGTTAATTATAATGACTAAATTAAAGAAGTGACGGTGAGAAGGCACTGGATAAAGCCCCGGCACTTAATTTAACAGGACCACTATCAGAGAAAACTCAAAGAGTTCAAGATTGGAAATAGAGGAGGAAGAAAAAAAAAATAATAATAAGAAAGAAAGAAAGGTGAGGAAAGTAGACTAGCAAAAACAACATTGCATCACATTGAACATAGTGTCACGTGGGTTGGGGGTTTGGGGCGGTTTTGCCCCGGTTGTCAGAGCAGTTTGGACTGGAGTAATAAACAGCTGCAGCAGGATTAAGATACCATTTCTGTATCAGACGGTGATTGGAAATGTGGCTGAAAATGTATTTACATTTTCAAGCTTTCCTCTCACAACGAGTATGCATTTATGTTGTTTTTGTTTTGTAGCAATCAGTTA
>NC_137603.1:36321973-36344473 GCF_963280865.1 Gymnoscopelus braueri | reverse complement strand
TAATGTAATGTAATACATATACAGGCATATATTAACCCTTGCATTGTGTTAGAAACCTGCATACACTTTTGGTGTTAGCGGGTCAAATTTGACCTGTGATTTAACTCAGCCCAAAATACTAAAAAAAAAATCATTTAATTTTTTCTCCCACCTCATAGCTGACTTGTTATGCATTCATATCCAAGTAAACATTTTTTTAAATATTATTTTGGGTTAGGGTTAGGGTTTCATCTTTCAATATATCTCGTTTTCAATTATAAAAATGTTAAAATTCACTCATTACATGTCCTATAAGGAAGACAATTGATAATTATGTTATCAAGCTATAATAGACTAATATTAGAACACACTTCCAAAGAAAAAAAATACTTGTTTTAGTTTTTTAACTTTAAAGATTTTTAATATGATTAAAACTAGTGACATCTGTGGTGTTAAAGGGCAAGACCACTTTGGTAGAGGTTTAGATTGTGTAGTTACCTTGCCATGATGTAACTCCAAAGGTGGACAAGAACTCAAAAATAATTGCTCCATTGATTAGAAATTGATAATTCAAAATATGCTCTTCATTGACTTACATTGTACGGTAAAACAGCTCTCAAAGTCACTCTTTTACCCCATAAACGAATGCGAACAAAGTTGATTCAGACAATATAGAACATCACCAAACCCAGTACTGTTTATTTTTTTAATAAAAATGTCAACTTCCTGTTGATTTTACCATTTTTATTAAGAAGAAACCCCGGACTGGATCCGCGGATCCGGATTCGGATCTTCAAATAGTAAAATCAACAGAAAGTTCACATATTTTATTTAAAAAAAAAACAGTACTGGGTTTGATGATGTTCTATATTGTCTGAATCAGCTTTGTTTGTGTTCGTTTACGTGCTAAAAGAGTGACTTTGAGAGCTGTTTTACTGTACAATGTAAGTCAATGAGGAGCATATTTTGAATTATCAATTTCTAATCAATGGAGCAATTATTTTTGATTTCTTGTCCACCTTTGGAGTTACATCATAGCAAGGTAACTACACAACCCAAACCTCTACCAAAGTGGTCTTACCCTTTAGGTAAAAAGAAAGTCATTTATTTTTCATAAACCCAAACTTTATTTTACTCCTAATAGCACATGCTAATTGAGGTTTCTCTCACTCTCAAACATGTAAACATTGAATATTGACAATTTTGGGGGAATTGAGCCACACGCCAGGTCAAATTTGACCCTTAACACCACTTTTTTTTGGAGACCATCAGAATCAACTAAAATGGTGGTAATTAATTTTGTTGCGTTAAAATAGCTGTTTTTGAGGATATCATGAAGCCTTGTTCCAATAAAGAAGTGTAAAGGGCACTTTTTACCTATTTAAACTTGAAAATGGAAGTGTTGGTTAAAACAATTTAGTCTACAGACCTTCAACAGTTAAGGCGGTTACACACCGGCGAATATGCGAATATACGCAAAACCCGGACTCGTTCCGAATAATTAAAAGACGCTTTTTCGCTTTGCTTTTTTGCTTTTTCGCTCCATGTACAGTAAGCTTGCATTGACTTTATACGGTTTTAAAAAAAAACGTATTATTCTCATGAAAAAAATCGCCCCGGTGTGTAAGGACCTTTAGTGTTTAGATTAATATGTACGCATATTTACAATCTATAGAATAGTCTACGAATGAATATTCAGTATGTCTCTCAACTTTATCTGGCATCTGTCAAAGTTCATCAATGTACATCCTAGTAGTCCATGTGCAAGTGTGTCTATGCAGGAGTCAGTAGTCAAAGGTCAGTGACTCGAGCATGAGCAAGGCTTCAACAGCGGCCATGAATATCCATGCAATGTTCTGTCAGACTTTGAATGTAACAGATTTTCTAATAAATGCCACTGATCTCATTGTCCGTGATAACGCCCTTCTATTGTGATTAATTAAAAGGGGTACCATGACATTTTCATATGCAGTCAGTTAGTTAATTTCTGTCGTCTTATCTTCCAGCCGGTTTCTGAGACATTTATTTTTATTAATTTTATTAAAACGAGAAGCCATTTCCAAGGTAACTGCTGTGGCAATTTGGTCTTTCTTCTCCTATAATGCAATGCGGGAATGATCTTAAACTGCCATAATATCCTTCAAAGGAACATTTGGATGCCAGTCAAAAGGGTATTGGAGTGTGCTTGTCCTGATTCAGTGAGGGCTTCTAGCCTCTCCTGTGGTGATTCACCTCGACTAGGACACTACCTTTAACATGAAGCCATCAGCAAGCCTCATTTCACTTCCCAATGAGACGGGGCCTTAATGAACGAGAGCGAAACACTTCTTGCTCCTTGCCTCTCTCTGTGTATATCCATCTCTCCTCTCCTTCCTTAACGCTCTCCACTTCATTAACAAAGTCCTTTCATCTGCCTCTTCCTCTACTCTGTCTCTCCCTCTGTCTGTCTTTTTGTTCCTCACTCGCTCTCTTTCATTCCTCCTTCCCTCTTCCTATCAGTTGCTCATAACACGCATGCACACGCACACGCGCGCGCACACACACACACACACACACACACACACACACACACACACACACACACACACGCACACACACACACACACACACACACACACACACACACACACACACACACACACCCCCACACACACACACACACACACACACACACACACACACACACACACACACACACACACACACTACCCCTCCCTCTTCCTGCCTTCCATCCGTAACCTCTCTAACCTGCCAGGATGCACACCTTGAGCTTATTCAGCAGAGTCAAATGCCAGCCGTGGCTTTCTGTCTCTCTGTCTTTCTGTTCAGCAGCCACTCTTCTGCTCCCATAAGCATGCGCTCACATTCACGCCTCGCCTGGCTTCTGGAAATGGGATTGTGTGGGATTCCAACTCTGCGTTTCCCAAATGGATAATTGAAAATGGACCCCCTCCCCTAAAAGAAAAGGGGGAAAAAAAGAAAAAGAGAAAGAGGAAATGAATATGACCCGTTTTTTTTTGTCAGCCCTGTCTGTTGATGTTCCATCCCAGCCTGCATGGCTTTGGGCCGTTGGGTCTACCTGTCTGTTTTCGATCTGAATTTATGCGTGTTTCTGTAGAAAGTGGGGAGAAAAATAACAAATATTCCAATCTAGTCACTGTTAACAGTTTTTGATTTACATCAATTATGTGCCTCCCATCAGGTACAATATCACAGGGGAAGGTAATAACCCAGAAATAACCTCGTTATGGCGACAGCATGGCGGTCTGGGCAGAATGAACTCAGAGCTGAAGAATTAGTGACCCGGAAAGTGGCAGGGAGACTTAATGGCATTAGCTACATCAGAGAGAGAGAGAGAGAGAGAGAGAGAGAGAGAGAGAGAGAGAGAGAGAGAGAGAGAGAGAGAGAGAGAGAGAGAGAGAGAATCATTGCCTCCATTACTAGAGAAGGGTGTGGAGAAATTAAAATACGAATCAAAACGAAAGGATCCATCGTCGTAAAGATTCTTTGTTCCTTTTCGCTCATCGTGTTGCCTTTTGAAATAAGAACCATTATTATTACCATGAGTACTGCTACTGTTCCCCATTGAAAATAATTCCTTTTGTTTCAAGGCTAATTAGGTGGAAATGTGAAAATATAAAATGGCCACTTAATGAATTGTTTCCTCTCATGCATTTTATGCTGCATGCTTCTTTTCTTGTGGATTTCACACACACACACACACACACACACACGCACACGCACACGCACACGCACACACACACACACACACACACACACACACACACACACACACACACACACACACACACACACACACACCTCTGATTACGTGTGTGCATGTCCACAGTCCAAACAAGACAAAAATACAAGACAGCACATTTTATTTGCTGTTGTTTGTATGTGCATTTCCCAAACGATGCCAGGATATATAATTAACAAAGGTATTGTACTTTATGAGATGCATCTCTCTGCATTTTAACATGGAGAGATGGGAGATGTACAAATTGTTAGTCCGTTTTTTTATAAGATACTTGTGGGTGCTGCATAACCTGATGCAACTGTTCTCTTCGTCCCTCCATAGTTATTTAGTCACTCCAGAAATATACTGGACCAAGACTACTACTAGCTACTGTAAAAATATTATTACCAAGTAAAATCATCTATGTTAAAGGTAGGGTAAGTGATATTATTGGGTTAAAACAAAAAGTATTTTGTTAAAAGGTTAAAGCACTATATTCTGAGAGTAATCATTGCATTGAGTGTTTGTTCAGTAACAGGAGTCTCCCCGTCTCTCCAGCTCTTAAATACACAGAAAATACATTTTCCGGTAGGTGTCAAAATCTCAGCCAATCAGGAGAAAGTACCCATTTTTTTTGCTTCATTTTTATAGTGTTCCAGTTCCAATTTTGCCTGCTCATTTCTTAGTGTCATCACTTCCAATTTCACTTGTTTAATCTATATCCTGATTGAGTTCTATATCCTGATTGGATAAAATTGGAAATGAAACTGAAACTGAAACAAAAATGCATTTTCTGTTTTATAAAGAGCTGGAGAGACAAGGAGACTCCTTTTACTGAACAAACACTCTATAGCAATGAGTACTATCAGAATATAGAGCTATTTAACACTTATTTTAACCAAAGAAAATCACTTACCCTACCTTTAATTTAAGAAGAGAAGCTTCACTCAGTGAGTGGGCGGAGTCTATGGTCTGGAGCCAGGCTACATCAATTCATCAATTCTTGATGAATTCATCAATTCTTGATGAATTCATCAATTCTTGATGAATTGAATGCAGGACCACAATGGAAACAAGCCCTCAGGGCTTTTTGTGTTATCCTTTTAGCATTATTGTATAACTGTACCTCTATACTTTTTGCAAACTGTTAATAAAGTATTCAATCAATCAATCAATCAATCAATCAATCAATCAATCAGATTCTCTCCTAAACACACACCCTCTTTTCCTTCTTTTGCTCTTTGCAAGAATAGATTTTGTCTATGATTAATGAGACCGTATGAATTTTCTTTGAAAATACAGTGAGGAGCCTTGAAGTACACATGTCAGTATGTGCACATTTACTGTACAAGGATAAAGTGGGTGGGGGGTGAATTTAGATGAACTAGTTTTTTGATGAATAACTGATGTACATTTTAACCTATTTACTTCATTTTGATTTTCTCACTCAGTTCACTTGAGCATCTTCAGATCATTGGTGATGATTGACAGATCAAGACTGTTTGTGTATTTCTTTTATTTTTTATTTTTTTGCCATGCCGAGATGGAAGTAGAGATTTCAAACTGTTCAAAGTGAATTTCAGATGCGGTGCAATTCAACAAAAAATATAAAACGTCAGTCTCAATTCGGTGCAGTTAAATGAGCAGTGTTCTAAACATGTGTGGGTTCAAGCCTAGGTTTTTCCACCGGTAGGTCTACATCTCTCTCCTCCCTATCATCCGATTTCGCTGTCTGCAAAAAAACTACCAAAATATGTTTGTGTACAAATATACCTGAATTAAACTGTGTGTCTAAACTCTCTCTATTCAAGCCTATAGATGCACATTTACTACTATACAAATATTTACAGTATGAAGAATACCTATTCTCCAGCATTATGGCATGAACATGTTTTGCAGCTGTGGGCTTTGGGATCAAATTAGTTAAAAGCTTGTAAACTAACATAAAAGTTGTCAAACAGGTTAGCACCTTGCCTTTACTCTGTCGAAAGTTACACCACTGTAATGTCCAGAAGCGTCAGCCTTGCCTTACAAGAGTTAAAAACTATATATAATCTTCTCTCCTGAAATAAATATAACACAAACAGATCCACTTTTGATGTGTTAAGCGTTGGAGAGTTATGACAGTTTGACAGGTGGTTCTAAATAGCATTCTGCTTCAGTGTTTCATGGCACTCTATGTTCAGAGATACTAAATTGAAACATTTTGGCAGTGCAAGAGTACATCACGCACGCACGCACGCACGCACGCACGCACGCACGCACGCACGCACGCACGCACGCACGCACGCACGCACGCACGCACGCGCACACACACACACACACACACACACACACACACACACACACACACACCAAAGAGTATTCAATAACACTGTACAAATACAAGCATTTATTTACTTAAGCTCTATGTACTTCGTCGTAAGGCAAATAGGCTAGCCAATCTACAAGCACCGTGTCAGGCCACCAGGTTTCAGAAAGTGCATCACATGGAGGAAAAGGTAGCCTATCTGTGGTTGTAATTTTGAAAGGTAAAGAGATAAAGATATGACCACCATCACTGTCATCAAACTTTTCCCCTAAACCTCTGCAGCCATTATTGTTGTAATATATATATATTATATAATTAGAACTGTTAACACCCGGGATTCAAAGCCGGGACTCCGGCGTGAGAGACCAAACATCCACCACTCCGGGAGTTATTGAGCTTCAGGCAGTACTACTTGTCAACCAGTAGGTGTCTTACTTGCCACCAGGTCTAAATGTATCAATGGAAGAGTAGGTAGTCCACCTCCAACCACTACAGATGTCATATTATTATAATAGCATACTCGTTCATACCGTTTAGTTCGGTTCAAAGAATGTTTTATTCCAGGTATTCCCAAACTGTGCTGCGAATGCCTGACATTAAATGGTGGTGCTGGTGTTATAATTTCGGTGGTGGAAAAAGTAAAGTAAAAGTATCAATACTGCAATGTAGAAATACTCTGTTAAAAAGCAAAAGTCCGGACTTCAAAGTTTACTTGAGTAAAAGTACAAAAGTATTGGCATCAAAATGTACCAAAAGTAAAAGTACTCATTATGCAGTTTTCAAAATGAATAAAATGATTTGAAAATAACAGATCTACAAACAATGTTTGCATCTAGTAAAAGTTAAAATAGAAATACTCCAGTAAAGTAAAAAATACCTCAAAATGTACTTAAGTACAGTACTTGAGTACAACTCACTTTCCACCACCGCTGAACTTTGACATTTCACCAAACAAATACCTCAGTAGGTCAGTTCAATTGGAAAAAATCTCACTTCACAATCACCTGTCTGTCTGTCTGTCTGTCTGTCTGTCTGTCTGTCTGTCTGTCTGTCTGTCTGTCTGTCTGTCTGTCTGTCTGTCTGTCTGTCTGTCTGTCTGTCTGTCTGTCTGTCTGTCTGTCTGTCTGTCTGTCTGTCTGTCTGTCTGTCTGCCTGCCGCAGGCATGGGGGACTTTGCGCTCAGGTTGGAGAGTAAAAATTAATAGAGGTAGACTAAAGAAGGCCAGTTCCAGAAAGATGGATATACCGTGTATGGTGCTTTCATAATAAGATGGCACGACTGAACACCATCTGAAAGCTAGATTTACCATTTTCCCCCAACTTACACCGTATTTTCTACACGGTATTTTCAGTGCATATTTTCACCTGCATCACAGAGCTAAATGAACAAAGAATTTAACAATCTTCATCCTGCTGTCTTTGGGCCATAATTTTTTCATTGTCCTTTACCGTCTTCCGTAGTTTCATGTTGACTCTAAAACAGGGGTCTTCAATGTTTTTCAACCCAAGGACCCCTTAGCTGAGAGAGACACAAAGCAGAGTCCCCCAGTACAGCTGATCTGTCTCAGCTGTCTCATCAGTGTCTATTGACCGTCGATAGATTTGAGAGTAGCTCCTCAACCTTTGGATTTGACCATGTTTGTCAACTTGGACTTTTATTTCCCTGTTGGTGTTTAGTTGTGTTTGCCTGTTTACTTGTTTAGCTCTGTAGCTCTGTGTTTTGTATATGTTCTGTGTCTTGGTCTGAGTTCTGTTAGGCTGTTCATTATTTCTTGTGTATCTTAATGTGTAGAAATGTTCCTGCACTTCCTGTTTGCCCTTGTAGCTGTTACCTGTCTTGTCTAACCACCCTGATTATTGTGAACCCAAGTCATCTATGTCCTTTTAGCAGTGGCGGCCATTTTCTGGTTCCATCGTTCCAGACCCCATTCATCAATTATTTTAAGCCTAGAATCAAGCCATCCAGGATCCTGGTGATTCATTGATTGATTGATTGATTGATTGATTGATGTAGTTTATTTAGTAAGACATGAGAATAGTACATGGCAGTACATAACAGTACATGGAAGTACAAATTCACAATACAAGGTCTACTAAACTGGAACGCTCATTAAGCACAAAGCTTGTTTAAGATGAGAACCCCATGCACACAAATCATGATGACATATAAGAGGCAGACAGATATACACACTACTATACAGAATGTCATACAATCAGCTTTCAGGTTACTGGTATGAAGAGAGAAAAAAAAAGAAAAAAAAAAAATATATATATATATATACAAAAGAGGAAAATGAAGGGGGGGGTAGGTTAAGACTTAGACAGGGGCCATTTTCGAATTGCAGCCTCCTGAAGGTGTATCTTTAGGGCAGTTTTGAAAGTGAGTAGGGTTTTACACTCCTTTACTCCTTTTGAGTTCATTCCCTTAGTTGAGCCAAATCTGGGTTGAACATGATTTGTGGAGCTGCCTCTGGTGTTATGATCATGGACTTCATTAACATTTTGGAAGTATTTTGACAAATACAGGGGGATCCCAATGTTGTGGTGTATCTTGAAGACCAGGCCCATAGCAAGTTGTTGTACTCTGTCCTCAACCCTAAGCCATCCAATCCTAGCAAAATGAGCAGGGTTTAGATGAAAGAAAACATTTCTATGAAACAGCAAAATATATATAATATATAAATATAATTAAATATTCAAAATATTTTATGGTCATGATTCACCAGCATCCTGGATGGCTTGATTCTAGGCTTAAATTAATTGATATAAATATTTTTGGAAATCTCTATGGGAAAAATGAATGGGGTCGGGAACGATGGAACCAGAAAATGGCCACCACTGCTATGCTATTTTTTAGTTCACCTGGGTCTAGTTTCTGTCTTCATTTGCCTGCTTGTTTTGTTGAGTGTTTTGTCAGTTTGTCATTTTAGTGTCAAGTGTGTGTATAGTGCTTATGCTATGAGCCTTCTGTATTAGTTTAAGTTCTTGTTTATGTTTTGTCTGCCCTGTTGTTTGGGATACCTTTGTTGGTTATTAAGTTCTTGTTTATGTTTTGTCAGCCCTGTTGTCTGGGATACCTTTGTTGGATATTAAACCTTAACAATTGAACCAATTGTCTGCCTGCTCGTCCTGCATTTGGGTCCCACTCCTTACTCATACCCTGACACTATGGCTTGTCTCTAGTGATGCTGCAGCTTTGATAGCTTCATAGATTCATTTTTCATATCATCAGTGCTGTCTAAATTAAATGTTGTTGTTTTTGTGTTTGTTTACACATTATCTATTGATGTGTTTGATCCATGTTAATATGTATGTTCAGAGATTTAAATCTTTTGAGGAAAAAATTAAATAAAATAAAAGTTACTAACACAAATATTTGCCAGCCCCCTGTAGTAACTCTGAGGACCCCCCCCCAGGGGTCACGAACCCCCTGTTGAAGACCCTATGCTCTATAACACACAACACAAAATACACCAGAGAGGTTTGTTCAGTAACATAGGTACAATATACAAGACAGCCTGGCACAGCTGGCATAGGACCACGCCGCCATCCCTCCCTGCCTCTTGCCCCTCTCTGGCACTCCCTCTGAGGGTTTGTAATTGATTTAGGGGGCAAGCGATAAAGATCGATGTCCGTCCGCCCCGGCTGTGACACCAACAGAGTCGCACTTGCATCATGTGATGGAAGACACAGGCCTATTAGAGAGGCACAATCAAATATTTGTAGCATCCGGACACACTCGTTATTTATTCATGCTAATACAAGTATATTAAAGAAGCTAAACAGGGTTAGTGCTCCATCACTCACAAGGGGAATCAGACGAAGCATTTATCAGGATCCCGGGTACAACTCCCCTCGGCGAGGTCTCCCTTCAAATGCGGCACGCTAACTGACAGACTGAGGCGGATAATGGGGCCTGATTTGTATGCGCGGGTTGCTATTGTCATTTCTTTATGGGTAGTTTGCAAATAATGTATGATTTGGAGTCCAGGCCTCACGAGGAGACTCGCACAGAATTAACCATATGAACCCTACCGTCCCTAGAACATTCAGCAAAACCACTATAGCTACGGGGGGGGGGGGGGGGGGTTAAGTGGTTAAGTAGGGGGCATGCTCATGCTCAGTGGTGGAAGAAGTACTCACATTTTTTACTTAAGTAAAAGTATCAATACCAATGTAGAAATACTCTGTTACAAGTAAAAGTCCGGTATTCAAAATATACTTGAGTAAAAGTACAATATTGGCATCAAAATACACCAAAAGTAAAAGTAGTCATTGTGCAGAATGTTGCAAGTGTTCAAAAGGTAAAAAAATATATATTTTGAAAATACCTGATCAACAAGCTCAGCTTGTAGATCTGTAGATCTGTTCTTTTCAAATAGCCAAAGAATACATGAGGCTGAAGGGGTCCATGTATGTTTTGTAATAATAATCTAAATCTTCACAGTAACTAAAGCTGTCAATTAACTGAAGTGGAGAAAAAAGTACAATGTTTGCCTCTGAGATGTATTGGAATAGACGTAAAAGTATTGAATATTGGAGATACTCCAGTAAAGTAAAAAATACCTAAAATGTTACTTAAGTACAGTACTTGAGTACATGTACTTAGTTACTTTCCACCACTGCTCATGCTGTACTTGAACCTGCATTTACATGGAAATAAACACCCCGAGAGGCATGCACATTTTTGCTCATACAGTACGCTCACGTTTGTGCATAAGCCAATGTACTTACTATATGCATACAAGTCTAGTCCCTTTGCGGTTTTGACTGTTAAGGGTGATTTATACTTAGATGTGTGCCGTTGTCGTGCACCAGAAATAGTAGTTCAACAAGCTCACAACGCGTCATGGTGCAATGTGTTTTGTGCTTGTAGATCTGCTATTTGCGGTGTGTGACACGACACGCAACCAGGTATAACTCAGGTTTTACTGACGGAGGTTGCAAAGACCATCTTCATTACGCATACAGTGATGCTGAACTGTGTGATGGATATTTGTAACTGGGAGGTGTAGGAACGGAAGCAGCCGCCATTCTTCAACTGTTTTACACCATTAACAGCTCTTCCCCACCCCTTTGTCAGGCCATAAAAACCAGACTTAAGATGTATTATGTTTTAATGCCTGCTTATAAAGGAAAACATAAAAATGCAAAATGCAATATCCAGGAGCCGTCACTTTGATAAACAAAGCCGAATATTGATCTGTCTCTAAATTGGAACACGGGAGGGGAAAAACAATAATGTTAGATTCCCAGTAACATGAAATTACACGCTGAAACAGAGTGCGCTCTGCCCCGGCCTGTCACCATCCAGCTGCACAACAGTTTCTCAGCGGGAGCAAAGTAGAGTCACACACAGCCAGACTTAGTTACAGAATGACTTATGCTTTAAGAGATTCCCTGGAAACAAATTAACAATAATGTAGTGTGATCTGTGTTACAGCACAGAGACAGATGGAACAAGATGATCAAATGTTGAGCTCTGGTTGAACTGACTGCTACTCGTACTGTAGCTATAGCTATAAATCGTCAACTCACTGAAATCTGTCAAACTTCCCTGATCTCTGATCAATTAATAAGTAGAATCAGAAATGATGTAGCTCATGATAATGCAGGAATGTGTTAATCTGGGTTGCAGTTCCAAAGTCTCCTCCTGAGGTAGGAAATGGAAATTGAAAATGGTTCAATTTCCATTTCATACCCCCTATACTTCAGTTGACCGGGGAACCACATGGGTCTATAATGGACCCCCTCCTATTTTAATATAAATATATAATGTGATGGAAATAAGCACAAATCATTTATTTTAAGATGTCAAAAAGGGCCTGGACCGCTGCGGCGTAGCGGTCCAGACTTATAGGCTAACCAAATATCAATGGGATTGGTATTTAGGGACAGTGCCCTCATACCTGTCTAACTACGTCTCCAAAGTGAGCGACACCCACAGCCACAACACCAGAGGGAGCACCTGCGATCAGGTACTCCCCAAACTTAGCACAAACATGGGAAAATATTCATTCTACTAGGCCTACTCTGCTACCATAATGTGGGATGACCTGACATCATCCATTAAAGGATGTGAATCACCGGCTTCTTTCAAAACTGGCCTGAAGAAGCATCTGTCCGAAAACTACATGTGGAGATAGATATTAAATCCCATGGTAATGAGGGGTCATACACTGCCACCGTCTTTCCTTTTTTTTCTTTTCTCCCCTGTAAATATAGCTTTTTTGGGCGCTGCAACCGCCCCTATATGTGAGGTTTGGACATCGACACTCGCTGCACTGTGATTGGCCACCATTGTACCCCCCTACACCCCTAACCCCTACACATTCAATGCAAATCACTGGCCACCATTGTACCCCCCTAACCCTGCACCGTGATTGGCCACCATTGTACACCCCTAACCCCTACACATTCAATGCTAGCTGTAATATGATTGGCTGACTTTATTGGCTGACTCTATTCAGGACTGTGATTGGCTAGTGAAACACATTACACATGTGCATAGCCCTATAAATAGGACCATGCACTTAAAAAAAACACATTTATGGTTTAAAAAAAAACACACATTTATGTTTTTTTTTTAAGTGAATCACCCATTGTGGACCAACCATTGTTTATTTATTGTTTATTGTTAATAAATAGCACCACCCACTTCAGAAATATTACTTTTCTTTAAGTGAACTTCCATCACTGTGATGACCACTGTGACCACACCGCCCACTTCACACTGGGTGTGATTTTTATTTTGTATTTGTTGATGACATGTATTAATGTGTTAATATGCTATGCTCTGTTGACAAATTGATAACATAGAACCACAATGGAAATAAGTACCCAGGACTTTTTTGTGTTATCCTTTTAGCCTAAATGTTTAACTGTACCTCTGTGCTGTTCACATAAAAACTCGATCAATCAATTTCAAATTGCAAATCCATTGCAAACTCTTCCGAGCCTTGAATCGTTTTTGCCCTATCTATCTGGATCTGACACAGGCTTTACCGAAACAACTTTTTCTATGGCTGTCTGGGACGATTTGTCAGAAAGATCCAGACTGAAATGATAACAAACTGCATGTTAACTCCCATGTTTCTCCCCCACCCCCTCCAAAAAAAATCTCACTCTAACAAGGCATACAGGCCTCTCTACCTAGAGAGTTAGCGCTTCACGACTTCGACAAATAGACTTACACCTCTCCCTCCATCTCCCGCTTGAGCAGAACTCGGGGAAAAGGCAGGCGCCCGTCTACTTCCTTCATCTCCCCTCTGTCTCTCTCTCTATATTAAATCGACCAATCAGGGGGTGTCAGTCATGCATCCTGGCTCGCTGCTGACAAGTTGGCAGTTGCGATGCGAGAGCGGTTCATTCATTCCGATGACACTCTGCCAATATCTGTATGGTGGGAGCAGCATGTCTCTGCCTCTTTGCTCTTAGGCAGCGGAAACAGACTCACAGACGTGGAGGAAGAGAGAGAGAGGGGCATCGAACCGAGCCGAATTAAAAGCTTTGACTGGAAGTTTTCAGATCCGGGGTGTCTGACTTGTCGGTTTGAAGTGTGACTGATAACACAGGAGGAAAGTTTACTGAGGAAACAGCTTGTCTCCTTGCCAGCAAAGCTTGATCTTTAATGTTTGTGGATGCAGGACTTATTGATAGAAAGAAGTGTGTGTGTGTGTGTGTGTGTGTGTGTGTGTGTGTGTGTGTGTGTGTGTGTGTGTGTGTGTGTGTGTGTGTGTGTGTGTGTGTGTGTGTGTGTGTGTGTGTGTGTGTGTGTGTCTCTCTTTACTGGCAGAAGAAACTTCGGGGCATATTGATGTAACCAGGAGGGTGCTGTGGAGAGAGCGAGTTATGTTCACTGGGCCTGAACTGTTACCAGAGGGGGTCCTTTGGGGCCCCAGAGCATCACCAATAATCACAACTTTACTTTATAGTCCTCTATAATGCCTCACACATAGCAGCAATGGTCCACCTTTACTCACCTCATGGTGAAGTATCTTACTGTCATGTTGCCAAAGGCAACATCAATCTTCTTTAAAGTGAATTTGAATGTGCGTGTTCTTTGAATTTAACTAGAATTGAGTTTGTTATATTTTAATAGGCTTTAGCTCCTGCTTCATTTGATAATAAAGGAAAAAGCTCAGTGCTCCTGAACTGAATCAGAGTGCGGCCACACTCAGATTTAAACTAGGAAACATATCCCTCCTTGAGTATAGTACTACAGTAGTAGTAGTAGTAGTAGTAGTAGTAGTAGTAGTAGTAGTAGGAGTAGGAGTAGGAGTAGGAGTAGGAGTAGTAGTAGGAATCTTTTTCCTTTATTTATTCAGGGAAGCCCATTGAGAGCAAGCAAAAAAAAGACTATCTTATCTTAATTAAGCTTAATTGCCTATTTTTGGCGAAGAGATTTGGTGTAGACTGAAATACAACTTTTTAACAATTAAATGTAGTCTACAGTTTTTGGAAGAAAAAGAGAGAGTACCCATTTATCAGCTTCATTTGTATAGTGTTCCAGCTCTGTCGGTGTTCTCTCCTGACTGGATAAAATTGTCGATATCCCGATATCCCGACCTGAAAATGCATTTTCTGTTTAATAAAGAGAGAGAGAGAAATGAAGACTCCTGTTACTGAACAAACACTATCTGATATAGCAATCAACTATAGCAATCAATCAGTACTATCAGAATATAGAGCTATTTAACACTTATTTTAACCAAAGAAAATCACTTACCTTACCTTTAAGGAATAGATAGAACATACTCACACAGGCGTTCATAGGGGTGGTATTGTGATATACTGTAGACACAGTTATTTTGGTTAAGTTGGTCACAGTACTTTTGGTTAATGTTAGGCACTGTTCTTTTGGTTAATGTTAGGCACTGTTCTTTTGGTTAATGTTAGGCACTGTTCTTTTGGTTAATGTTAGGCACTGTTCTTTTGGTTAATGTTAGGCACTGTTCTTTTGGTTAATGTTAGGCACTGTTCTTTTGGTTAATGTTAGGCACTGTTCATTTGGTTAAGGTTAGGTACTGTTATGGTTAAAGCCCCACTGTGTAAAATCCATTTTAGTAGTCTTTTTGGGAAATCCTCTGGTAGCTCTGTGTCTGTTCAAAACAAACCCATGGATGTACCTCTCCAAAATGAATGCTGAAGGGTCGTAGCGCTAAGGCTATTTTGGAAAGCAACGTTTTCCGAAATCAAATATAATAACTGTATTACATAAATAAATACATTTCCGGTGCCTGCGTCATTTTGAGTGTCAAGTTGTCAGAAACCATATTGATGCGGAATGTTTTTTGTGATACGATTATATCAACAATAACTTTGGTTCAATTAAAAAAGTTACACAATGTGACTAGGGTCGCCCTAGTGTAGCGGTTACAGCATACGCTTTTATGTAGAAAGTCGTGGGGTTGAACCCTACTCGGGGGGCGACGTCAACAAGTGCATGCGGTCGCAACAGGTCCCTAACGCCAAATCAAATGGGTTCTGAGCCCATGCAGGAGATGCATTTGAAGCCTGTCCTGGACGGGAGTCTCCAGACATAAAAACAGATAGATAGACACAGTGTGACTTTAACTGTGCTTTCCAATGTTTCAACCAGTGAACCAATGATTTGTCAAAAAGTGCAAGATTCTCTTATGACTTTTTTTTACCTTGTAGATCTGCTATTTTTGAAACTTTACTATTGTTATTGTTGTTGTTTGTTGCAACTTGTAAGCAACACAACACTACAAATACACATCATTCTTGCTTTGAGTGATATTATTATTATTTTGTCTTTTTTCTTACAGGCTATTGGATGCTTTTTGTTTTGATTTCTCTCAAGGCATCCATTGGACTTCGTCCATGAGGATTCACTGGTTGGGCAAGGAGATCAGCCATCCTAACTCTGGCTGCTAAGGTGAGCCCTGGCATAAGTTAGAGGGAACACTTAAAGGGGTCAGCTGGAATGCCTGGAGAGGTAAATGTTGCCTCTTGTGGCCTCTCATAAATTAGGATGGACCTCTCCAAGCACTTTCAACACCATCCAGCCACACCGGCTAGCTGAGAAGCTTGCGGTGATGCAAGTGGACCATGGCTCGTGGCCTAGAATCTAGGCTCAGGACTACAATGGAAACACGTCCCCAGAACTTTTTTGTGTTACCCTTTCAGCTTAAATGCCTTACTGTACCACATGCAGTCAGAAACTTGGCACAAACGCTGGTCAGGGGTCTGCCATCAGAATAGGCACACCAGTGGCCACAAGCACACCGTTGCTCTTACTGTATCTGCACCAATTTTGGCGCAAACACTGCTATGGGGTCTGCCATGTCAATACTCACAGCAGGGGCCACATGTGGCCCCCAGGAGCTCTGTCATTGGCCCTGCGGGGCCACAGGCACACAGTTGCTCTGCAGGCGTGGGATGTGCACACAATCTTCTCTTTGACACAGTTGCTCTATTCCACAACAATCTTGGGCTGTGGTGCCGTGGCCATGGGCCAGTGGTGCGGTTTAGAAAAGGGACTGGATTCCACCTTCCCCTTCTTGCATTTGATAACTCTTCAGGTAGATTAAGGCTGAGAGGGGAGGCAACAGATAAGTACATGCACAATGGAATTTCAAATATTCCAATCAGACGTATTTATTTAAATGAACAATGCTCAGTTATAGTTTTTTGTTTAGTTATTTTGGGGGGCTTTATTCAATAGTCAGTTGAGAGAGATGGGAAACAGGGGGTAGAGACATGCAGCAAATGGTCCGGCCAGCCCAGGAAACCTGGGACTCGCTGTTAGGCGTTAGAGCCTATGTGGCACGCACCCTAACTACTCTGCCATGGGGTCGCCCATAAAGATCAGATTTGAATTAAATCCTTTAAATAATAGTCTGTGCTGCAATCTGACTATTAGTACCAATTGTACACACAGCCACAGAAAACCTATTCTGATATTGTTGCATCTACGGAATGCTGTTAATTATACACGTACAGTGCTATAATTTTTTTTAGCATACAGCATGAGTTCAGATGTTTTTCTTCTAATGAGAACCCTGTCCCAAGTGGGTGAAAGCATTCGGGGCTAAAAAAACTAATTAAGTGGCAATTAACCAGTGTTGTCTGCCAGAAAACTAAACATAGTCAGGGCAATTTAGTTGGAATATGCCCAAACGGCTTCTCGTTAGACCAATCTCCGCTGTGTCAGCTTTGTTGGTATCATTAAAATGTTAGGTTTTAATTCTGTGATTGTCACATGATTTCTGTTTTTTTGCTGTGTGTGTGTGTGTGTGTGTGTGTGTGTGTGTGTGTGTGTGTGTGTGTGTGTGTGTGTGTGTGTGTGTGTGTGTGTGTGTGTGTGTGTATATATATATATATATATATATTCTCTCATATAAATAACAAAGGCCTGAGTCAAACAAGGACATGAAAGAAAGAGGCATTATTTCACTTTCTGAAAACCAATGCATGAGATGCATGTTTTGTCTTAAGTGGGATACATATGGACCTTAACGCTGGGTGACAGAGTGTGTGATGTTTTCCTATCTTTCATTATCAGCTGGCCAGCACAGCCGCCAGGCATTACCTGTTGAAGACCGAGCGGAACGTAGACCTGATGGACAGATGGATGGGATCGTTGATGAATGCCTGGCAGGTGCTTTGTCAGTCTGGAAGGCAATCTAGAGCCTGCGGGGAGGGAGAAACCATTTAGAGTGCAGGGCCACCTCTAATGTCTCTTACCATGTCACCCCCCCTATCCACACACACACACACACACACACACACACACACACACACACACACACACACACACACACACACACACACACACACACACACACACACACATACACACACACAACCCATCCCATCCCAATTAAATTATGGCGTTGTGCTTGGTTCTAACGAGGCTGTTTAAACATGCCTCGGTCACCCATAAAAGGAACCCCATAATAGTCCAATATCAGTTGGGTCTAATTTAGAAAAATGTCCATAGAGGAGGTCAATCTCCTCTCTCATACGCAGTGAGTGATAGATCCAATACCTTTGGAATCAGATAAAACTTTGACGAATGGCCCTGCGCTGCGCTGAGCGGGGTTGGGCAGGGCGAGACAGGGAGCTGGGGTCTGTGTCCGCGGACAGCACTGTCCCTCTACCCCATCACAACACCACTGGCTTTGATCAATGGGACTGTGGTCCAGGCACACACACACACACACACACACACACACACACACAAACACACACAAACACACACACACACACACACACACACACACACACACACACACACACACACACACACACACACACACACACACACACACACACACACACACACACACACACACACACACGTTTGTATTACTATACTTGTGAGGACATCAACATTTTAGGACAGTGCTTTTATGAATGGCATTTGTACCATGATTTGCCATTTTAACCCTAAGGTTAAATTGATAATAGCTGATCTACAAGTATAAGCAACAGCTAAGCAACACCTAAGTGTAAGGTCTATTTCTCAAAATCTACTATACTTGTGGGGACATTTGGCCCTCACAAGTACAGTAACACACACACACACACACACACACACACACACACACACACACACACACACACACACACACACACACACACACAAACGGACAGGTCCTGGGCCCGTCATCACATGATTAAAAGGGCCTGAGGATATTGCTTTCCCACCATTCACCCAACCCAAAAGAAAAGCAAGAAAAAAATATATATATACGAAAACCCTTCATAAAACTAAGACGACAGCGTCCTCCCCACCAACCTTTTCTCTGTGCCTTTCTCTATGATTTAGATTGATCAAAAAGACAGGACACTGCACGCTGTGATATGAAGCACCCCCCCCCCCCCCCCAGTTGCTGTTTGCGATCTACCTTAAATACCCTCCCTTTGCATTAATCGCAACCTGGCTGACAAATTGGTCGGCCGATTAGCATGGCAGAAAGGAGAAAATGCTAATAATACTGCATGCTGCTAATTGGCCCTGTGCTCTGCAACAAATCTGTAGCTAAGTCTCCAACATGGCGATTGGCGAATAACAGTGGCCGATGGGCATATAGCTCCCATCATTAAAGAGATGTAGAGTTATCATCTATTTGTGATTCTCTCTCTCTCTCTCTCTCTCTCTCTCTCTCTCTCTCTCTCTCTCTCTCTCTCTCTCTCTCTCTCTCTCTCTCTCTCTCGCTCTGTTTTGCTCACCCTTCTGTTTTCCTCTAAAATTGTTTTGATAATATAATTTCTGTGCCAGTCCTTTATAGTGCACAGGCTTTGATATTGATATTGAGTTTGGTTACAAATAATATTGATAATAATTCAAGAAAAAAAAATATTTCGGTGTGTTCTCTGTACGGGTCCCTGGCATAGAAGCGTCTTCATGAGAAGAGTAGTGGAGACAGGCTCCATGTTTGTATAAATGAATGAATCCTACTCTTCTCATTCAACATTCCCTGCTGATGCCCTAGCCCATAGGAGTATGTGCAGTGACAAAAGATCGCCTTCCCCCGAACATTGCCAATTTAGTTTTTTTCACTTCTCTTCTCCTCCTGACCATCCGATTTGAAAGGGCCTGTCGCTGCCACCCAGGCGCCACGGCTTCTGATTGGTCTGTGGGCGGAGCGGGACCAATGGCTTCCAATGTAAAGGTCTGAGGGCAGGGCGGGACAGAGCCTTCCAATGTAAATCAAGTTGCTTCCCGACTTGCCCAAGGAAGGTAAATTAAGGAAGAAACACAACGTAATTTTCTCTATCCAGCTATTCCAGCCGGCAGATTCGTCACACTGGTTTGGCAAACTGCAGCCGGGACTTTGATGGAATAATATTGGAGTCAATGAGAGCCAGGTGGACCAGCTTATAAATAATCACTATTTCTGAATGACTGAGACTTTTGTAAAATACAAAGAAAATAAAAGAAGACATTTCACACATTGTTTTCTGCTGTGTTGCTTTTTGATGTGCACATAGAGGTATCTAAAGAGCACAAAGTAAGTTTTCAACGTGCCAAAGTATCGCAAGACTGTCCATCGTTGCCAGTCTGACAACCAAATCTCACGACACTACCGAGCCAGAAACGATACCTGCCACTGTTTAGATGCCTCAATAAAACTACATAGTGTGCACATGGAAACACAAGTAATCATAAAACAACCTGTAATATGTCTTCTTTTGTATTCCTGGACCGATGTTTGGAATTCCGTCTCAAACAGGATGATAGCCAGACAGAGAAGTGAAGTGAGAAAAATAAAAAAAGAAGCTAAAGGAGCACCTCCATCTGGATTCCAGGTTAGCACTTTGGTGTCATTTCTGAATCATTTATAGTCAGCTCACGGCTGTGTTCAGTCTAGCTTATTGTAGATCGTATCAGCCATGTAAAGTGTTTGTTTAATTATCATTTCAACTTGAAAAGTCCAAACTTTCTGTGTAGTCACTTCCTGTTTAGCCAGTTTCTGGTTCAGCAGAAAAACAAGGCAGACGCGCATACTCTGCAATAAACCCATTCACTTGAAGCCTTATTGAAGCAATTTGAAGGTAGCCCAATTCAAGTTGATTCATTTGACATTAGACATGTGACGCTGATGATGTATTAGCGAGGAATTTGTAAAAAGGTGATGTTTGATAAAGTTACTTAGCTAGTTTGAGTTATTAGCAATGGCTGTAGTAATGCTAACTGTTACAATCAGTTGTACAAAACAAAGGTGTCAATTCATGTGTGCAGTAATGTACCATATAAATATAATTAGTTAAGAATAGCCATACGGAATATTTTTGCTTTCTTTTTATTTATAGTTAGTGAGGAAGTGTGACAGTAAATACTCAACTTTACAACTCTGTCTTCATTGCTATGGTTTAACTTGGTGTTTATCAGAGTTACAACTCACTGCATGAGAACACTACATTGAAAAGGCATAATTGGATGTTTTGACAGGTAGTAAGATGGCCGCAAGAGGAAGCAGTCGTCTGTATATCCAGTGTTGGGAACAGCAAGACATCAGCATCCTCCACAAGTATGGCCTGCACCCAGGCTGAAGCAGAAGCTGCCAAGGTGAGTGTCATATCGACACTATCATGCAGAAACCTTGTATCTCCATATTATATTAATTTAATATACATCCAGATTGGAATCAAACATCTGATTTTGAATGGATTTGGCTGCCAGTATAAACGGGGCCATAGTTCTACTTTGTAAACCAACAATTTGCTTACAAGGCCTTATTGAGAGGTTCGAAAGTGTTTCAAATGATGTCACTAGAGTGGTCTTAAAGTTAATTAATCGACTAAAAAGTAACTTTAATAGTTTCTCAAGGCTGCACCAGATAGTCATGAACTTTATAGCCTACCTTCTCTCAGTCTAGGAGACTTCCTCTGTTGAACTCAGAGTGGCTTTGGGAAGTGCTGTTTTATTTGGCAGCACAAACAGGAGGAAAGGAAATTAAACTAGTGACACTCGATCCTTTCATATACTCCACACACACACACACACACACACACACACACACACACACACACACACACACACACACACACACACACACACACACACACACACACACACACACACACACACACACACACACACACACACACACACACACACACACACACACACACACACTGCTCCCAGTACGGCCATATTCTGGATTTATCAAATCTCCCTAACCTTAAACATTCCCTCTGCCAGAACTACATCATCAGACACTAGTGTGAGCAAATGTATTTTTCCAAGTGTTTAAGAGTCTGTGTTTGCATTAATGTAAGTGTTTATGTGTGTGTGTTGGTAAACTTTTGTGTCTATCTACAATATATATATATATATATATATATATATATATATATATATATATATATATATATATGTATATGTATATATATATGTATATGTATATGTATATGTATATGTATATGTATATGTATATGTATATGTATGGTATAGTATACCAGGGGTATACCAATACAGGGACACTTATATCATTGATATACAATTAATTTCACATTCAACAGTGGAAAGGGTGCTAGAGCATTGCAAATATACTGTAGCTGCTTTTACTATTATAGGCCTACAGTACATACATACTTCCTCCAGCTGTCTTTTCTCATCGAAGTAATTTCCATACCTTACAAATGCAAGTATGCAACTGATAAGGTCTAGATATGGATTATGTTGTAAATGTGTCAAGGTGTACATTTTATGTTTTTGTATACTAAATATGACTCAACTCAATAGATGTTATCATGAGGATTGACTTTTTCTCACTACCGTATGACAGGCTATGCTAGTTCAGAAGGTCAGTCAAGAGTGTAATGTGTGAATTTGACTTCTCCACCCCTTTCATACCTCAACTCTTTCCCACTCCCTCGCCCCTTACGCTACCCATTCTCTTCTTCCCTCCCTTAATGTTGCCTCACCTCGATCCCTTCCCTCCCACTCTCACGCACACACACACACACACACACACACACACACACACAC
>NC_137603.1:36289473-36316973 GCF_963280865.1 Gymnoscopelus braueri | reverse complement strand
TGTGTGTGTGTGCGCGCGTGAGTGGGTGTGCGCGTAGGTGGTTGCGTGCGTGCGTACCAGGGGAAGTCCCTGCAGTGTGCAGCATATGTCTGGCCGTGCTAGAGTCACAGGGTTAAGTAGTATTCAGACCTGGGAATACACTGCTGCAGACCTGGCAGTGGTACAGAAATACACACACACACACACACACACAGAAATGGAGAAAATCAAACAGTGAGGTGAATGGGAATACTAACGCAAACACATGCAGACGTGCACAAATACATACACACAGGATGCACAGTTTCCTGTTTTATGTACCGTATTTCTCTTTTGTCTGTTTACAGGTATACACGGGTGCGCGCGCACACACACACACACACACACACACACACACACACACACACACACACACACACACACACACACACACACACACACACACACACACACACACACACACACACACACACACACACACAGCTCGTGTATGGTCTGTTTCTTGTTTCCCTGTTAAGATAAAATCTGTCCAAGAAAGCATATTTGAGGAAATGTGAGCGAGAGAGAGAGAGAGATACACGATTAACTTAAGTCTTGTTCTGTTTGTTTTTATGCATGCGATTTGTTTGTGTGTGTGCGTGTGTGTGTCTGTGTGTGTGTGTGCGTGTGCGTGTGCGTGTGCGTGCGCGTGCGTGAAGCGTGTGCGTGTGTCCGTGTGCGTGTGCGTGTGTGTGTGTGTGTGTGCAGACTTAACGTGTGCGCATCAGTGATCGTTTCACTACACCTGAGACAATTTCCATGTTCCCAGCCCTTTGGCATTGACGTCTGGCCGTGTGCACCCCGCTCCCCCGCCCCGTGCAAACCCCGCAATACATGATGATTGTAATCTAAAACAAATGAGAGAAGAAGAAAAAACAGAGTGGAGGGGAGGGGTGAGCCACAAAAGAGAGACAGAGAGGGGGGGGGGGGCTTGGGGGGGGGGCATTATCACCTTGGCCGAGCATCAGGAGTTAAGGGGGGGAGGGAAAAAAAACAGAGTGGGAGAGAGAAGAGAAGGTCCACGGGCAAATTCATCTTCCCCTGCTACAATCAATCTCTGGCCAAAAGAAATACACAATAACTAGGCAGGAAGAGGCCAAGATTAATGGGCCACCGACATCTCCACTGACCAGCATCCACCTCCACCCAATACCACTGCTCTCTGCTCTCCCTCTCTCTTTCACATGCCCTCTTTCTTTCCTCAACCTCTCTCTCTCTCACACCATCCACCCTCCCACCCTATACTTATCACCATCTTTTGCTCTCTCCCATACAGCAACCCCCACTACCCCCCCACCCGCCCCTCAACCCTTTACTTTTCCCAGGCCCCACCCCAGCCAACCCCCCCCCCCTCCCCCCTCCCACCCTCCTTCCAGCATGTCTGCCACATGCAGTGATCTATGGTTTCTGCTGACTGTTTTACAAGTGCATTAGCAGGCTTTAATGAGAGCGGCCAGTCACCGAGCAGATGCATGCAAGGGCAAACAAGGCCAGCCATGCCTGCTAACTCAGAGCCTGGAGTTGTAGAAGTTGATAGGGACAGGAAATTGGTGACTTTTTTTTTAATGCCAAAAACACAAGTAACACTTTTCTTGAAGTTGCATCCCATCCCGTCTATAATGCATTATAAACATAGGCATAATAATCTGCTCATAACACTATATAATTATAGTTGTAAAAACTCATAAATAATCATAACACGTTATAACAATAATCATAACACATTAACCATTTTATAATGACTTATTATAATATTTTATAATATTATATATTGCTGGTAACTTTTTTTTATTTTGCAAGGATCATAGTGTATTATAATTGCCATAGTTGTAATATATTGTAATAATATATTATAATCACTGTTATATTATTATTATTATATTATATTATAGTGTGATTATAAGTCACTATAAGTGGTCATTGGGCAATTCAAGTAAAGTAATTACATTCCTGTAGGTGTAGACAGAAATGTTTTGCGCTGTTCTGCTATATATTGAATGTTTTTATTTTATTTTACTTAAGGCACCCACAGACAACTTATAGTGACCAATAATCACACTATAATGCATTATAACAGTGATTATAATACATTATATAATTATTATAATGTGATCCTGCATTGCCAAAATAAAAGGTCTGTGAGTGACCAGTAATTATGTAGCATTGTGGATAATGTGACCCCTTAAGTCATGACCCCTTAAGTAATTATAAAATGCTTTATGTGTTATGATTATTGTTGTAAAGCATGATGAGTTTTTATGAGTTCTTATAACTATAATTATACAGCGTTATAAGTAGATTATAATGCATTATACCGTAAGTATGTTTATAAAGCATTATAGACATGAGATGCGGAGCAAGTGTCACCTAAAAATCAAAGATGTGTACATTTATACACATGAAAAGCATAAAAAGCAGCAGGTACATGAGGTTAGGCATCGGAAGGTCCACATAGCAGCGGGTATGTACATACCTTATATGGACTGCTTCAATCAAGTGTCACCAAAATGCGTGTGAAGTCACTGAAGTGTGGCTTTTTTCCCCGCAATGCAGCCGGGGACATCAAATGGCAAATTCAGGCGAGGTAGTCAAGTAGTCACTCAACTGGCACAGTCTTCAATTGCCATCGTGAATGAGTGGAGTCTTGTGTGAAACGGTATTGCATGGATTGTCTAGCTGCTAAACATAGACGTGTGTGTGTGTGTGTGTGTGTGTGTGTGTGTGTGTGTGTGTGTGTGTGTGTGTGTGTGTGTGGGTTGTGTGTGTTTGTGTGTGTGTGTGTGTGTGTGTGTGCGTGTGTGTGTGTGTGTGTGTGTGTGTGTGTGTGTGTGTGTGTGTGTGTGTGTGTGTGTGTGCGTGTGCGTGTGTGCGTGCTTTGTAAACTTTGTTTACAAAGTTTATCTCGCTATGCCAAGGATGTGGGGTGATATATTATTTTGTAGGGTGAGGTTGGGCCATTCTTTTTGCTACTATTCATTCATTCATTTTTCAGATTGAAGATAATTAAGATAATGTTTAATGTGTTGTGCTATAGTGTGTAGGCCATCTTTGGGCTAAATGTGTGCAGTTTTTTTGGCTTTTGTTTCTAAATTACATCATTTGTTTAGCCTAATAATATTATTTGTAACAAAAAAACGAATAACTATCTAGACATGAACTCAGACACAATGTACGGTATTAGTCAATGCAACATGTGGAATCAGAATTTGACAGGTTATCGATTTCGGTCTAAGAAACAATACTTGCCCTGGGCAATCGTTATTACTGTTTTATTACTTGCATTATTGAGATGTTCTGTTTCAGTGATATATTTTGTCTTTGTCTTACTATTTTCATACTTTTCACAGTATGCATGTGGACTGTTGGCCTGTACAGCCACTACTGTGCTTGTGACTAGAGTTCTTCTCAAAGCTGGTGCATCATAGGCTATACATTTCACTCATTTATTGATCAAATGGCGCTTCATTTTAGAATTTGACCCTATTAAACTATGTGAAAATGTAACTCCCTTTGTACTCTAAGTTGGAAAGCACACATAAATTGTAGAACTTACAAAGAATAGAAGGCAGAGCTTGTTCTTAGTTGACTTTTCCCTTCCAACAAGTTCATTGTTCTGTAATGCTGTGTTCTGAGCCAATGAAGACCTTTATCTCCAGACGTTGACTCATAATTTCATTGCTATTTCTCAGTATAGCCTCATATTTTGTCCAGCATCAACAATCAACAATCAGCCCTCTCCATTTCTGTCTACACGAGAAATGAATTGTTATTTGTCAGAGATATGGCTGAAATTCAACAGCATTCCCCTTTTAAATATGTAGCCTTTGTTTCCCCCCTTTGGAATACGCTTTGTGTGACGGCGCAGCATTGATAGAGATACACCTCCCCATTCATTTCCAGAGTAAACCTAATTAGCCTCCGTAGCCCATTTAATTCTCCAACAAATGGCAGATCAAGCCCTGGCCTCCCCTTTACAGAGACATCCACACATTCCTATTAGAATGGCCATTGATTGGATGAAAATGAAATTATAACTTTAATTAAACCTGCTCCATACAGATGCCTGTTAATAATGCCCCCCTCCCAACCCCTTTAGATAAATGAGAGGTGTGTGAATACCAAACTAATTTCTTATTATTGCCACCTACAAGAAATTGCAACAGTGCACGTATTGATATACTCAGCCGATACGAGAGACGTTCAACACCAGAAGTGACATTATGGAGATGTGTACAGGGAGGATGTTCCAACTTTACCAGGCTAGTTCCAACTGGCTCGTTCTCATGGTTTTGATTTAAGGCCTGGAGTAAATGGTGGACAGTGCAAGAATAGGAAAGTACTAATGCATGGAAGATAGCAATGGTAGTAAATGAATCAATTTCTAATCTATCTGTGCCTTATCAACAGTATGGGGAAGAGGTATTTGTTTACACGCCATAGGTGGAAGGCTTTGGCAATAACAAAGAGTGTAAATGTAGTGTGTATTATTAGATATCAGCGGAGCCATCATATCTGCTTTATTTATTTATTTATTTTACAGTGGAGCTACCTCTCCCCCAAGGACCAGGTCAAAGTGTAATCCTACTTAGGTGATAGCGGTATAAACACAAAAAAATGTTGCTACAGGAGCAGGAAAATAATGTGGTCTCACATGGTGTGAGTGTGTGCGTGCGTGTCTGGGCATCTGTTGTGTGTTCATGACCACATTTGTTATCTCGCTGGGAGTGTGTGTGTGTGTGTGTGTGTGTGTGTGTGTGTGTGTGTGTGTGTGTGTGTGTGTGTGTGTGTGTGTGTGTGTGTGTGTGTGTGTGTGTGTGTGTGTGTGTGTGTGTGTGTGTGTGTGTGTGTGACTATGTGGGTATGCACAGACAATACCACTGCCTATAAAAATAAGGTATACCTGTGTGCGTTTACGCACCCTTGTGTGCATGCTTGTGTGTGCATGTGTGTTTTTGTGTACAGTACTGTATGCACACACAAGCATGTATGCATCAGTTTGTTCATGTGTGTGTATCCAAGGGCCCAAGAGGAACATGTTGCAAGAACGAGATAGAGAGAGAGTGGGAGAGAGAGAGAGGGGGAGAGCAGGTCCCCAGCCCACAGAGGTAAAAATTCATTTCTTGAGAGCTATACATCAACAGGCATTTGTTTAATGAGCGCCAGAGTGGAAAGATGTATAGAACATGTCAGGCGTCCACTTGCAGTGCGTTGTGGGTAGCAGATAGCATCACAGAGTGTGACCGCTCACTCTGTCTCCCTGCTCGCCTCTTTTATCTCCAGCCTCCCTCTCTCTGTTATAAATGAGAGACAGAACGGAACGAGAGGCGAAAATAATGGAGGAGGAAGAGAGCGAGAGGAAAAAAAAGGAAAACACCAAAACACAAACACACACACGCACACGCGCGCGCAGACAAGCACATTCGCGTTTCAACTCAGACATGACTTTCCTGTTCGCGTAGAGACGTCCATACAGATATGCAAGCATGCCATATGCGCATGTGCGCAAAAGCATGCGCGTGGTGCGCATACTTCGACACAAACAGGAACGAAAAGCAGTTAGTATTGTATATCAGCAAAAGTAGAAGGAAAGATGCACCATATCTTCATAGAAAAAAGAAACATGGAAATTAAGTTGTTCTTCTTTTTTTTGGGGGGGGGGGGGGGTGCACAATCTCCCAAGTCATCTATCTTAGCAGGGTATCAGCGGATGATCTGCATTCATTTGTTTTTTTATCAGTAAGATAACTGCATGTGTCGTGCAGCGATCCTCTGCCCCCCTCCCCTGCTCGCCAGCCTTCCTAACTAACCTGTATTCCTGCCTCTAGCGGATCCCCCTTGCCTTTGTTAAGATATGTAAATGACATGCACAGGGAAGACGTGCGGGTAATTAATTGTAACTGGGGGGATAATGTTTCGCTGTCAGAGATGTCTCTGGTTTGTTTAGCATTCTTTAAGAGTAATGTGTTTAAAGCGGTAGACTCTGCAAGCGCTCAGTCTTAATTGTGCCACGCTGCGCAATGCTAAGGCAGAGCGTAGTTAGCTGCTCCTCTCTTTGCCTCCCTATAGTAGGAAGCTAGCTGTGACTCACCGTGCATCAGCTGTCATCTGCATTGCAAGGAATACATTGCAAGGAATACATTGCAAAAACGAACAAAATAATTATATGGAAATAAATTAAGGCAACCATTGTAGACCAGTTCGACCCGTGAAACTTTTTCATGTGGAGTGGCATGACTCCTATTCTCTCTCTCTCTCTCTCTCTCTCTCTCTCTCTCTCTCTCTCTCTCTCTCTCTCTCTCTCTCTCTCTCTCTCTCTCACATGCACAACAACGAAACAGATGCACATCCTGCCAGCTAAATCATGTTAACACCAGTGAATCTACCAGGGTGTGAAAGCCCATCACAGTATGAGGAAGGGGTATGTAGAAGAACATGACAGCACACACACACACACACACACACACACACACACACACACACACACACACACACACACACACACACACACACACACACACACACACACACACACACACACACACACACACACACACACACACACACACACACACACACACACACACACACACTTTTATTGTTTAGAACTGCATTACATGGGAGCTAAAAGCTTATTCAGGTTCGTATTCCATCATGAAGTTAAGAATGTCCCCTACCACTCCTGTACCTGACACTACAGTCACATGTCTGAAATACGCCACTATAGCTGAAGAGGTGACACACAAACTTAATCGCCAAACAGGAGGCTGTGGAGGCTTTTTTTGAATTCCTTTGTCTCCTTCCATCCTTCCCTCTTCACAAATATGAATTTATGAATGAAAAAAACAAAACATTCTGGGTGTTACAGTAAGTTAAACATATCAGTTTAATTAATTATAATAAAAATGTATTAAGAAATACAACTTGGCATACAACAGAATGTCTTTACAAATACTGTAGTGACACGTTCTTCTTTGAGCCTACACCACTGTCCAGACAGTCCCTAGACTGGTCCCTAGACCACTCCTTTAACAAAATATTCATTCAACTCTGAGGCCTCTAGTTTACAGTAAAGTCCATGTTTATCGGCAAAGCAATTGATGGATTCAAAAGTTTGGCACACAGCAGGGGAATCTGTAAAACTGGCGCTGAACATCAGACGGCAGGCACAGCAGCACATCACAGAGGTCGGCACCCTGTAGTTGAACTTTTGCGTGCTGCGCTATGGTGAAATCCCCACCAGTGTAATCAAAATAGGAAGTCAAGTTGGAAGGAAGTGTGGGAAAATGAAGGACACACTCATTTTGGCAGTTTACGATTTAAAGTTAGGGTAAGTGATTTTCTTTGGTTAAAATAAGTGTTAAATCTCTATATTTTGATAGTTATCATTGCTATATAGTGTTTGTTCAGTAATAGGAGTCTCCATGTCTATCCAGCTCTTTAATAAACAGAAAATAAATGTTCAGGATACCAGGGATACCAATTTTATCCAATCAGTATAGAGAACTCAGTCAGGATAGAGTGAACACGTGAAATTGGAAGTGATGACACAAAACAATTAGTAAACAAAATTGGAACTGGAACAATTAAAAAAATTAAGCTGATAAATACTCTCTCCTGATCGGCTGAAATTTTCACCTACCTGAAAATTTATTTTCTGTGTATTAAAGAGCTGGAGAGACAGGGAGACACTACCAAACAAACGCTCTATATATAGTGCTCTAAACTTTTAACCAAAAATGTTAACTTTAATAGGTCTATAAGGTGGAAAGCTCTCTCATGGAAAAAGGTTGTGATACCTGGTTTGTTTTCTGCAGTGGAGATTAGTGATGTGACTAAATGCCAGTGGTATTTTCACAATAACTTTTTATGAGAGAAATTCACAACCATACCTTCTCATTTCCTGCAAACTACAATGGTTACCTATATTTACTTCCTCCAGTCCACTCATCTCATTATTAAGGATTGACCCCTGTGTTAGTTCAAACAGTGTATATACTGTGGGCCTATATGGGAGTCCATAGCTGAATGGAAAGAGAGCCCTCCTGGGAAGCTGAAGGTCCTAGGTTACAGTTAATGCCTAACTGCTTCCCCCCGTGCTCCACTGTGGGCAGCACTCATCTGGGTGAAGCTGGAAACAGAATCTCCCCTTTGGATGAAATGGGTCTAATTATTATTATATGTTTGTATTATATACTGTATGTGAACCAAACATACAACATATTCAAAGTATTCTTGACTTCCTTCATATGCATTCCATCTGTAGAGGCGGCTCCTCAAACTTGGTATTCTCAGCGATAACCTATAACGATATATTTTCTTAGAGCCTACATGGAATTCGTCCACCAGTTAACTGCCATCAAACTTGAGCCCTGAGAGTGAGTTAAACAGACACTGATCCAATCACTCGTCCATCCCATCCTCCGATCAGAAGAGACAGTTCCCAGCAGGGTGCATGGTTATGTTCTTATTCCCAAGAGAGTTCACTTAGCTCACCTGTCTGTCAAACTCCCGTCCAGTAGGAACCCCTCTATCTCTCTGTCCTCCCCCCTGTCTTTCTTTGCCTGTGTTTTGACGTGCAGCGTCCTGGCGGTGGATCTAGATGGCTACAACGCCCTTTTATTCTGCGTCAAAGTGCCAGTGTCTATCACATCTCATTCACGTCAACTTAATCTGCCTACATACTTCTTCTTTCTTGCATCAAAGCCTTTCTCCCTCTGCCTCTTTCTAGGTTCTCACAGTTTGACTAGGTTAAAGTCCTAGGGAGGGGATCTTTGTGAAAGACGATAGAACACAAGGTGACATGATGCTTTGGTGTGTGTTTCTGTGTGTGTCTGTGTGTGTGTGTGTGTGTGTGTGTGTGTGTGTGTGTGTGTGTGTGTGTGTGTGTGTGTGTGTGTGTGTGTGTGTGTGTGTGTGTGTGTGTGTGTGTGTGTGTGTGTGTTAGCGTGGGTGTTTTTTTTAATGTGTGAAAAAGTAAAGAATAAAAGTATGCTTAGGAAGATGGAATGAAATAATGCAAAGCAGGGTTCCCCAATTATTTCCCCCCAAGGGTCAAATTATGTCAGGGATACCAAGCGTGATATGCGCCACAGTTCCAATTCCAAACGTCCTGGTCACAGCGAGGACCTGCTGTGATTGGCCAGTAGACCAGGAAGTTAGGAACTAATGTAAGAAGTATAGAGATATTGAACGATATTGACATTTTGGCCGATAGCCAATATCCAATAATGTGCAGGGTCAAATTGTCCAATACCGATATATTACATTATTATATATTATATTTATATTGAGCTCATTGCTTAAAATTTCAAAGCCATTAATGATCACATTGTTATTGCATCAATATCTGTGAAATATCGGTCAACATCGGTGAAATATCGGAAAAATGTTGACAAAAGAAAAAACGCTTCTCTGAATATCGTCCGATATTGATATGCTACTGATAATATCGTGCATCACTATTAGGAAGAGAGCCAATCGGAGCCAATTACATCACAGGTCAGGTAGAGATGTACGGTGTGGCATGTGGTCCAAAAGGCGCACATGTAAAATTTCATTCATATTGAGTCCTTGAACTCAAAATACGGAACAAAGTGTGTCCCGGATCACTTCCAATACACTTCTTTTATCTTCCAAATACGGGACGATTCGGTCCCGTCAGTCCCGACGGTTGGCAACCTTAGTGCAAATCAGCATTGTTAGGCAATGGTGGTGTCGGCTATAGTCCGCACTCTTGCATCTTATCGCATCCATCGCGTGCCCATATATGGACATGCCTGACATCATACTGTAGTATATAAATCAGCATTTTTACTAACACTGACTTCAACCGTTGCCCGATAATTTGTTAGGCAACCGTTAATCTCTCAAGAACAGATTCTGCTCTGCGTTTGAATCTGTCGAGGGGGGGTTCGTCATATCGCGTACGCACTGGCCTACAAGTGGGCGTGCCTTCAGATCAGGAAGCAGGCCGCGCCTTACCCAATCAAATGTAGTGGGCGGGATTCACGTGTCCGTCAATCCTTCCCCACTCGAAACAAACCGAAACTAATTTAACAATAGCGTCCGCGGAGCAGACAAAACCACGGAAAGATATTCACATTTTAACTTGCTCTTTCATCATAGAAACAAGTGGGCTTATAACCAAAACGATCCATCTCTGGGAGAAGTGGTGTTAGTGTTCCGTGTAGAAATATTGTTAGTGGGAATGAAAACATAGTCGCACCACCGGAAGTGATGCGCTGAAGGCAGACCAAAACCCCGGTTTCCTTGCGCACGGGTGCTACGTCAACTTCCTCCCAGAGCCAACTGAGATAGTCAAAAACAGCAGAGGGCGCTGTTTTTCCTTTTAATTTGGCGATGGGTTCCCAGATTGGGCAACCGTTGACATCAGTGCCAATCACCATTGTTAGACTGTTGTGCTGTGTTTGCGTTGCGTTGTCAATAATCCCAGCAATGCCGGTTTTCGGATTTTCTGCTTGTATGACATAAAATGCACATGGGCTTGATGTGCATGTAACATGGGTATGTGCCCGTCTTGTGAATGTATGTGTGAACAGTGCAAAGTTCCATTGGCAACATCAGCACTGGCCAGTCAGTCAACATGCCATGTGATGGCCCCAGCATAACGGTCTTCAGTGCATGGGATTTGCCTTCTTTCATCTCAGGATATCCCTTTCCTCTGGGGACAACTGAAACAAATATGAAAGAATGAGTAAGAAAGTGAGGGGGCAGGATATATACAGTTGAGTAAATCAACGGAATGCCAGGGTGTGCCCTGACAGGAGCAGTCAAGCAGATATACAGCGTGTCATTATATATTCATATGCCCACTCATGTGTCCGACCCTACCGTCAATTAATCAATATCACAGCTAATAACGATCCACGCGCGACATGCAAAACAGCTTAGCACACACTCCCACGAGTGTAACACATGTTCATTGTGCATGACACTCTGACTGCTTGATTGTGATTAACTTGGGGAACGACTATGGCCAAGATCAAGACTCAGTCAAAGATCATGGTAGCCGTCTATCCTAGTCATTCCAAGTTACTCAAAGTCACAGCAGTACTAAGTATGGATAAAACTAGTATACAATACCTTAGTTTTCACCTTTTGCATCTCAGTAAAACAGATACAAGAGGTTATGTTTTTCTTTTACACTAAAGCCTGTCGTCCATGCTGGCATTTTCAGGGAGTTCAATAACATGACCTGACGTGACGCAACTCCCCCTGTAAACTACGATGGAAGGATCGAGCCTTGGTTATTTACTCTAATGATCTTATTTGTATTACTCTAGAGTAGGGGTCTTCAACGTTTTTCAGGCCAAGGACCCCTTAGCTAAGAGAGAGATGAAGCAGGGACCCCCACCCCCTACATATTGTTTACAATTATGTTGCAGATTAAACTTTTCATAGATAGTTGGATTCATGCTAATTTGTATTTTTAGAAATAACCCTTTTAACCCTCAATATTTAGTCAACTTGACTGTTGGCTCTGTACTTGGTCTGCTCTTTTTCCCTCCACAGCAACTCTCCTCACAGCGCGAGGCGTTGTGCTATATTCGGCTAATGTTCCTCATCACATTTAGACTTGGAGGACCGCTGTAGTATCTCTGAGGACCCCCTAGGGGTCCCGGACCCCCTGTTGAAGACCCCTTGCTCTAGAGTAACTCTGTCATTGCACTGAACAGGTCAACTTGTCTCAAATAAACACAATCGTCTCTGTTTACAAGCCACAGGTCCACCCCTCTGTCTCAAAACATATGCAATGTCTTTCGCAGTCATTACCGTAATACCCCCAACACTCGTGCATTGGTAAATCTTTACATTATATGACACCCTCCTTTTCCCGCTGGCTCCTACAGCGTTGCCCCAGGTAATTAGATCTCGCATCATTGATTTTCTTCGTGCCCACAAATAACAATATGAAAATAGAAAATATTGGCAGAATATTTCACCAGTAAAATAAATAAATGAGAAATTAAATTAATTAAAAGCGATTAACTTTAATTAATTAATTTAAATTATATAAGTTCGCTTTCAACATTATAGTGCAGCTAGGCCGTGGCTCTGCCTAAACCCAGGAGCTAACGGCTATATTAGCGCCACGCCGGCTCAACTTGCATATATTATAATATAATGGGAAAAATACAGTTTGTTTGCCAGGGATGGTAACATTTTTATTTTGGGACGTTCTGGGACGGAGATGGAAAAAGTTCCACGGCAGCATGGGTCAGCCTAGCATACAGCCTTATGGCACGGCAGCTCTTACAGTATATCATCCTGTGTATTTACAACACTCTCTGCATCACTCCCCCTGCCCCTGTCCAGGTAGCTGTTTTACACCAAATGAACAATCTTTATAGACGTGTGGCCACCATAACAGGACTGATTTTTAGCGCCGGCATGGGTCATGTAAGTCTCTGGGAATTGTCAGGCTTCTCGGTCGACAAATCAAGCCTAACATATGATGTTTGGGGTGCAATTTTTATTCTTGTTTGACTGGCCAACAACCCTGAGGTAATGGGATGTTGGGGGTGGAAAAAGGAAAGCGGCCAGTGGGGGATGTGTTCATGCTGTGTGTGTGTGTGTGTGTGTGTGTGTGTGTGTGTGTGTGTGTGTGTGTGTGTGTGTGTGTGTGTGTGTGTGTGTGTGTGTGTGTGTGTGTGTGTGTGTGTGTGTGTGTGTGTGTGTGTGTGTGTGTGTGTGTGTGTGTGTGTGTGTGCAATTGCAAGGGAACCTGATTGATTGATGCAGCAGCCGCTGTCCATTTATTTCCTCCCCATTCCAAATCGGTTAAGTTTAGGAAAAATGAATCCAAAAAACACTCAGAGAAAGAAAGCGAATGAGAGAGACAGAGAGAGAGAGAGAGAGAGAGAGAGAGAGAAAGAGAGAAGAGAAATGGAGGCAGATTACAGTGAGGCAAGCTCGTACATCTAAGTTGCAAGCTGGGGCGTCAGTAACTGAGGGGCCGAGAATTGTCTGTGAACATTAAGTTATCTAAATGAAAATCAATACTGTGTGCGTGCCAGTGTTTTACTGGTGAGAAGTGTCCAGTGGACAGGCTGCACTGAGGATAGGTATGGGACTGGGAGTATGTGAACGTACTGGTCGGGTGACTGGGCGTTCAATCTCTGGGCCTTGGCCCCTCCCCGCGGACCCCCATCTGAAAATATTTTGTGCCAGGGACCCCCCATACAAGATTCATATTTGAAAAAAAGAAATAGCACATTGTGTTGCAACACGTGACCTGATATATAGGGTTACAGTACTTGGACTGATTTTGATGCTGTGTTAACCAATTTAGCTGGGGACCCCCTGGAACCCCCTCAAGGATCCCTGGGGGTCCCCGGACCCCAATTTGAGAACCAGTGCCTTCGGGGCAGCTAATTGGGTTCAAGACTTGATTGTACTACATGAGCCTTTACGGGTAAAGGAGACTGCCTTAAATTATATTAAGTAGAATGATATTACAGGACGGATTTATATAGTTGTGGGTTTTGTGTGTGTGTGTGTGTGTGTGTGTGTGTGTGTGTGTGTGTGTGTGTGTGTGTGTGTGTGTGTGTGTGTGTGTGTGTGTGTGTGTGTGTGTGTGTGTGTGTGTGAGTGTGTGTGTGTGTGTGTGTGTGTACAGTATCTGCATGCATGCATTAATGCATGCATTAATTTCTTTAAAGTTTACATGATTATTATATCAATAATGAAATGTCCACAGAGGCGTGTGCAAGAAATTGTGTGTGTGTTTTTTTGTTTGTTTTGTATTTCTATATGTGTCTATGTGCACAATTTACATGTGTCCGCATACGTATGACTGTGCACGTAAGTTATAAACCCATCACCCCCATCCAGCACACGCACTAGCCACTGGAGAAATCTCTCAGCGGTCATGGTTGAGCTGCTTCTCACCTGTCAGCCACTCGAGGATCATTTCATCCCACTGGCAATTAGGCCAACACCGGCTGGTCTAACGAGTGTCACCGTGCCACCATAGCACATTGCCCAAACATGTGGCTATAAGGCATCACCGTCAGAGAGTCCTCCGACTGTGAGCCAAGCCGTGCATCACGTGCAGTGGTGTAAAGTAACTAAGTACATGTACTCAAGTACTGTACTTAAGTACAATTTTGAGGTACTTTTACTTTACCGGAGTATTTCCAATTGTCTATACTTTCACTTCTACTCCGTTACATCTCAGAGGCAAATATAGCACTTTTACTCCACTACAATTATTTTTAAAACTTTAGTTACTAGTTACTTTGCAGTTATAAATTATTACGTTATAAAACAAACATTAACCACTTTAGCCCTATTTTATACATAGGCTATTTGAAAATAGCCGATCTACAAGCTCACAACGCGTCGAGGTGCGACGCGTTGTGAACTTGTAGATCGGATATTTTCAAATAGTACTTTTACTTTTGGTACTTTAAGTACATTTTTATACCAATACCTTTGTACTGAATTCCGGACTTTTACTTGTAACAGAGTACTTCTACATTGCAGTATTGATACTTTTACTTAAGTAAAACATTTGAGTACTTTTCCCACCACAATTAGGCTTGTGTGAGTTACCTTGTATGCACTCGCTGCTCTGCAAGATGCTGCCAGTGCCATGGGTACAGCAAGATCCTCCCAAATACACCGTATAGACTACAAGGACATAACAGGGATATTTTACTATCAATCAATCAGTCGAAACAATCGCTAGCAATGAACTAGCTATATGGTGTACCGGTCCACCACTGACCATTGCTCCACTATAAGATAGAGATGGAGCATTGCTACTTCAGCCATGATTGCATAATCTACTAGGCTATATAAAGTCAATGTATGGTGAAGATTAACTAAATGAAATGTAAAATATTGCAATTTCTATTGAAGAATAAAATACGCTTGTATTTTATTCTATAGGTCTTATCTGTTTATTGTTGAGTGATGTCAATTACTCTGCATTCTGTAAAAGGATTTGGATCACAGGATGATCACTGGATGTGTCATTTTGTGGAAATCACAAATACCATATTTGTTTGTTAATATAATGGCGGCAGTCTGCCCGCATTACAAATGCATTTGTAACATGTGGGAGTTTACATAGAGGAAACGGTCATATCGAAAAAATAATTGGCCACTGCCTACAATACACCGGCTCAGTGTTGCCACTTCCTTTATTTGAAATGAAACGCCTCATGTCTGTTATGCTGCTTTATTTTTAAATGTACAGTATAGTGCTTCTTGCAACTACAGCTCCCATCATAACCACATGAACCACATAGCGTCCCTATTCTGGGGCGAACATTTGGCAAAAGAATTGCAGATCTACAAGCTCACAATGTGTCGCAATTCATTATGTAGAACAGTGGTTCCCGAACTTTTTTGCTCAAGACACAAAAGAGAAATCTGATAAATAAAAAAAAAAAAAAATGGTTCTTAAACGTTTTTATTTATTTTTTATAGATTTTTTTGGTTTGTTTTAAATGAATGATTTAAAGGATTTATTTTGGGGAAATATCTTATATTAATATTTAATAAAATCTTAATAAAATCTTAATAATAATAATAATACTTTTTATTATTATTATAATTTGAATACTAATTAATTTAAATAATAATAATTAAAAACAAAATGTAGAAAACAAAAAATAAAGGTATATTTAACCGCAACCCATAAAAATGGGTCCGCAACCCACACATGGCTCCCAACCCACTGTTTGGGAAACACTGTTTAGAACAAGCTCACTAATGCGTCGCAATGCATTGTGTACAACTAATAAAGTCATAAAGTCCAACCCTGGCCTCTGTACTTGATGTACTTTGTCCGTTGGACTTTGGGCTGATGTGTGCAGTTTTGGAAATACAACTTGTGAACTGAAGTTAAATGGCAATAGAGTGTTTGACCATGATTTTTTAATTATCCTGTAAAGGACATGTACAGTTAATGTACCCTATCTCTGTGTCCTGTACAATGACCGTCCAATGCGTGCAGAGAGAGAAGAGAGGGAGTTGTGAGGAGTGAGTGATGGGCAGGGTTGGTTGGTGTTTGGGTTTGGGGTCAGTGTTTGGTATTTGGTGTCAGAACAGTACAGAGCAGACAGTGTCTTAGGTAGTTAGATGTTGTAATGTTATCCTCCTATTCTTATTCCCCTGCAACTCCCTGCCTTCGCTTAGTACTGCTGTTGCTGTGAGGGGGGACGGAGAGAGAGAGAGAGAGAGTGAGAGAGAGAGAGAGAGAGAGAGAGAGAGAGAGAGAGAGAGAGAGAGAGAGAGAGAGAGAGAGAGAGAGAGAGAGAGAGAGAGAGAGAGAGAGGGGAAATTTCTCCATTGTGGAGGCAGTCAGGCAGAGGACAGGAGAGAGGGAGCGGGAGAATAAATCAGCCCCACTCTGGTCTCTGGTGACCACCCGCGGCTAGGGAATACTGCAGAAAGACAGAGAGAGAGAGAGAGAGAGAGAGGGAGAGAGGGAGAGAGAAGGGAGAGGGAGGGCGATGCAGAGTATTGCTGTGTGCTTAGACCAGACAGAAATAATGTTCTCCTATATCCTTCTCCAGCCAGAGCCAGTGTGCCAGACTAAACCTACCTACTCTCATTTAATGTCCCACAATCCCACCGCTCCAATGACCTCGTCTCCCCCAACATACACATTAACAGGAGCACACGCACGCACGCACTCACACGCACGCACCCACGCACGCACACACGCGCACACACACACACACACAGACACACACACAGACACACGCATGCGCGCGCGCGCGCACACACACACACACACACACACACACACACACACACACACACACACACACACCTCCACCTCTGCCTCTGATGAATTGGAATTGCCCCCAACTGTTCTAGCCCCCAAGTCCGGCAAAACAGTGTCTGATTTGGCAAATGGGCAAACAGGCTATTATCTGGCAACAGAGCGGCCGTGTAGAGGAGGGCCTGAGGACTAAGGGAGACAGGAGAGGAAAGGAGAAGAGAAGGGACAGGGCAAGGAGGGAAGGAGAGAAAAATCGCCCCCATTTTCCTCTCAGCAACGGTGCTAACTAGCCTGTGGAAAGCACCTCATCAGAGCATATCATGGGAGCCTAATATACAATTGCCATGAAAAGCATACCGTGGCAATGTACTGTACTGTATGTTGTGCATTAATGTATATATATATATATATATATATATATATATATATATATATATATATATATATATATATATAATTTTATATTATTTAAAGGAGATGACAAATAGTCATATCCTTAGAGTTTTATAATTCATAATGTTTATAACTAGCTCTGTTTTCTTCTTTCCATGATTGAGGCCTAATAATCGATTAATCTGATTATTTGATTAATATGCAATTAATTTAGATACAAATGGTAAAAATATAAAATAATGTGCAAAATGATGGTAAATGCTCATCAGAGGTTATCTGAACCCAAATCCAACATCTTAAAATGTATTATGTTTAACCAGCAGTCAAAAAAATATATATTTTTCATTTTACAATTAGGAACAACTACAAGCATTCATCACTACTCTACTTATTTCATTGCTAAAATGTAATTAAATTAGTAATTTTCGGAAGACGCCCTAAGGCAAGAACTTTGTCTGCCCTTCACACAGTCATGCCGTAATAACTCATCCAAAGCATGTAATGTATATATCCAAGGAACTGGCACACAGGTTGGAGACAACAAGTTGTATATTGTTTTTGTATTAAATTTGCCAAACTTGATCAGTATACGAATTTCATCACTATCGGGCAGAAACATTGTATCTCCATATAAAAAAATTTCCCAAACATAAATGCCCTAATTTATACTTCATCTAATTTAACCCATTTAGACCACGTTTAGACCGGGAAAGCATCCGTGTAATTTTCTATTTTAGCCATATTTTAAACTTTGGCCATTAAAAAATAGCAGATATACAAGCTCATAGCGCATAGCGTGCCGCTCAATGAGCTTGTAGATCTGCTATTTTGTAAAAATTGTGAAAATGTGTGCAAATCTTTGAATATATATATTCGTATATAAATATACATTTTTAATTCAAATCTTTGCTTCTGGGGGTCCCTGGAACATAACGTTTTGAGATCGAGGTCCGCAGCCAAATACAATATAATTTTGACATGAAAAAGTTTGAGAACCACTGATAAAGTAACGTGGGTTTTTCAGTTAATTAAGCCTCAGGTCTTAATGGGTTAAGTGTCATGCAAAAGAAGCAAAAACAGATGATCTGCTGTTTATTTATTTGTAATCGTTCGGCAACAGTATAATGACAGTGAAAGTGGTTGTCTGTGTCTGTCTGTGGGTTTTATCAATATTTAACCAATGAAAACTATCAACAAGAGCTTATGACTACAATAACATTTGGACATCAATGTTTCGGCCTGACAGCGACGATGTGCAGCTGTCTGCACTAACTAGCGTTCAGAAGAGATAGCAAAGAGGGTACTTCCACAGAAATCATCACCCTGGTGAATTCTACGAATCAGTTTTAACCACATGAACCCCATGTGTCCAAATGGATGAACATTTGACAAAAATAGCTGATCTACAAGCTCATAATGCATCACAACGCGACACATTGTGAACTTGTACTGTAGATGGGCTATTTTCGTCGAAAGACATTTGGTGTCGAGGGGGTGAAAAGTAGGGGCGTAGTATTAAACCTCTGGTGGATGCATAACAGTACAGTATGGATAGGGTTCAAGTGGTTAATTAGCGGGCCATAGAGTTTGTGTGTTGGAATGCAGGTCACATTCTATGAAGAACCCCACGTTTAGATTTTCTATTGTGTTTTAAATTAACGAGTAGCTTCTGAGAAAGGGGAAGGAAAACTAAAATATTCAGTTTCCTCTGTCAAAGTAATGAAAATTGTAGATATTTCAGATCTCTCTCTCTCTATTTTTCCCTCTCTCTCATTTTCCAGCCATATATAAATATATCCATCTTTATAATTATTTAGCTATATTTTCTCCCTAGGCTGTGTTTCATCTTAAGTGAGTTTATTCAAGGCAACTCTGTGTTTTTTTTTCCTGAAAGAGAAAGAAAGAAAGGAGAGAGAGGGAGAAAGAAAGTGAGAGTGAGAGAGAGACTAGTAGCCCACAGGACACATTTAGTAATCCCTTCAATGATGTCCAGGGCCCAGTGATGGTTACCAGACCTGCAAATACCCCTACACAAGCGTACACACACACACACACACACACACACACACACACACACACACACACACACACACACACACACACACACACACACACACACACACACACACACACACACACACACACACACACACACTCACACACACACACACACACACACACACACACACACACACACACAATCCATTTTTATTGTATTTGTGTGTGCAGCGTTGTATTTCCTGCCCTCTCTTAGCGCCACACACACACTGCACTGGAAAACAAAAATCCATACTATCGACCAGCCAGTGTCACCACAATTATTCTTTTGAAACAGCCATTGAAAACAAATTACATCTGCACTGCGTTTTCATCCGATTGCTCTGGGTGAGCAATGCTCAGCGGCTGGCTTGGCCGACCCACAGACCCCTCCCTATAGGTTTACTACTTACAGCACAGTGGCGCTAACGACTACTGTGTGTGTGTGTGTGTGTGTGTGTGTGTGTGTGTGTGTGTGTGTGTGTGTGTGTGTGTGTGTGTGTGTGTGTGTGTGTGTGTGTGTGTGTGTGTGTGTGTGTGTGTGTAGGAGTATACGGTATGGTAAGGAGTCTAGGGAAAAGCTCTAAGAGAAGTACTTAAGGGTAACAAAGGCTTGAATAAGAGACTTGAGCAACACGAGTGGTTTGCAAAGAGAGGCTGTGGTGTGTACGCAGAGGGTTGTGGTGGTGGATTTGTGTGTTGCGTGGGTACAGAGGCCTTGATTAGCCCAATAATCTCCTCTTACACAGACAACGGGCCAGAGCAGGGGTTCTCCAGCTGAGGTCTGCATGGAGAACCCTCGGGGAGTCGGCCGAAAACAGAATATATAGTTCATTATCACAGTTATTGTACTTGGCCTGAGAGACGACACGTTGAGCGAATGGCAGTTATAACTGTTTATGGTTTGTTGAAACACAGAGGAATACAAAGTAGGGGGAAAAAATAACAAAACATAGTTACTGTTTGTACTACGTAATAACACTACGGACACAATTGTAGCTGAAATTCTTTTTTCATTTTATTGGAATACAAAAACCTGAAATGTTTAGCTCAGATAATTTTATATTGAGACGGATTATTAATGTTGTGTTTTGCAACAGTAGTATCAATAATAATACTACAGTACATTACCTGTCCAATATGGTATTATTAGTAGTCATATTATAATATATCAGCATTCTCTCCAAATGCTAAACATTAAACATTGATGTGATTATAATCACAGCAGACCGATGTCCAATATGGTGTTTCCCCTGCCACTGCACAGGGTGCCAACTCTGTCCGAACACAGTGGTCCAGGCTGGCTCCAGTACAGCAGTGCCATCTGACAATGGTAGAAAACAACAACGAATATCCAGCCGGCGAGGTTGGTAATTAATCCTGGCTTGGCTTCCCTTGGCCGGCGAGTACAGCCGAGGCCAGAAGGCAGGATCCCTTTGTTAAGCTTTGACCACACAAGTCACCTCGTCGGTTCTCCCGGAGCGGGGAAACGCCAACTTTGGAGTATTAAGAAAACCAATAGCCTTGTTGACATGAACACGGAGGCCTAACCCCCGCAGCCTCCTCATATGAAGCATTGATTTTTCTGTCCCGCCACGGCGCCAAGCCCATTCATTCTCTATGGCCGAGCCCAAGACTAACGCGTTGCACGTGCACGCCCGCACATACACACACATATACTGTACACGACGAGGGCGCGCTCATGCCTACACTCACTTATATTCACGCGCACCCACGTACACACACACCCATGCACACAGGGGCCTGGCTAAATTCTCCTTTCATCCGCTCAGTCTTACCTTGGGGGCGGGGGGGAAAGTTGAGGATTAAAGTCACCCCTCCTTCTGCTCACACCATCACTCCACCACTGAAGCAATACCACACACACACACACACACACACAGACACACACACACACACACACACACACACACACACACACACACACACACACACACACACACACACACACACACACACACACACACACACACACACACACACACACACACACACACAGTGGACCAACCAGCACTGAAAGGCAGAGGGGGGGGGGGTTAAACATCTCAGGGTGCTGCTGGATGGGGTTGACCCTGTGACCCTACGGTTCGGAGGTCACTGATACTCACAGCAGGACCCTCTGCACGGGAGCAAACACAACCAAAGTGCTGGCCTGATGTTGCTGGCCTGGCAGAACACATGCTATTATCACACAGATGCAGTTACCACACGCTCCCTCCCTCCATGTCACGTTTCACACTTTCACCATCGTTCACCTCTGTTGTTCAGTCTGGCCATTGTTTTCTCTCTTTCTCTTTGTTGTCCCCTTTGTCTTAATCAGACATTTTTCCTCAGGTTAAAATAAAGAAACAAAGAATCGAGTCTCTCTCTCTCTCTCACTACTCTTTATTTTCTCTTGCTGTTTCGTCCTTGTTTCCTGCTTTAATAATGCCAAGAATTTAAAAAAAGAAATGCTTTTAATAGAATAGTATTTCCCCCAGGCTTGATTAACCAATCACAGAAGCACAACAAAAGAAAAAAAGAACACAAAACATAAAGAGAAAAGACACTCATTTGGGGAGACGGGCATAATTGACATGAGCTGTATGAGGCGTGATGCAATAAAGGAAATAGGAGAAATACATTAAATCAAAAGAGAGGGATGTGAGAGAGTGGGGGGATGAGGAGAAGGGAGGGAACGCTATCATTTGCTTGATTAGCATCGGCACATTAGTAAAAGCAGAGTATCAAAACCATGCGGCTACCTCCGGGATACGCTGCAAGACATTCTGGTACATTAGCATAGCGCAAGCTAACGAAGAGAAGGGGGGTAAAAAAAATAATAAAAAAGAGACGACGAGGGGAAAAGGGAATTAAAAGAGCAGCAAATTTTCAAAGCGTCCGTTGTACCCGTTGCCATTAAACATTCATGGAAGTCTCTCCTCGATGTGATGAGCGGTCGGTCGTAGATAAGATATGTTGGGGAATACAAGAATCAAGCTGTTTTATTTTGTTTGCCATCTCTCCGCCTTTATGTCTTACACACACACACACACACACACACACACACACACACACTCACACTCACACTCACACACTCACACTCACACTCACACTCACACTCACACTCACGCACACGCACACGCACACGCACGCACGCACACACACACACACACACACACACACACACACACACACACACACACACACACACACAGAGAGAAGTGTGAGTGCATAAACAAACATACTGTACACGTACGGTCTTGTGTTCTCTCTCTCTCTCTCTGTCTCTCTTGTCTCTCTGATACATTGCACTGCAACGTGTCTCCCCATCCTCCGTCTCTGTCTTTCAAGTCTTTTCTCTGAAGCCATCAGTGCTCAGAGCCCATAGATGTTCCCATTACAGAGTGGCAGGTTGACACACAAGGACCTGTCAGGCCATCCATCTCTCATTGTATTCCTTTAACACACAGCCAAAATCCCCCAGCACCAAATAGCACCAGGTTTTATCTCCAGGCCTTGGACCCAGATCAAACTTCAGATGGCCCACATACACATGCGCTTGCCATCACATGCACACACATTGTGTGCTTCCGCTACCCCACATGCATACACCATTGTGTGAGCACATGCACACATGCACACGTGCACGCACACACAGAAACCATTTGTTTTCAAGTGAAACAGTAGTGATTGGAGAGGACAGCTGTTTCAAAGCTGAGCTGTAAGACAGGAGATGGCTGCTACAGTATAAGTACATACACACCAATAGATTCGACAACTCAAAGCAACAGTGTCATCACTGTGTGTGTGTGTGTGTGTGTGTGTGTGTGTGTGTGTGTGTGTGTGTGTGTGTGTGTGTGAGTGCGTGCGTGCGTGCGTGCGTGCGTGCGTGCGTGCGTGCGTGCGTGCGTGCGTGCGTGCGTGCGTGCGTGCGTGCGTGCGTGCGTGCGTGCGTGCGTGCGTGCGTGCGTGCGTGCGTGCGTGCGTGCGTGCGTGCGTGCGTGGCTTGTGTGTGTGTGTGCAGTTTTGCTTGAACGTGCATGCTTGATGCTTGTGTGTATGTGTGTGTGTGTGTGTGTGTGTGTGTGTGTGTGTGTGTGTGTGTGTGTGTGTGTGTGTGTGTGTGTGCGTGTGCGTGTGTGTGTGAGCCATATGCATCCCAACATGGAGCACCATATTCCTAGAGGTTGAGCGGATGTGGTTGTTGAGGTCAGCGTGGAGCCAGTGGGAGGTGCATGGGGAAGAGCATAGCCAGGTAAGGGGCACCATGTACGGCTTTGACCACGCATACTGGGAGATGTTTAGGCACACCTCTGGGAATAATGTAAACGAGTTCTCAGACACAGTCACTGTGTCTTCTATCGAGTTCTTAGGATGATTTATACGGTATCATTTGTGATTTATTCTGCAATTAGGTTTGAATGGACCTATTACTGCACATTTGATTGCCATGTGCTTATGTGGTTCATACACAGCAAAGTCCTGAGGGTTAATTGAACTGTGATATTATATGAGAGCAGGGGAGATTCTAGGAGATTCTAGGATAATAATCTTAACAATTAACACATTAATACATGACATAATACATAACATGAATTATTACAGCTTACATTAATACATACAAAACCTCCTAAGCCCTATCTGCCCCATTAAGGAGAGAAGAAAAGAAGTGTATGGATACTATGAAAGATGAACTGATCCATTCCAGACACAAGGAGAGAATATGAAAGGGGCTTTTTTTGTATGAGTATCAGAATGAAACTATATATTAACTATATATTTACGGAGGACTACTGACCACGCTTGAAATATGTTATTAAGTTACAAAAAACATCTTTGGACATGCCAAACTGTTAAAAAGTAACCTTTCCTAATGGGCATCAAACCCAAACTTGTGTAATGCCCAGGATTCAAACTCTGGTCTCCCCACGGGAAGGGACACTAAAGCCAAAGATTAACCACTAGCCTAAAGGGGAATCCTCCTTGGCCAGATATGAGCTTTTCTGGTCTTCAGACAGAGGCTCTGAGCCACTCTGCTACACTCAACCCTCTTTGAATGAGCGGCGCAGCTTGCCAGACTTTGGTCTGGCAGAGTGGTGTAGCCGGAGCTTAGCGAAGGGTCAATTCATCACAACCAGTCCCATGTTAAATTTCTTGTCAGATGCCATTCGGTTCACATTCATAAAGATACACTTTGTTGTATGTTTTGCTTTCATACTGAAATGTCCCGGAGGTTCTCGCAGAGCATGTGCAAGTATTATGGAAGCTCTGTATTATTATTTATTTTTTTGCATTGTGCTGATTCCTCCCCTGCGCTGCCCAACTGTGCCCTGTGGCGTGTTCGCTTCCCTCCGCTGGTGAAGAAACAGCATGCCGGGCAGTTTTTATCAGAAAAGGGCTGGTACACCCAGCACAATACGATTGTCGCGGTATCGTGCCGTTTTACTTTCCGTCGGCTTTGCGGAGAGGAAGAACGTGATGCAGATGTTAATCACAGCATTACTCTGGGACATGTGTGCCTCGTGCAAACAGATGCAATTCATTTATTTATGTTTTTTCCTTTTTTCTTATTTTCTCATTGTCTTTAAAAGATTCTGCACTGGCCAGAGTATATTTCAGATATAACCCGCTCCAGGATATTTATCCTTAGAAGAATTTTACTGTAGATAGGGTCTGATCCCTTTATGAATCTTATGGAGCGAGAGAGAGAAAGCGAGAGAGAGAAGGAAGACAGAGAGAAAATAAGTGTAAATACTAAATTGTAATCATAGTATGCTTGAGGGATATAAATACGCTACATATACAACTAAAAAGAGATGGGGAAAATGTTGATATATCAAAAGACTTGTGAAATATCAAAAGAAGGCACCATTGCACTTTAAGTTTTGCTGTACCAACACTGTCTTCATGAGCATCATAAGAATCTTGCTCCACACTGATAGATGTTTTAGAGATAAAGCCAATGTATATCCAACATTAGATTCATGAAAGCATGACTCAGAAAGCACGATGAGGCTCATTCCATGAAACATGAAACTTACCAGCAGCTTAGAAACCAGTACACAGTTAATAATTAATAATTAATATACTATACTGTCATTGCCCGATACTCAGCCCTCACATTGGCAGTATTCCCCAGTTTTTGGCCATTTATAGGCTATTCCTGTTTCGTTTTAGGTGTTTCTTGTGTATCTTATTGTGTAGTAATGTTCCTGCACTTCCTGCCTACCCTTATTGTTGTTACTGTACCTGTCTTGTCTCACCCGCCTTGTGATTATTAGTTATCGTCTCCAGCTGTGTCTTGTTTAGTTCTAGCCTATCCCTGTGTTGATTGAACTTTGAGTTCACCTTTGTCTAGTTAGTTCCCTGTATATATAGCCTACCTTTTTGTTTCTGTAGACTTGTTAGTCATTTATTGTCAGTGTTGTGTTTGTTAGGCTTAGAGCCATCTGATATCTTCTGCCATATTTTTTTTTTATATACAGTATATATATATTTTTTTTTCTTGTTTTTTTTGGTTTATCTCAAAGGAACTAGGAGATAACGCTATCCAAAAAATTGCTGCTCCATTCACTTCAATGTTAAAAAACAAACTGAGGAAAAATGCACCTTTTTCCTGGCACTGGGACGACACAAGTGCCAATAAGTCTGGCAATGAAAGAGTTAACCAATGTGAAAGCAAAGCTGGCTCTTGATTATCCTCAAAATCACCAACTTAAGACATGTTTGTGAAAATGGGGATCATTCTAACACTATACTGTCACTTGTACAGAGGAGCCCCAAATCAAACTTGATGGTTAGCGGGTTTGTCTCCAGTCAGTGGAGTTGGTTTGCATCTGTGTAAAGAACATGTAGACAGGGTTTGTAGGAGGTGACTGATGACCACCTTCACATCACTCTCATGCCTGTGTTTAGCTGAGCACCGGTGTCACACACTGAAAATAGCCGATTTACAAGCTCACAATGTTGCTCTGGAATTGGTAATAGCACTGTAATAAATGGAAATAATGTTATCCTTGATTCACACTTTTATACCACATCCTGCATGGAATAAGTTGGACCATTAACATGTTGGTGCACATGCAACGTAACACTGTTGTCTGTTCTTGAGGAATAATTCCTTGACAATAACGTTTTAGGCATTTAGCCAACGTTTTTATCCAGAGCTTGGGCGCTCGGGTGGCGATGTCTGTGGTCAAATTCCTGCCCAACACTCCAGAGACTAGGGGTTTGAATCCTCAGAGTTGCCGACCACACAAAACTAACAGAAGAGCTCATACAAATGCAACTGGGAAAGAAATGGTTTAACCACCTAGCTTGCCAACTAGCACTCAGATAAGATAATTAGCATACATAGCTAACAGCTGACTGACTCGTGAGTCGTCACATGTTCCGACATGTCGTGTAACATCAGCTTTTTGATGGTATACTGGTCTAATGAGATCAATATGATAGACATGAAAAACTAAGGCTGAAGCATTGAAGTAGTCCCCTGCACTCTCCACACTGAAGAGCTGGAAGATGTAGAACAGATTCAAGACCTCTTTTATACGTTTATAGACCGCTGCTGGCAGCATGTAGAAGACAGAAATTACCATCAATCAGGACTGGGAGGTTGAGATGGAGGTGTGCTTCCATATAATCCTCCAGGCCCCTGAATGATGATCACTACTCTCTTCTCCATCCTGCCAGCAGTGGCTGCAGAACCATTAGCTCTCAACAGGCAACACAACATATTTTAGGATATGAACCCTAGCGTCCCTATTCTGGGCATGTTATCAATACACACAGATTCGTTGTGAGCTTGTAGATCGTTTATTTTCAGCGAAGAGATTTGGTGTAGAGGGAAACAAGGTGGGGCCTTGTTTAGACCCCTGGGGGACCAAGGTCAGCTTTGTATGTATGGTTTGAGTGGTTAAACTTTACTCGATTGAGAATAAGACACAGCTAGCAATTTCTGGATATATTGATAGTGCTTTTCCCGTCGTAACGCATGCTCTTTTGGTTATGCCAATATTCATTGTACACATTGTCAGAGTGCTTAGTACTTACGGCAGTTGTATGCTGGCCTGCAGTTTTAAATTGGAGGTCTATGCACACACACACACACACACACACACACACACACACACACACACACACCACACACACACACACACACACACACACACACACACACACACACACACACACACACACACACACTAATTTAATCCATTTGTAATCCTGCTAAATGATGGATACATGATCTGATTGTAGTTCAGAGACGAATTGACCTTTGATCACT
>NC_137603.1:36280862-36289273 GCF_963280865.1 Gymnoscopelus braueri | reverse complement strand
ACACACACACACACACACACACACACACACACACACACACACACACACACACACACACACACACACACACACACACACACACACACACACACACACACACACACACACACACACAGATTTGTGTCATTTATAGAGAGATGACCTCTTCACAAGAAGAACTAAGAAAAATGGGATTTAAGTTCCAAATCTGCATTTTTCTGTGTAGTTCCTATGAAGGCCCATTTCCACCATTCATTAAAAAAAACCTCACAAATGTGAGAAATGGGCCGTTTCAGGAAACATCACTTTTACATTTTTACTCACTGGCAGGAAATGGGAATCCATGAGTTCCTATGCTTCTTTGGACTGTGAAAACTATATTGAAATGACAAAGACTCTTATCTTTTACATCTATTCATGTCTCTATCTGTATTTAAAAGTTGACATGTTGTTTATAAATTTGTGTCTTGTTTTAAAGGTTATTTGAAGATCAGCCCTTCATTTTTTCATTTTTGGTGGGATGTCAATGCTGGAAAATACAAATGCAAAAAACACATTATGCATTCAGAAGTCATTTTCATTTTCATTTCCTCTGTGACATTGAACTCACTCACTCACTCACTCACTCACTCACTCACTCACTCACTCACTCACTCACTCACTCACTCACTGTCAACAAGCTGCTCTTTCAAACAAACTGCTCCCAGAGTGAATTACAATTCTCCAACGTTGCGTTATTTCTTTTCTCCTCTCTCCTCTTATTTTATTTCTTTCTTTTTTCAATCGGGCCACTGAACCCTTTCCCCCAGCCGTGTATGCACCAGCAAACATGCTGATACGATCTTAAAGGTCATGTTCTTTTCATGTTGACAGGGGCCTTCCAAAACTTTGATGAGGGGGTCCCTCTAAAGGATAGCGCGCTAGCAACGCACCAGCAACAAGGGCCGAGACAGACTGAAAAAAAAAAGAAAAGAAAGGGATTAATGCCCTGCATCACAAGTTCTCTTCCTATTCAGAGTACTTCTTAGAAGGAATTCATGATGATCTAGATCCACCAATCAGCACCACGACCCTTACTTGTCTGTCTTTCTCACTGAGACTCACTCAGTTTGCGCTGACAATTTTACTTTGTAAGCCTCCTGGTGGACTATCTACAGAAACAGGCTTTCAGCTGTGACAATGGGAATCAATGTAGATTGGAAAGAAAAGATAATGCGGCCGGTCTTAGGTCTGTTCTTTTTGTAAGTGGCTGGCAGTATCATAGTAAACTACGTATGCGTCCTGTACATTGCTCACTGTAAATGTGCTTATGACTATTACTGCTCAGTAAAATCCTCAGTGCTAATTCAACTCAGAGTATACAAACCCCTTACAGGTCCATTCGGTTTGGAGTTAAATTAACACTCTGGACTACAGTGTGTATATGTACAGAAGCACAGACATTACAGTAGTTTGTGTGGTTACTTGTAGCTTTGTTGCGCTTTCTGAAGTGCACGCATGCCTTCATGTGAGCGAGCAAGCGTGCGTGTGTTTGTGTGTGTGTGAGAGTAGCCTATATGTGTGAGATTCCATTTCTGTGCATGCACAGCAGCATGCGCGGCGGTGTCTGTGTTTGTGTCAATGTTGGACTACTCCAGCCAGACAGCTCCTCTCCGCGCTGCCTTGTTTTTAAAAGGCAACCATAATGGCCGGTAAGGACAGCCTTAAGAGCTACTGGCAGCTTGAAGCCTGATGCAACCAAAGGTCATTGATTCCCCCCCTCGCCCCGCTTCCCCCCTTTTTTTTTAACAATTCGTCTGGTTTTTGGCATTTTGTGAACACACACAGGACAGCTCGCCGACAAGCCGACCTTGACAGCGAATTGGATAAATAAACCTTCAATTTAGCCGCTCTCCTCTCCTCTCTGGCGCTCACCGGCCCAGGCGGTGAGTCCCACCGGGAGCCTTCACCTATCCATATCGTTCAGCCTGCGCTCAGCTCCTCTCTCTCTCTCTCTCTCTCTCTCTCTCTCTCTCTCTCTCTCTCTCTCTCTCTCTCTCTCTCTCTCTCTCTCTCAGTGAGCTGGGCCTGTCTAGCGGAGCTGCCCTCAACGCTGTGACAAACACGGCCTTAAAGATAAGCTAACAGCCCCCTCGTGCTCCAGTCAAAGTCAATCCTCGCATCGCGTCGGAAATGTAATGCCAATTCCGTCTCTTACCCCCATCTATCCCGTTTCTACTGCTGACACCAACCACCGACCCCCCCCCCCATTGTGGTCAGGCCCTGCACACATGTACACACAGTACACATACACATACACACTTATGTGCACACCATTGCATGCATGTACGAATGCTAAGACATGTTACCGACACTCACAGACGTAGCATACTTAAACACACTATAGCACACCTAACGCACACTCTCTTTCTCACACCCACGCACGCACGCACACACACACATGTGCACACGTACGCACTTCTCCATACCCATCAGATGGCCTGCCCTATCCCAGGAGAGAGGCAGCGAGTGAGAGCACCACTCCATAACCGGTAATGACATGGCATTTAATGATACTGTCCAAAATGATCCGGGCCTCAGCAGACAGCGATGGCTGCGCTGCACAGAGGCCGTGCAGCCATGGAGGGTGTGATAAGCCTGGCTGAGCCTGCCGCGCGCACACGCGTGTGTGTGTGTGTGTGTGTGTGTGTGAGGGAGTGTCGGCGTGTCTGTGGTTTCCTAACACGGCAGAAGCAATACTGTATCTCTCACTCGTCCTGTCACCTGATAGGATGTGACATATGCCTCCGCCGCACACCGCCGTTGTTCCACCACCTCTCCTCTCATTTCCTCTCCTTTCCTTCCCTTTGCTCTCCTTTTCTTTTTGCTACTCTCCCCTCTCCTCTCCTGCTGCCTCGTGTCCTCTCATCTTGTCTCATCTATTTTCCCTTTTACATTGCAGAGAATGTCCTGATATCAAGAGTGGTACTGTGTGTGTGTGTGTGTGTGTGTGTGTGTGTGTGTGTGTGTGTGTGTGTGTGTGTGTGTGTGTGTGTGTGTGTGTGTGTGTGTGTGTGTGTGTGTGTGTGTGTGTGTGTGTGTGTTGAGGCACCCCCTCATCAGCTATAACTATAGGTGTGATTGTGTTGGTGTATGACCGAGAATGAAACAGAAAGAATTGCACGAGAAGCCAAAAGAGAGAGAGAGAGAGAGAGAGAGAGAATTCAAAGAGAGGAAAGATAGAGGACAAGTGTTATAATGCTAGAAAGCCAAAGCAGAATTAATTACCTGTAAGAAAAGACATTCAGCCTTTAACACAACCACACGCTCAATATTGATGAGGACTATGAGATACTGTATCTCTCATCACCCGGTAAATCAGAGTGGATAACACTTGAGTAACTATAACTATAGATAAAAGTACAGATATGTCATAAGCACCCTATTTCCGAGTTCACAGCCTGTTACTTTGTTGGGGCACCCGGTGACGCTTGTTGTATATGAATACCCTAACCAACACATTTTCATATTGGACAAACGGATGTCCCAAAATGTATTGATTATGTCCTCTTCCGTGTTTGACATAGGTGCTGCAGCATTTCTATGAATAGAAATGTCCATTTTAAAGGTCGTTACACACCAGGAGCAAAGTGAATAAACGATTTGTTAGGGGATTATTTCACATCAAACTCTTCATTTATCTTCAACACAGTGTCTTTATGCTGGATAAGTTGTCCCAGATACAACTGGAGGAGATCGTCCCCTTGAGGTTCCCTCTGGATGCTCTGGATCGACACAGCTGTGCTGACAGAAGATATATAATCTACATCTGGGGAGTAGCACACTGTGCTTTAATGCATTTGATGTCTATACCCACAGATGCTTCAACATTTGGATATTCCATTACACTCTCAGAGGATGTTACTTCTTTACATTACTGTGCTTTACATTACTGTGCATTCACCCTTTCAAACACAGATGCGGGATCGAACCGGGAACCTTCTGATTCAAAGATGGCCACTCTACCTCCTGAGCCAGTGCCGCCCCATGTGGTTGAACCAACCCGATCTCCAGAGATTACCGTAACATTGCACGGAACGAGTGCACTTCATTCCGTGGATAGCCGCCTCGGAACTCCGAATTGCGTGCATTATGGTACGGCGCTGCCTTTGTGACAAAACCATTTCGGAGGCGCGCAGTCACAGGCGAATTGTCCCCCCGTGAAGGACCACCGAGGGAGCTAAGGCGACCGAGTTGCCGTCCTGAACGGTGGGACATTCGCCTGTGCCTACTCAGCGCCGTTTGAGTTATGTACCGATAGGCACAGAATCGTAAATTTTATTGTGCGGACTGCTCTGCTTCCGGGTTTTTCCGTGTTGCGACTGGTTACGCCCACCGTGGGACTCGCCGTACATATGCACGCAATTTGGGAGACTATCCACGGAATGAAGTGCACTGTTCCGTGCAATGTTACGGTATTCTCTGGAGATCAGGCTGGGTTGAACATATGTACATGCAATTGGGTACGCACTCACGCTCACACACCAACATGCGCACGCACGCACGCACGCATGCACGCACACACGCACACACACACACACACACACACACACACACACACACACACACACACGCATGCTTTCCTGTATGTGTACGCCCGATCTGACTGTGCCTCAGACGACCTTAATGACACCTCAGGGCATTCAGAGTAAAGCAAAGCTGGTCTTGCAGTCATACTAAGTGGCTTACTTTAAGAGCACTGACAAATCCAGGTAGGCAACTCCATCAGGTAATTAGATTGAACCTATAATACCACAAAGTATGTGTATAGGTTTAGCCAATACCTTTCTTTGTTTCAGTTTAATTCATCCTGCAGCCATGTGCACAGTTAAATTCTCAGTGTTCATTTTACTATTTTTTTTTACTGGGAGAGATGTTGAGAGAGGGAAAACCCATTGCATGCGTGCGTGCCTGCGTGCCTGCGTGCCTGCGTGCCTGCGTGCGTGTGTGTGCTTCGAGAAATAGAAAGAATCATTATTTCCCTTGACATTGATCAGAAGGTTTTATGTAAATTTGGGCATTAACAAGATTTGTATTTCTGTGCATGAGCATTCATGCTGTGTTTGTGCGTGTGTGTTTTGAAGTGTGCTTATGTGTGTCTGTGTGTCAGGTGAATGTTTCTCCCTGGTTCTATCAAGCCCTTGGGCCAGCCTGGGGGCTTGCCTCCAGCAACTGTTCTTACACCGACAAGAATGTCAGACACACTAAGGCTTTACCCTGCAGCCAAGTTATCAGACACTCTCTCTCACACGCACACACGCACGCACGCACGCACGCGCACACACACACACACACACACGCACACGCACACGCACACGCACACGCACACGCACACGCACACGCACACGCACACGCACACGCACATGCACACGCACATACACAGGCCCACACGAAGCCTGCTAACCTTTTCAAAAATCAGACTTGACTTCACAAATATATACCAAGATAAGGTGGCATGGTTATGCCAACACATCAATGTATTGCTTTCTGTCTTGCAAGGCCACTAGCAGGCAGCAAATGATGCACTGGGACACAATAGGATACAGGAACTTTAATCACTGTAGACTCTGTGGTGAATAGCAACTCTCCTCTGCTCTTCAACCCTCTCCTCTCCTCTCCTCTCCACCCCTCTCCACTCATGCCCTACCCTCTCCTCTGATATTTATATCAGATGTATAAATAACTGCATCAGGATTATTTAGTAATGCAAGAAGCAGGCCTCAGCACCACAAATCAGGCTGTCATTCTCTCTCTCTCTCTCTCTCTCTCTCTCTCTCTCTCTCTCTCTTCTCTCTCTCTCTCTCTCTCTCTCTCTCTCTCTCTCTCTCTCTCTCTCTCTCTCTCTCTCTTCTCTCTCTCTCTCGCTGTGTGCTATCACTCACAGGGTGAGGCTTATATTTTACAACACAATTACTGGGTGGCTGACACAAATGAGCAGGGCCTGGGAACCTGCAGCAAGCTAATTACAGCCACGGCCAGCCTTAGCCCTGCGCTGTTAAACCAGTGCTTTACTACAGCCAATACTGCTGCTCTGCTATACACAGTAAAATCCTCAGTGTTCATTTAACTCTGAGAGTGTACAAATGTAACCAAATTGACCCAGTTGTACACTCTTAGAAATATGAGGTACAAGTAAGAGTTTTACTGTGTACTTTCTTCTGCAGGGTTTTCTTTGGGTTGGTGTGTGTGTGTGTGTGTGTGTGTGTGTGTGTGTGTGTGTGTGTGTATGTGTGTGTAAGTGCGTGCGTGCACAGTGCATGCGTGCACAGTGCATGTGCGTGTATGCACGTGTGCACAGCTCAAGAATTCTGACAGTGGCTTAGTGTGAATTTTTGGTGTACCTGCTTGTGTGCTGTGTGGTGCGTGCATGTGTATATATATACAGTGTGTGTGTGTGTGTGTGTGTGTGTGTGTGTGTGTGTGTGTGTGTGTGTGTGTGTGTGTGTGTGTGTGTGTGTGTGTGTGTGTGTGTGTGTGTGTGTGTGTGTGTGTGTGTGTGTGCGTGCGTGTCTGTTTGTATGTACTAGCTCATCTATTTGTGCAGTCGACTATTTAATCTAGCACCTCATAAGGGTGTATATGTTATTGGACATAATCAATACAACATGTTGTGTCTGTGTTATTGTATAAGCATCATTTTGGTCACATTCTGTATTACTGTATTCTTTTTTTTCTGTACATCTCAGAATTTGGATAATGTCGCACCACTAAAAACAGCCGATCTACAAACTCAAATATCACTTTAGAAGGAAGTGTTCTAGAATAGTTGAACAAAGTCTAAACAAGACATGAGCAATTCTTAACTCACAATTTATTTATTTTTTCAGAACAGAGAATGGTCTGGAGCGAAAGAGACTGACAAAGAGATGGACAAAACAACGTCACGACTGTGTCTACTGTCGACATAGTAAAATCCTCAGCTCTCATATCTACACTTTCAGAGTTTGAATATTGTGCACTACTGTACTTTTGTACTGTACTGTTTTAAACCATGCCCATGCCCATTAAAATACAATGGCGGGATGAAATTAAAATGATCGCACCGCATGCATAAGTAAGCCCGTCGGACAGTCTGTTAGTGAACACAGTAACAGGACAAGGACAGGGAGGGCCGAGAGAACAGGGGAGATGTATACATTAAAGGGAAAGGTGTGTGTGTGTGTGTGTGTGTGTGTTGTGTGTGTGTGTGTGTGTGTGTGTGTGTGTGTGTGTGTGTGTGTGTGTGTGTGTGTGTGTGTGTGTGTGTGTGTGTGTGTGTGTGTGTGTGTGTGTGTGTGTGTGTGTGTGTGTGTGTGTGTGTATGCGTGTGCGTGTGCGTGCGTGTGTGTGTGTGTTCCTACCTCTCTCCCCCCCTTTCTCTCCCTCCCTCGCTCCTCCCCTGTGGGGGTGTTGCTGTGCCTCCATCGTTCAGTTCCTCTCCGTCAGCGTCTCGGTATAGTGCGGTTGGGGTCCGTATCAGTGTCCCCCTCTTAATTGGCGTTAAAGATGCCCAGGGCCTTGGCAACGCACAGACACCCAAACACACACACACACACACACACCCGCACACACGTGCACACATACAGTACGCAATGACTACGCTCTGCTTTACAGTGGCAGAGCAGAGCGGCTGACTTGTGGGAAAATTAGAAGGCGGGCGTGAAGAGAGAGAGAGAAAAAAAAAGAATAGACCTTCTGAAGTGGTCCTTTGCGGGATGAAAACTGCAATGATAGCGGATATTCTGCTCTTAACCCATTCAATCCGGGAACGCATCTGTGTCATTTTAAGATTTCTTTGGCTATTCAAAAATAGCAGATATACAAGCTCATAGCGTGGAACCGAGTGCCGTGCTATGAGCTTGTAGATCTGCTATTCTTGAATAGCCAAAGTATGAAATAATGGCTAAAAATCTAAAATGATACAGTATGCGTTCCCGGATTGAATGGGTTAATTACTGCCTGTTTACTCTGCCCCCTCCCCTTCCATCCCCCGCTCAGCGCTCTCACCCCTTTCCCCTGCATTCTCACCCCATCATCATCAACCTCCCTCTCTCTCTCTCTCTCCCTCTCTCTCCCTCTGTCACTGCTCCTCAGGCTCCTCTCTCACCCCCAAATACAAGAGAAGAGTTGAAACTTTGTTCCAAAATCACAAAGGTGGTATAGTAGCTGTAAGAGGAGGTGCAGTAACAGTAAGAGGAGGTACAGTAAGAGGAAGTACAGTAACAGTAAGAGGAAGTACAGTAACAGTAAGAGGAGGTACAGTAACAGGAAGTACAGTAACAGTAAGAGGAGGTACAGTAACAGGAAGTACAGTAACAGTAAGAGGAGGTACAGTAACAGTTAGAGGATGTACAGGAGGTACAGTAACAGTAAGAGGAGTGCAGTAACAGTAGGAGGAGGTACAGTAACAGTAT
>NC_137603.1:36245862-36273362 GCF_963280865.1 Gymnoscopelus braueri | reverse complement strand
TTTTCCTGCCTTCTGTATTCTTTTTTTCTACTGAATGCTAATTCTTCTTTTTTCTTCTTCTTCTTTTTCTTTTTTGAGGCAGATGAAAGCTCACAATGGATAATCTGTATGGTAATAGAACTGCTTGAGCTCCAACTTAACACATAAATGTGTCAGGAACTCTGTCGGAATACAAAAAAGCGAGCGAGAAAGAAAGAAAGAAAAAGAAAAGAACATGGAAATGAATCCCCCCCAGTCTCAAAAACCCTGCCATGATATCCAGAGGTATTAATTTCTAATTTCAACTTTTTTTTTCTTCCATGTTCAGATATTCTGGAAAGAGGACTAATAGCTGAAATTATATTTGGTAATAATTCATATGGAGTGGACTCCCTTTGAGCACTGGAGGGGCCTGGGCCCTAATTCATCAGACAGAATGGGAAAATAGCCTCTGTGATAGCCATGTTTTAACCACATGAACCCTAGCGTTCTGGGAGCAAAAATAGCAGATCTACAAGCGCACAACGCATCACATTGTGAACTTGTAGATCTGCTATCTTCAGCAAAGATATTTAGGCTACTGTGCAAAAAGGAGTGGGCCAAGTATAGACCCCGGGGGGATATGGGTTTAAATGGTTAAAACAGCTATCGCTCGCTCAACATCTCATATGGGAACATGTTGTGAAAAAATTAACGATCAGAAAATCAATCAGATCACTGTCTGCTAATGGGAGACTGGGAGTCAAGATTTCCAGTGGTGGAAATAATATGGCAACTTTGTATTGCTCAGAGACATATCTACACAGACAGTGGTTTGCACATAATGGAAGCCTAGGCATGGAACGATATCAAAAACTCACACTACGAATCCTACAATATTATCACGGTACCAAGTACTATTTATAAGAGAAGGAAAAGAACAAAGAAAGAAAGAAAGATCTTTTGATATAGATACTGTTTGACTAACGGCTGATTCAGACTTAGTGGCACGCCGGTGTCTCGCACCAAAAATATCAGACCCTCGTGCCGAGGATGGGCGATCTACAAGCCGCGAGTTGTGGGCTTGTTGATCGGCCATCCTTGGCGTGAGACACAATGTGCATCACGAGGTTTACCAGTTAGTTATAGGACAATAATTGTTGCAGGGAAAATACACCACCGTTACCGTTTGTATCTAACACTTGAATCTAATTAGCCTTTTAAAAGCATTAAAACTAATCTAAATTGAACACTGAAATAACAGAGGAAAGGAAAGGGAGGGAGATTCCTGTGTTTCATAACACTGTAAAATCTGTAGTGTTACATTAACTCTGAGATGGTACAAATGTAAGCCAATGGACCCATCAGGGTTCATTTTGGTTACTGGATAAATTAACACCGGGGATTACATGGTGTACAACTGTACCGCGAAGCTACGATGCCACAAGTGCATTGTAATAAATACGTGCCAGAGAATTCCAATGAAGCATTTGACTCTGATACTATGATAACATGTATTTGTGTAGTGCGATACAATACACTACTTCCACCTGTTTCACCAAACATTTGAACAAAATTATATGTGAGTTGGCAAAGAAAAATTATAATTGGGCACTTTGAACAATGGAAGCTGAAAACATAATGAGAATTAAAAATAGCACTGTTCTTATTTCTGTATTTAGAAGTGCTGTGTGTGTGTGTGTGTGTGTGTGTGTGTGTGTGTGTGTGTGTGTGTGTGTGTGTGTGTGTGTGTGTGTGTGTGTGTGTGTGTGTGTGTGTGTGTGTGTGTAAAGCCGCCCCCACTCACGCTTTGAGGTTTTCTAGCCTGTAATTCTGAGAGGAAGAGGAGAAAATGAGCAACCCACCCCCACACCCCCCACCCCTTCAAAGCGTGTGTTGTTAATTAGCTTGTGCTTTTATCAGCATTTTCTAATGAAACCTTTAGGACGCGCCTCATCAGAGAGAGATCTTCTCTGTTTGTGAGGACCCAACTCACTGTCACCACAGATATACATTAACACTGAAGATTTTACTGTGTAGCAAGGCTGAACGATATGGAAGAAAAAAAAAATTCTGACCACCTCGATATAAAAAAATTAATGGGGTTAGGGTTAGCATTGTGACAAGGACAACTTTTCTTTACTTATTTTTTTTTCACAATTTTCTGAACATTTTAGAAAGTATAAAATTGGGTTATAAAACAAGGAAAGACAACAATTATGCCATATCACAGTATTACGAAATAAAAAAATCCCACACGATATCTTGTCTCATATCACGGTATCAGTATATTATATTGATATTGCCCTATAGTTGAATGGCCATTTTTCTCTACGTGTCTGTGCACCTGTACATGTACATGTGAATTAAAGTGTAGCACTTTCTGTTGCCTGCCTGTACATCCATGTACATCTCTGCGTACACGCACACATGTACGCATACGTGCACGTGTGAGCGAGCGTACCCATGCTCGGAAAGAGAAAGAGAGATACTCTATGCGCCTGCCTGTATACGGGCGGCGTATGTGTCTCCCTTCTTAAGCGCCCCGCTAATCACACAAATTATTGCTTCTAATTAGTGCCGTGCTTGTAATTAATTCCTCCACTATCACATCGTTTAGCACGCCTTCACACCGTGGCACCTGTACCCCCACTCCCCCCTCCACACACACCACACACACACACACACACACACACACACACACACACACACACACACACACACACACACACACACACACACACACACACACACACACACACACACACACACACACACTCACTGAGTCTCAACACTTGTTTTTGTTTATTCTGTAAACATTATTTACATTGACAATGATGAGTGTAACCGTCCCGCTAGGAATGTTCCCCCGGCCTGCATCTCAGTAGGCTACCACTGAATGTGGTACTGACCCAAAAGAATCCCATAGAGAGCGTTGTCCCCTCCTCCTCCTTAATGTGGATTAATAAAGTGATAACGCTCTTTGTTAATTAATATGAGCATGCCATACTAATTACTTACGCTGTACGACAAGCGAGCTGTTGAACCCGTAAAAAGGAACCATGTCATATCGGGCCTGTGATGCTGCAAAGCCAGGTCTGAGTTCTGAGACTGCCTCGTAGTGCACAGAGAGAACAGGAGAGAGAGAGAGAGAGAGAGAGAGAGAGAGAGAGAGAGAGAGAGAGAGAGAGAGAGAGAGAGAGTTTAACCCCAACGCAATCTAACGTATTATGACACAGAAGTGACGAGCGACAAACCCAAATGGCTTACAGAATAGTGCTCTAGCTTAAAGGCTAAGTATGGATTTCTACCAATAGCTTCAAGAACCAAAGAGAGATTTCTTTATCTTATTTTATCAATATTTCTATAGTGCACAACACACACAGCATCCCATTTTCTATCTTTTAGAGTGCGTCCAGAGCTTTTGGGCCAAATATAAAATCAAAGCCGTTCTGCAAAACAAATTAATCTCTCTAAATATTGTATTTGTGGTGACATTTTTAAATTGTACTTTGACATGTATACTACCTCAACAGTATGGAGGTCAAGTGGGATGACCATCGATACAGTAGAGTACACCCATGTAAATATTGTATAGAAGCACTTTAATTCCAGTGGCAATGACATCCCACAATGACTTTGTGAGTATTTCATAAGGACTTGCTCCTCAGAATATCAAACCTTTTTTCACATCGGTATGGCTCAGTGTGTAGCTTGGTAGGATTAGGATGTACACTATGTGAATGTATTGTGTGTTACATTCTAGTTCTACGAGTCTCTGTCTCTGTTGAAGCTCTCTAGAGTACATCAGGGTTTCCTTTTACATCATATTAACTAAATAAGCCCTATTTAAAAAAAAAAAAAAATAACATAACTTTAAGCTCACAAGGTGTCACATTGCAAAGCGTTGTGAACTTGTAGATCTACTATCTACTAAAAAACTATTTTTTTGGAACATGACAAGGTCAACAATAGGGATGTGAGGTTGAAAGTGGTTAACCTTACTTATTAAACGGCCCTTTGTGACATTTCTTTGAGAATATGAGGGTCTTGCCACTGGACAGGCTAGAAAACAGCAGCACATACACAGTAAAATACTCAGTGTTAATATGTCCATTTGTAACACTGAGAGTGCAAGTAGGCTACTGTACAAAGGTAACCAAATGGACCCAAAACTCAGAGTTAATTTAACACAGAGAATTTTACTGTGTAGTGCGTGGACTTCGGTACTCGACACTGTACTGTCTGTTTGCAATTCCACTCCACAGCCTGCATTGTATGTCCCCCTCCCCATACACACACTCTGTGTTCCTTATTTCCAGTCGTTCTCCTCCACGATGTTCAAATAAAACAGATGAAATGTCAGAAAAAAAGGAGGCGAATGAGAACCGAGATGGAATGGAGGAGGATCCTCTACATCTTTATTAAGTAATGCAGCATAAAGTGGACAACTTTGGCATTTCATGCAGGAAGATGAACAAATGTCAGAGGGAACGCGTGTACGGGCGTGTAACTTCTCCCCAGTTGTTTACTGAAGCAGCACCACTGAACACAGAGGGAGGCTTTAAAGATGGTTGATCTGAGGCTAGATTGCTGGTTTCATAATGCCGGTATCTGTTCCCTTTGCACACTGTTCCCCCTACTGGTGTAAGTCCGCACTCGTTGGAGTCATATCCATACGTTGTGAACTCATTAACATATTGATATCTGTTATCTATAATTCATGGGAACATGTTTTGAAATTAATATTCAAAATAAGATGCTGTATTTTGATTCTGCTGGGGTGTGCAGTAGCTCTGGGTGGTGTGTGTGTGAGTGTGTGTGTATTTTGCGGTGTTGCCACAGTAAGACCCAACAGTATATTTTAATTCTTGCTCTCTCCATGTTTCACCTCACATTCCATGTTTGTTATTTTCACTTTGTTGTTGTTGATGCTGTTTTTTAACAGCGAGAGCACAGGCATTCAGTGATATTTCCTTTAGGGGCTGTTATAGTCTATAAATATGGCATTATATTCATTGATTAAGGTTTCGTTTACAAAACAATATTTTAAAAGCTTGTGGGACTATCAACATCTTCACACATTTTAGGATGCCATGAAATTCTCTGAGCATGTAGGTGCAAAAGGATGGATTTGCCTATTACTGTGTATCGGTGTTTCACAAATCTGCACTATGCTATTACAATATTGCTCAGTTAGGTATTTTGCATAATTTACCTGAAATAGCCTTGAAACAAAACTGCAATAGCTGTCAATAAAAAAAATATATATTTTTTTTTTCACAAAGATTACATTTCTAGACATTTTTGAAAAACAATATTCTTTGCCTCAGAAACATGAGACCGGAGCAACAAGACATGACACTAGAAAGTACAAACTGTTTGAGTTCTCTATTTAGACATTTAGACGAGAAGAAGGACTGCAGAATGGAGGGAGAGAGAGAGAAAAAGAGAGAGAGAGAGAGACAGAGAGAGAGAGAGAGAGAGAGAGAGGACCGCTATACAAAAGTAGGTTTGATGAGAATTAACGACACAATAAGATGGTGATTTTTTGACAACGGCTATTAAGAATTAATCAGGCTCAATAATTTATTATGCTTCCCCAAGTCCTCCATTAATTTTTGATTCTCTCCGTCCCCGTCCATTATTTGCATGAAATCAAATGAAATTTCTAAATAATGTGTTGGTTGAGTGTCGTCAAGGTCTTTTATAATGCTGCTGCCTTCTGCAATCTCTTCTGCACGACATCATCTTTGTTCACGGAGTGTCTCATTGTATTTACAGTTTCAGGATCTTATGGACCTCTTCACCAGCATCCCATTGTTGGAAATAGAACAGAAATAGCTGTAACATTAGCATTCCTCTCGTGTGTGTGTGTGTGTGTGTGTGTGTGTGTGTGTGTGTGTGTGTGTGTGTGTGTGTGTGTGTGTGTGGGGGTGCGTGTGTGTGTGTGTGTGTGGGTGTGTGTGTGTGTGTGTGTGTGTGTGTGTGTGTGTGTGTGTGTGTGTGTGTGTGTGTGTGTGTGTGTGTGTGTGTGTGTGTGTGTGTGTGTGTGTGTGTGTGTGTGTGTGTGTGTGTGTGTGTGTGTGTGTGTGTGTGTGCGTGCGTGTGCGTGTGCGTGTGTGTGCTTGCACAGCTCTCAAAGTTGGACACCCTTTTGTGGTTGTGTGGGTTTAGATGTTGTGTAGCCGCACCCAAACACACATGTATTTTTATTCAGACAATTTGTGAGTTGTTAGTCACTAATAGTCATAAATCTACAGTGTGTGTGTCTGCGTGCGTGCGTGCGTGCGTGCGTGCGTGCGTGCGTGCGTGCGTGCGTGCGTGCGTGCGTGCGTGCGAGAGAGAGAGAGAGATAGAGAGGGAACATGCACAAACTTACATGGGTTGCCATTGCATAGTTGTGTGTATGTGTGTGAAAACGTGTTGAGTTTTTACGTGTGTTTTGAATGTGATAAACTCCCACTGAAAGAGTTTGCAGCCAGTTCTTCAGCTTCGACAACAAAAGAGTTGTACATACACACACAGCCAGTCCCTCGATGCAGTGAGGAGTGTTAAGGAATATATTGACTAACACATCTCAAGTTGCTGCTTTTAACAAGCACCCAGGCTCTTGTAGAGAACCTGCATCCTCATCACAATTATACCGCACTCACCACCAGATTCATCTGATTAATGTTGTGGATGTGTTTTTAATATCAGTGAAAGAGGAGAGGAGAGGAGAGGAGGACGAGGACGTTATGAGAGTGTTGAAAAGAAATAGAAAAATGGTGAGGTGAAGAGTAGTTGAATCTTACTACAAGTCGATGATAAATCACACTGTTCCTTCTCCTAGGAAACGCTGCAGTGAAAAAGAGAAATCCTCAACATTCAACTCCTGAAGTAGGACGAGGCATCAGCGCTTGTCTTTAGTCAGAGACAGAACTAACACCCTTGACTCAGAGCAACAGTGTGCTGCTCATTAGGATATTATGTGCAGCCTAAAGGTACGGTATGAGTTCCTCTATGCTAATGGTCCCATGCCCTGAAAAGAATGAGTGTGAATCTCTCTGAGGCACATTGGAGATCACCTTGGTCTCGCCAACAGACTGAATCACTTAGCCCCCCACACACACACACACGTCACCGTCTTTTTGACAGGATTTTATTTTTGGAAATAAGAGAACAAAACCGATGGAGCCAGATTTTAGTTTTGAGTCCAAATATAATGTATCACACACACAGAAAGATGCTAATACCAGACAAACAGGGCCATTAACAAAAACACCGGCCACTGTTGTAATGAGTAAGTAATTGTTTTGTAAAGAGCAAAGTACAGAGGAAGAGGGGGGTCATCCATCATTGAAGGCCATCTCTGAGAGCATGGATACTGTTAATTGCCTGTGACATATTGGCCTTATGGTAACTTTAACCTCTACTCCAGTAGTTCACAAACAGTGTGGTGTGCCGTGAGACCATTCCAGGTGTATTCCTGAGGAAGATCGATTAGATCCAAGCGTTGAATGCAATAAACAAGTGGAGCATCTAACCAGTGTACGGACGTTATTGTTTTTTATTTAAGGTGTGCCTTGGGGTTTTGTGACAACCACACATTATTATTATTGCAATGTAGACTACTATACAAAAAGTGATGATTTTTTTTTTTACTATACAGTATCAGTATCATTTCCCAATACAGAGGCCAAACAAAATATACACATGCATATTTTACCACTTTCTACCTGATGTCCCTGCACTTGTCATTATAGCCGGCATTTTTGTATTTCATTTTCAATCTCCGGTCCATTTGGTTCCATTTGTACACTCTCAGGTTTAAATTAACACTGAGGATTTTACTGTGTGTACATGCGTTTGTGTGTGTGTGTGTGCAATTTTTGGTCAAAAATGTACAAGCTCACAAAGCATTGTGATGTAATGCATTGTGAACTTGTAGCTATTTATATTATAATACATATATTTATTATATATATCATATTCATATTAGCTAATTTGTTACATTTTTGAGGGGAAAAAGAGTAAAGTAAAAAATACAAATAGTAGAAAATATTATGATATCCAAAATCCCAGACTAGTCTCATATATCACAATGTTGATATAGTAGCCTACTAATACATTGCCCAGCCTCAATGTAAGTGTGTGTCAGTGTGTGGTAGAAATATATTATATGTGTATGTGAGTGGAGTGTATGTGAATATGAGGAGCAGAGTGAATATGGATCAGGCTCCCAGAGGCTAAGTGAGATGGCTGCTGTAATATCCCCCAATTACACACACATCACCCTCTGACCAACCACCTACACCTGTCACTGGCCGTCACACACCGCCTGCTTTGTGTGTGTGTGTGTGTGTGTGTGTGTGTGTGTGTGTGTGTGTGTGTGTGTGTGTGTGTGTGTGTGTGTGTGTGTGTGTGTGTGTACGTGTGTGTGTGTGTGTGTGTGTGTGTGTGTGTGTGTGTGTGTGTGTGTGTGTGTGTGTGTGTGTGTGTGTGTGTGTGTGTGTGTGTGTGTGTGTGTGTGTGTGTGTGTGTGTGAGAGAGAGAGAGCATGAGACAGAAACAGCAGGATTACAGTATAAATGTATGCACTTTCAGTTAGCATGCACAGGCTAATCCATAGAGACCTAAATGTAAGATGGCACCACTGATATGGCTCTCCACAGGAATCATCCCATTATAGGGAAAGCTGTGTGGGTGCGTGTGTGTGCGTGTGTGCGTGTGTGCGTGCGTGTGTGCGTGTGTGTGTGTGTGTGTCTGTGTGTGTGTGTGCGTGCGTGCGTGCGTGCGTGCGTGTGTGGGTGTATGCTCTCCTGTCTATATGACCTGTAGTGACGTTACCTTATTTCTGCTGAACTCACAGAGAGCTCTCTGAGATGCAGTGGTGATTATAGGGAGAACTGGACATTCTCTCTCTCTCTCTCTCTCTCTCTCTCTCTCTCTCTCTCTCTCTCTCTCTCTCTCTCTCTCTCTCTCTCACACACACACACACACACACACACACACACACACACACACACACACACACACACACACACACACAGCGGTAGCAGATCAGTCAAGGGACCAGCCACTGCCGGCGATGTCTAATTGCTCTCAGAGGAGAGGAGATGCTAGGAAGAAAACTACTGCACAGATGCCTCTCTCTCTCTCTCTCTCTCTCTCTCTCTCTCTCTCTCTCTCTCTCTCTCTCTCTCTCTCTCTCTCTCTCTCTCTCTCTCTTCCCATAGATCTGTGTGTTATTCTCTCATGTCCTCCTCCTGTGTTCCTGTTCCTCTCTGTATCATTTGATTGCTCTCATTCCTCTCATCACTTTTTCAGCAGCTTCTCTATCACTCACTCTGATTGCAGACAAATATACAGAAAATTAGAGGGAGAGAGAGAGAGTTAGGGAGAGAGAGAAAGGCATAAAGAGAAGGGAGAGAGAGAAGAGGCCCTTTATTAAACCTGCTGCTAATTGAGATAGCACAAAAATAATGGGGAGTGACACTTTAATGAAGACATGCTACGTGCTACCACTTCTGCCTTCCTTCTCCTCTGCGAGAGAGAGAGAGAGAGAGAGAGCATGGTGGCGTGTAACGGCGAGAACCGGGGAGCACGGTAAGAGATGAAGAGTGTGCGGAGAGAGGGATCGAAATGGGGTAAGAGTGGTGGTGGTGGTGGTGGGGGTCTTCCACTATTTTATTGCGGAAAAAAGATGGAATTGATATGGTCTTGTATCACGTAATGTGTTTTTGGTGACACCTCAAAAGTAAGAGTTAGAGGGGAGTTATGTGGAGGGATATTGTTCTATCGCGCTAAACCCAATTACGTTTCATCAGCCTGCTTGCTCCGCACGCTGCAATTGCAGGCTGCTCTCTTTTATGCTGCTCCGTTAGAACATTGTGTCTGCCGTGAGGCCGTCCAACAAAGTTAAGGCATCAACATTGAGACAATGGCACACACACAAAAATAAAGTTTCATGTTGAAATTCCGTTGTGGAATCACATCTGGAATTGCACTTGGAATTACAATGATTAGATGCGGTGGGCACGCAGCAGATGGCCATATTAAAAAGAAAAACAATGCTTCATGTACTGTTATTGTATATCACAGAGGAAGTCATGAATAAAACCTGTATGAGTATTGCATTTAATCAGTATAATCAGGACAGTAATATACTCTGTCGAGCAGTTGTATCATCATAATTCGTGAATATAATTTCAAATGTATCATCGTGTATAAGGAAACACAAACAAAAACGTGTCTTAGTAAAATGCTGGGCCATCCTGAGCTGGAAGAACTGTTTCAATGCGATAGACAGTCACTGTCTATCATGTACAGTCCAATCAGTGTACTGTACACAGATTGTACACATCTCTGGAACTCTACTGGAGGGATGGAACACCATTTTAACAACATATTATTCTCTCATTTTGGGGTTTTGATGATGATGGTGGTGGGTCTAACACCTGGTCTGAAATCTCCCACAAGTGTTCAATCGGGTTGAGATCTTGTGACTGCGAAGGACACAGCATATGATTCAGATCATTTTCATCAAAACCATGTGACCCCTCATGCCCTGTGGATGGGTGCATGGTCATCCTGGAAGAGACCACTCCCATTTGGATAGAAGCGTTCCATCATATAGTAGGATAAGGGTGATCACTCAGAATAACTTTGTATTGATTTGCAGTGACCCCTCTGAGGACCGAAACCATGCCAGGAAAATGACCCCCCCCCCCAACAGCATTCAGGCCTTACCATTCTGCACTTCCCGCGTTGTGGAGAACACGGTGAAGGATGACTCATCTGGCCATAATCGCCTTTTTCCACATCTTTGTAGACCAGTGCCTATGGTTTTTGCACCACTGAACTCTCAAATGTGCATTCATCGAGGTTTATGTGCTGCAACCCTATTATACAGTAACATCCCTCTGAATGCAGTAGTCGATGGACTGTTCTTGCTGACACAGTCGGATCAAGTCCTGCACTGACCAATGGCATTGGCATTCTCACCTGAGAAAGAGTTGGTCTTCTTTTTTCCCCTTATAGCATGAGTAGAATGTACACTTTCAACCACAATTTCTGGCCCGATCTGCTGATGTCTTTTCCATAGATCGAAAGGAAGATGTCACTTCAGTCACTGAGCCTATTGAAACACTAGCCAAGCAGAGCAGCCTTTGTGAATGAAGCTCCTGCCATCTGTGCCCCAATAATGAACCCTCTTTCATAGTCACTTAGATCTTTATCTCTTGCCATCTTGGTCCAAAATTTAGGTCAACTAGGCCTGCTCAGAATTTGTATACATGCCACAGAACTTGATAGGATGTCAATCGATTAATTGTATCATGCAGTTCACCTGTATGGAAGCATCAGCATTTGTTATGTTATTCATAATGTGCATTCCGACGCCTCTCAATGCACCTCGGCCCACAAGTGTTATCAAGTTGCCATCTACTCAACCATCATTCTTTTCTTATTGTGTTCCAGTCAAGGGGGAGATATCCCATTCTAAGTGCTGCCCTGAGCAGTGTTGGGGCTCCGGGTCTCAGAGGATGAGAGCAATGTCCTGCAGAGAGATTGAAACGTGCGACTCCCCTATCCCTGACCCCTCCTCCCACAGATATAGAATACCAAATCAGAAGTGCATATAAATATTTATGAAATGCATTATTCTTTGGCTTTCTGTCAGTAAAGCGGAGGTGAGGATGATTTGGCCGAATCGCTCTCTGTTCCTCACACTTCTCACAAAAAGCATGGGTGATGAAGACACACCAGTGTCTAACTCTGACAGCCACGCACGCACGTGCGTGTGTGCGCACACACACACACGCGCACGCGTGCTTACACGCACGCACGCACACGCACACACACACACACACACACACACACACACACACACACACACATGAGTGTAATACATATTTCCATTATATACACATACCCCCCCACACACAAACTCATACTCACTCACAATGAGATAATGTACAGCTAAGAGCTCAAACACACCTACTGTATTTCATCTGTGTGAATATAAAGTGCATATTTTAGGTTTATTTGTGATGCTGATTTCTGTATCTCCATCGCTTCAGATGTGTGTGTATGTACCTTCCATGTAAAACCTATACATGTAAGCCTTATGGGAGGTTTACTGTGCACCCTGCAAATCCTTCATACAACCACATTCAGGAAGTTAACCACATTCACACGTGAGAGCTTCCAAGTAGTATGACATTCATTGAGCAACTCCAGGACCAGTGGTGCAGTATGGAGGTCAACGTCCATTTCACACCAGCAGCGTCACGACTAAGGCTGTCACGATCCTTACATTTGGAACATGGAAACATTTGAAACTTGGAAACATTTGAAACATGGAAACATTTGGAACATGGAAACGCTTCTGACGATTATGATGATTTTACAATTTTAAAATAAATGATATTTCAAATAATTGCAATTAGGCGATTATGTAATAATTGAAACAGGCCTAGTCACGACGCTGGCACGCTCTGATTGAGTCTAAGGAGAAACTGGCTGAAAATGCGCGTGTCTCAAACATGCTCATGAATAGTTATTCAGGATGCACCATGCCAAAGTAACCATGTCAACCCATCAGTATCACTGAGGATTTTAGCATTAATTTGCTTTATGTGATTTGTACCTTTATTACGATTAATGTCATTATCAGTAGGATTATTGTCATCACCTGGGTGGGAGAGCCGTGTAATTTTCCTGATGTTAAGCTGTGTGTGCTTGTGTGGTCGGCCACACAGCTTGATCCACAGCCTGCACTTACAGTGCAGATTTGTGCTCGGGGAAAGGGATGGAAAACTCCCCCCTCCAACAGATCTGGGTACCCAGCAGCAACATTTCACCATAGTGTTATTATAATATTGATTTTATTATTATTTATGTTGCTAATTATCATCTGTATATGCGAGCTAGTTTACACTGACTCCTATGACTGGAGCTTGTCTAATATAATGGCGGATAGCAACGGTTGCTATGCTGGCATTGGACAATCACTATTAGGGGGTGGGGCTTAGCAATCGGTCTATTATTCTTAACTTGAATGTTATGAGAGTCACGAACCCCATGTCTGTCTGCCTGTCTGTCTCACACATTTTCCCTAATTGTTGTTGTCCCCCTGTCCTTACATGTCACTCTCTCTCTCTCTCTCTCTCTCTCTCTCTCTCTCTCTCTCTCTCTCTCTCTCTCTCTCTCTCTCTCTCTCTCTCTCTCCTCTAACTCCTGCACTCTGATGGTTAGGAATGAGCCTCCTCATGAAACAACCCGCAGGATTTTTGATTGAAGTGAGTGATGTTCTCATCTCTCACACCTGTGTAAACAGATGATAATGCAGTTGTAATCATTTACTGTGACTTTACTAAGATTAAGATTCATATGAATGCCGTATTCTCATCAAGCAAATGCAGCTTCTCTCTCTCTCTCTCTCTCTCTCTCTCTCTCTCTCTCTCTCTCTCTCTCTCTTGTCAATGCAGTGAGGTTGCCTTTTACAATGGCTAAGGGGTGATATTATTTGCTGTCGGTAGAATGTATTATTTAATGCAATATTGAACATTGCGAGGCTTAGCTGTGGGCTTAGAGGTCATTGTACAGACATAGCTAGATGGATAGACACACATCATCATTATCAAGTGGTATCTACTGTCACATAGCCTCTAGGATAAATGTCTGTCTGTCTGTCTGTCTGTCTGTCTGTCTGTCTGTCTGTCTGTCTGTCTGTCTGAGGTGGTTTGTCAGTCGCCCAATGTTCTCTCTGTTTTCTTTCTGTCTGTCTGTCTGTCTGTCTTTCTCTCTCTCTCTCTCTCTCTCTCTCTCCCTCTCTCCTTCTCTAATAGCCCATTTTCTCTCCCCATTGCCCCTGCAGGCCACATGTAATACTCTGAGTGACCCGAGTGGCCAAGACACCACCAAATCTGTCACACACACACACACACACACACACACACACACACACACACACACACACACACACACACACACACACACACACACACACACACACATACACGCACGCACGCGCGCACACACACACACGCAAACAAACATAAACACACAAACAAGAAACACACATAATAAGACTTCATAATTACATGCACACACACACACGCACGCACACACACACACACACACACACACACACACACACACACACACACACACACACACACACACACACACACACACACACACACACACACACACACACACACACACACACACACACACACACACACACACGTGTAATAAGCCAATCAGTCAGCCACCTAAATCTCCTGCTACAACTAAAAGTCGCCAAGTCCCTCTCTCTGTCAAGGTCTGGAGCAAATAGAGAGGAAAGCACACTAAGCAATACAAACTAACAACATATTTGTAGCAAAATGTGCAAATAATGGACAGAGCCACCGCCACACAATAGACTGCAACTATATATAGTTTTTCAAATGGACAAATTACACTATGTACCTTCTATTGCCCTACAGATTCCTAGCTCTGGCTACATAAAGAAATTGTCCATTAGACATCACTTTCTTTCAGCTGGAGGAAAACAGCACACACACAAAAATCGAATGCCGTCAACACAAATGCGTTTCCGTTGCCTGGTGAGATTAATTTAATTACGGAATGAAAAACCATTACATCAAATTTGTTTTAGGGCAAGACTATGAACACAGATGTTGCCTTTTAAACCATCAGAATCATGAACACACATGAATCATGAGCCCCCTCCCCCCCTGGAGAAGAAGAATGGATAGTCATTTTCCAAAAAAGTTCAGAGACTTTCCAAAAATAAAATAAAAACAATAATGGAGAAAATAACACATCAGCTATTTTCACTAGATTTGAAATAGGGCGTACAGTAAGAGGTTAATTAATGATACTTACTTATTCTCTTCGTACAAATGTTGGGGAGTCAAAAGTACAATATTGGTCTTTGAAATGTAGTGGAGTCAAGTAAGCCTAATGTACAGATTATCAAAAAAAGTACTTATACAGTCCTCAAGTAAATGTCCCTCATTACTGTCCACCACAGGCTGGGAATGGCTACGGGCAGAGCAGCATATTACAAAGGCCAACACAGACCAATGAACAAGGCAGGGAAATTATTTCAATTTCCAACCTTGGTGTTGGCAAAGTCGGGAGCATTGAAGAGTTTTCGATACCATCGCACAAGTTGTGGCATTAGTCCGTACTTTGGGAAAAGTGCGATTACAATGCAACAAGCGAATCGGCACAGGGGCTTTTCCATCATCACTCCTATCTTGTTTCATCACTGTCATGAGCACATTTCTCATGTGCCATTTTGAAAATGTATTACCACTGCGTGCTATCGGGGATATGATAGCAACAAGCCCCACTTCCCTGTTTTGATATTTATGAATAGTTGCATCGAGGGATTGGCGATTGCTCTCTTTTCGTGTGTGTGCGCAGGCGTGTGTGCGCCCGCGTGCGTGCGTGCGCGCGTGTGTGTGTGTGTGTGTGTGTGTGTGTGTGTGTGTGTGTGTGTGTGTGTGTGTGTGTGTGTGTGTGTGTGTGTGTGTGTGTGTGTGTCAGTGTACTGTATGTATTCGTGTGTACATAGTGAGGGATGGCTGAGTGTGTGTCATCAGTAACTGACCTGGGACTACCCCCATGTTTAATCTAGGAGCAAAACAGAACTCATCTGCAGGCAGCATATTGAGTGTGTGAACTCTCTCTCCCTCTCTCTCTCACACACACACACACACACACACACACACACACACACACACACACACACACACACACACACACACACACACACACACACACACACACACACACACACACACACACACACACACACACTCACACACTGATCCCTATGCAATAGAATCAGGGTAAGTAATGGTGCCTCTGGAAGACCCCATACAAAATGAACAAGAGAAGTGTTCTAATAAATATACAATAATATATGGGAGAGCTTCCTTGAGTCTCTCTCCTCTGCCTCAACCTCCAAATCTAATTGACGATCTCTATCTTCACTAACACCTCGTTCACGCCATGTTACCACTCTTGATATTTATTCAACTTTATTCCCAAAGTTATCATTCATTCAAAATACTTGGAAATAGATATATAACCATCCTCAGTGATTAACAATAGGTTTTGCACTAACATTCAAATGCCTATGTGGACATGTGGTTTGCGACCCAATCTCAGTACTAACCACTTAAACCCTATAGTACAGGGTACAGTATGTTATATAGTGGGTACTGTATGTTATACCTACCTAGTTGACTGGAGTCTCCCAGGGGTCTATAATATGCACTGTGAGCTTGTAGATAAAGTTAATCAAGCATGCATTAGCCAAAATATGAAATACACAGTAATAGTTGAAACAGTAGCATGTTCCACCTCTTTCCTCCATTTTCTTTGTGGTGTATCTGATTAGAACTTTTTTAAATTAAACACACACACACACATACAAGGACACACATTTTGGTTATTTAGGTGCAGTTTGGTTACATTCAGAAAATCAAGGCACTTGATTATCGTATGATTAACAACGTGTTGCACAGCGACACAATGTGAGCTTGAAGATTTCCTATTTTCGCAGATTTAACAATCCTCCCCTGTGAATATACAGTTAGCATACATAAAATCCACAGATGCTAAATATGTTATTTAGATGTTATTTTATTTAGACTGATGCCAGGGTTGATGTCTACAGTACCATCCTAAGTACTTTGGCACTTACAGTACTTGTTTTCTTGGCACAGTACCTGGCCACTTACCTTTTTGCTGGCTGACCAGGGTCCATGCCGCTTACTCCGATCTTTGAACGTTTCTCCTCTTTTGCTCTATGCAGGATGTGCGGTGGAGTGTGTGTGTGTGTGTGTGTGTGTGTGTGTGTGTGTGTGTGCGTGTGCGTGTGCGTGTGCGTGTGCGGGTGCGGGTGCGGGTGCGTGTGCGTGTGCGTGTGTGTGTGCGTGCGTGCACGTGTGTGTGTGTGTGTGTGTGTGTGTGTGTGTGTGTGTGTGTGTGTGTGTGTGTGTGTGTGTGTGTGTGCGTGCGCGTGTGTGTGTGCTCGCGTGCGCATGTGCCTGCTCAGAAAGCACCTTTCATTGAGGAAAGCTGATCAAAGGCTTCCACCTATGGTGCGAGTGATCTAAGAGCTCTCTCTCTCTCTCACTTTCTCTCCCACTCTCTCTCTCACTTTACTTCTCTCTCTCACTCTCTTTAGAAAGAGCAGAAGTATTTTGCACGGCGGGAAGTGTTGAATTAATCTGGCTGACACAAAGGAAGAAAGGCAAGTCTTCTGATTTTCAGCCCAGAGTGTTTGAATAGAGATGCTGTGGGAGCCAGGTTTCTTAAAACATCCATACAAACTACTCTTATCATGGGGTCCAACTAAGAAACACCTGTTATCCATGTTTGGTCCTCGCTCCTTGCCTACATGTTAAGAAATGCTTAAATAAGCTTTATCTATGGTACAGCTGACATTCTTCCAAGCACCGTTCGGTCTCTGTAACAGTACTATTCTGTGAATTTGTGGAACAGCTCTGCTAGTGTGAATTGGGCAGTCAGAAAAAAAAGTGCTGTTGCAGCATGGAAGAACCCTTCCATGCCACAGCTGTTGGAAGGACAGGCTCCATTGGATGCTAGTAGTAAAGTAGCAAAGTGGTCAATCACGGTTGCTGAATGCATGGAGGAAAACAAATTATTTGAAAATATGTTTTGTTTACAGCTTCTGTGAACACATTTCCACTTGTGCTGTGAATTCTTCTACTTAAATAAAAATAGAAATAAAAAACACACAACTAACAACAGTAATTTAGCTACTCTATGCTAACCTGACCATGGTCACCCAAATCCAAATAAGTTAATGCATACGGCCTGTTTGCCTGGCAGAGAATTGATTCTTGGTTTAACCAATGCTAGTGACAGTGCTGCCATGCTGCAACATGAAAGTGCACTTTATTAGCAACATACACCAATGCCAGATATCCAACACATGTTAGTGGTATAATGTAATTCAAGTCAACACAACTGTATAACAATGAAGCTAATGCACAAGGTTGTCTTGGCTTTTAAAATGAACAGCTGTACTTCTTAGACTGGTCACAATGAGTCATTAGCAGAACCTTCATCTGTACTGCACATTTTGAGATATGGTACCTCAGCAGCTTTGCATTTCCTTTACTGAACTGCCCAATTTTAAGTCATACCTTATTTTTCACTTGACTAAATGTGTATGACATCACTCAGTCAACATAAATCAACCACTGACACCTTGAACCATTGGACTTTAGTTGAGAACTGAGCACTGAAATCACTTACTGTATGTGAACCACAAATTATGCAAATGAACGGTGGACCTTTACATTTCTATTGATGTAATTCTATTTTCTCAAAGATTTCATGTAGCCACTACTTACATTACAGCACTTCATATCCCTGTAATATAACATGTCAACGATGTAACGAGCAGAAATGCAAAAAGGCAGCTGTGACTTATATTAGCGAGGCATTATCAGGGATACTGCAAGGTTTGTGGAATTGTGTTGAAGGTGTATGCAAGGGCTGTCTTCTGTGTGACAGTGATCCTAGCTGCACACTCACCCCAGGGAGTGGACACACACTCGCTGCTAAACTCACCTGAGATCATTGGTGCAAATGGACTTGACACTGTTTGGTACATACCGCTAGAAGGCTGTCACACGTGTGTAAGCACACAGCCAGACACGTGTTTGTGTGTGCTGTGCAAGGACAAATAAACATTCATAAGTAAAAATCACCTACACACATTCAGTAAATCGGTACACGTACACGCACAGTCAACACAGGCTTCGTTTTCAACTTAAATCCAATCCTCTTAGGACTATTTCAATGAACACTCAACTTGCCTTAAACTTCCAAACGATGGACAAATTCCATGCTATAAAGGAAACTAGTGTTTTCACACATCATGGTCCCTTGACATACTGTATCCTATGAAAAGAACTGTGCCTGCAAATGTGTAGAATAGATTGTAAAGCCCTTTGGTTAAAGGCCATTTAAGACACAATGTTTCATAATATGCATTACATTCACCCATTCACACACGATGGAGGAGGGAAAAGGGTGCAAACCTGCTCGTCAGAAGCAGTTATGGGTTCAGTGTCTTGCTCAAGGACACTTCAACATTAACCCAGGGGAGCCAGGCATCCCCAAGTTGCCGCTCCACCACCTGAGCTACTGCCGCCCCCATCAAAATGTGTGGACGGGCTAAGGGTTTGGGTTATGCTTTGGGTTAGTTACATGGGAAAATGGTACGTTATTTATATTTACACAAGGTATCATATATCTATAAATGAGATGCCATGAGACCAGGCTGTTTCACTCGGTACCAGAATTCACTCTCATCCATTCCGTATTTTACCAGGTTTATAAACAGTAATTGGATATCAAATTGATGGTTGCTCTCATACGCTTCCCAGCCAAACATTTTAAAAATCATTCATCCCTAATATCAAATACAATTGTTTGTCACAGATTAGTTTGCTTTTGCCAATGCTTTTAATTTTTATTTATAATTATTTAATTTTAATAATTTATATCAAATAATGAGAGAACAATAAGATACTTAGACAAAGAAAGGGAAGGATGCTGTCTGGTACCTGTGTGGTCTGTATGGTTCTCAGGGGGGGGGGGTGGCTGGAAACTGTCAGGCGAGGAAGAGAGACAGAGAGACAGAGAGGTGAAAGAGGCAGAGTGACGGGAGCTGGCCCAGGGGACAAGCCGCAAGGGTCAATAGTCCTGCAACAGCATGACAGAGACAGGTATGCACTGTACAGAGACAGTGATGGCTTCCTGACAAACCAGGCTCACTGGTTAACTCCTTCCACCTGTCAGGAAGAGAAGAGGAGAGAGAGCAGAGAAAGTCAGAGAGAGACAGAGAGAGAGACAAAGGCAGAGAGGGTGAGTGAGAGAGGGCAGAGAGATGTGGGGGGGGGGGGGCAGGCAAAAGGCAGAGAGACAGGGACAAATTATTTGGTTAATTTATGTTGTTCTCCTAGTTACTTTTATCCTTGTTCTCTTTTTACTCTAATTCCTTGAGCACTTACCATGTTGTCGTTTGACAAATGTTCACGGGCCTTACTCTGACATTGCACTTCGTAAGTCACTTCGGATAACAGCTTCTGCAAAATGTCTACTGTAAATTGTCCTTACAAAAAAAAGATAATAAGATAACCACTTAAGCCTTGATCGTACGACTGTGTCGCTGTGTCACGTGCTTGTAGATCTGCTACCCCCCCCCCCCCCCCCCCGTAAAATAAAGACAATAGACATTTCTTACTTAAAATATGTCTAGTTTAATTATAGACTGCGAACTGTGTCCTGTCAGATTCCTTATCAATATTGTCAATATGTGGTTATTTAGACTGAGCTAATGAATAATGAATCTTTAACACATCACCTCTCAGCAAAGACAGACTGACCCCCGTTCATTTCTTTTGCTAAAGCCTAACACAAATGTCACGTACCGCAAAATAACATAGTTTTGATGTACTCATTTTTGGGATGGATGGGTGGCTGGATGAATGAATGAATGATAGATATGAATCAAACAAACAAGCAAACAAACAGAAATGATTAAAAGCAAAGTGCTCCTGTTATGAAGTACGTTTCTTGAGCATCCCTGTAGGTAGTTAGTCAGTCTACCACGGTGAATACATTTTCTGAATGTTCCTGGTCTCAGTTCTGAGTTATTGTTAGTAATTATGTAAAGTGCTATTTTATGGTGTCTTCTTTTGCTTTTGGACAATAAACCACACCATTTTGATGATCATTTGATAGATCACAATTGGAATGACTTTATTTGCCAGAGTAGCGGTATATCGCAATTTGACAAGGTTATCTGTGCACAGTAAATATAGCCTGGGGGTAAACGTCAAAGAGCATCTCACATAGTGAAAGGAAATCACTCACAGTGCAAAAGTGTGGAAAAAAGGCTAGCCATACCAGAAATGTAAAATATGTGGAAGTGGAAAGGGGTTTAGGCATTAGATGAGCAGATGATGAGGTCACTGGAGGCAGTGCTTAAGAGTCAAAGACAAAGCACATGAAAACAAACTTTGTACATTTTGAAAGGTTTGTATAAGAAACTACAGTGCATGAATAAGAGTGTGACCTACTATGTTCCCAAAGATGTGAAACGGGACTGGAAGGGGCAAATAGCTCTGTGTGTGTGTGTGTGTGTGTGTGTGTGTGTGTGTGTGTGTGTGTGTGTGTGTGTGTGTGCATGCGTGCGTGCGTGCGTGCGTGCGTGCGTGCGTGCGTGCGTGCGTGCGTGCGTGCGTGCGTGCGTGCGTGCGTGCGTGCGTGCGTGCGTGCGTGCGTGCGTGCGTGCGCACATACTTGTGCATGTGCCTGCATGTATGCCTGCCTGTTTATACCTTTTACTCGACATGCATGCACGGACTTAAAACACATGCAGACATTTGTTTTAAATCCATGCACACACACACACACACACACACACACACACACACACACACACACACACACACACACACACACACACACACACACACACACACACACACACACACACACACACACACACACACACATCTATGGCCACAAGGTGTTTGTTTCTCTTTTAAATGGGCGACGTGCCATATGTGTGGTCATTAGTCTAAGGACCGTCCTTCAGCCGCACCAGAGGACAAGGTGTCAATGAGTAGATTAACTAGCCGCCGTTGTTCTTTGCTTTACCAAAGGACCTTGAATTATAGCAACTTTCACTTTGTTTTAGCCCCATCTATTTCTGCAGAAAACATCACAAATCATGATGGCGAGACAAATGCGTGGCTAAAGGGGAAAATACCTGAGCATTTGTTTGTTACATGAAATGAAGAAAAAGCGTGGTATTGCCGCAATGCTTTATTGCCAAGAACTGAGAGATTAATTCAAAACAGCGTTCGCGCAACACAGGATCAATTTGTCTCCTTTTTTACTTGCGCTGCAGTTCAAAAACAAAGCAAGCTGTGATCTTTGCTCCAGTTAAGGTTTTTAACCCCTATTAGATTGAGGCCCTACTGACATGGTGTCGTACAGTAGCTACAGTAAATTGCCAATTTGGCCCTTATATATCTGCTAGGCTTCTCTCTGTGTCTATTATGGGAGAGTCATTGTTTCGGTGCCTCGTCTCAGACAGGGCCGTTGTCAGCCAGGAACGAAAACGCACGCACGCACGCGCGCACACACACACACACACACACACACACACACACACACACACACACACACACACACACACACACACACACACACACACACACACACACACACACACAAACAAAACAACACAAATGCACATGCTTTCACACATGCACACAGGTGCACTTGCACATACATGTAGACACACTCGTGTAGATCCCAGATGACTGTGACAGTACATGCATGTACAAAAGCACAACGGCACACAAACTCACGCATATTATGCGCACACACGCGCAAACACACACACACACACACACACACACACACACACACACACACACACACACACACACACACACACACACACACACACACACACACACACACACACACACACACACACACACACACAGGATGGTGTATCCAGCAGACACAGGGCCTTACCTGGGCCCTCCTAGCCCTGGGCCTGTCAGTGTGTATGGACCGGCCCATTTATCATGTAATCTGTTGGGGGGAATGGACGGGGCGCTATCAGCAATCTGCTATTGATCCGCGGCTGGGGCCCCTGCTATTGTTCATCTGTAGCCCTCGACTGGCACCCGGCATTAATGAAAGAAACTAAACAATGCATAGCAATCAGACGCCCCTGAATCACCCCACGACATACCACCATCACCTCTCTTCCTCTGGCTACCTGAGAGAAGAGAGAGAACGGAAGACAGAAAGAAATGGAAGAAAGCAAGAAAGAAAAGGACAAACTTTTTTTTCATACTTGGGCAGAAAACTTTTGTTATTATGTTTCTCTTTGAGAAGGTGTGAGCAGAGGGAGAGAAAAACACATTCATCATGTCAGAGATGGCTCATATCATCACTGACCCTGAGCGCCCAAAGATGCCATTGATATCAGAGCCTGGCTATTGAATAATGCTCAATGTGATACGCTTAGGAAATAGAGACATATGGTAAATCACTACAATTGAGGACTTCTAAGACCGGAGCAGTGGATTTGCAGTTTTTCCGAAGTTTAAATCCCAGTGAGATACTGTTGAAAATGCAGCTTCAAATGTAACGGGACCGGCCATTTGTGCTTCCTCCTGTGATCTCTGAATACTAACATGGCTAAAGTCAATTTGATACTTTATTTGACTTCCTTGTTTTTGTAACTGGATGAGTATGGGCTTTATTAAAAATATCCTAATTCACTTATATGGACAATATATAATAATATGATCCAAGTTGAATCAATTGCTGAATGAATCAATCACTCTATCGCGAGATGCAGACATGCTGGTCTCCTAATCAGTACTTGTGGCTCTTGATTAGAAGCTAATCAATGACAAATGAATGAAAGACTTTGCACCTGCAGGATGTAAAAGTGAGGAGACAGAAGAAAAAAAAAAGGATATCAAATCTCCACCTGAGCCAATCAGATTGTGCCAAGGATCTGGGCCAGGTTCCAGAGTTGTGTTTCCAGGCAGAAGAGAAGCGTCTCTATTGTCTTGCAGCAGTGGAAAGTATGCCAGCTGCTAAAGAAGACCCTCAGGACTCTATGGCTCTCATCTGTCGCCGCTGTCATGAAATAACAACAAACTATGCACAAAAATACACTCCGACACGTACAGGCGCACTTGTACGCAAAACGTACATGCCAAGCAGACAGGTACAGGTGTGTGTGTGTGTGTGTGTGTGTGTGTGTGTGTGTGTGTGTGTGTGTGTGTGTGTGTGTGTGTGTGTGTGTGTGTGTGTGTGTGTGTGTGTGTGTGTGTGTGTGTGTGTGTGTGTGTGTGTGTGTGTGTGTGTGTGTGTGTGTGTGTGTGTGTGTGTGTGTGTGTGACATGACTTACTTACTCTCTCTGGTCTACATACAATGAATTCCCTGGTCCTCCTTCTGTTCTACACAGGACATTCTGTACGCATCCCCACACCTCTGTATCTCTGCATGGCACACCGTACAGTCCTCAGTGTTCATGAGTCCATCTGTAACTCTAAATGAACACTCAGGATTTTACAGTGCACGTGAAGCCATCTCTGCTACAGGATGTGAGGATTGATAGATAAACAGTGCGATCTCTCTCTCTCTCCTCATGCCTGGTTCGTTTCCCATCTGATTCTTTTTGGCTTTTCTCCTCTCCATTTCCTCTCGTTCTCTGTAGCGCTTTCTCTTCCTCCATCTCATTCTGCTTCTCTCTCTCTCTCTCTCTCTCTCTCTCTCTCTCTCTCTCTCTCTCTCTCTCTCTCTTTTTTTGTTCTTTCCTCTCTCTCTGTCTCATAAAGCAGTGTGATTGCCCATAGCATCACCATCTGCCAACTACCGCGAGGTGAAACGCTAAGCACTCTAGTGGGATGAATGACTGATAGGAGCTCTGTGACTCTGTCTGTGCGTGTGTGTGTGTGCGTGTGCGTGCGTGTGTGTGTGTGTGTGTGTGTGTGTGTGTGTGTGCGTGCGTGCTTGTGCAATAAAATATATATTACTGTGTGTGTGTGTGTGTGTGTGTGTGTGTGTGTGTGTGTGTGTGTGTGTGTGTGTGTGTGTGTGTGTGTGTGTGCGTGACGTGTATGCACAAGTGTGTGTGCGATTAAATATATTTTACAGTTTTTGCGTGTGTGTGTGTGTGTGTGTGTGTGCGTGTGCGTGTGCGTGTGCGTGTGCGTGTGTGTGTGTGTGTGTGTGTGTGTGTGTGTGTGTGTGTGTGTGTTCCTGTGCTCCTGTGCTCCAGTTTATTGTCAAGCCAGGTGTAAACAGTTTTGTCTTATCATAGCTTCCATGAGTGCCTCTGGCAGATAGACAGGCAGGCATCCCAGAAGACAAGCAATCAGTTAGACAGACAGACAGACAGACAGACAGACAGACAGACAGACAGACAGACAGACAGACAGACAGACAGACTGACTGACTGACTGAGGGGCTATGTGTCTACAACACAGATGAACAGATAATCAGTCAAATTATAGGTATAAACTATTCAGTGAGACAAATAAAAAAGTACTCAGTCAGACAGACAGACAGACAGACAGACAGACAGATATACCAAATTAAAAGGCTAGATTAGGCAGGGGGCCACAATTGTAAAAATGACTTGAAGTGGGGGGCAAGACTGTGTCAACAACAATGTACAAAATGTTCATGGTTAACCTTTTGACTATTTGTTGTGTGCTATATAGGACACAACAATGGACATATTATGTCCATTATGGTAACTTGTTATGGCTTGCTTCATACTGCATTTAAGCATTTTGATGTTTGATCAGCTACCTTCGCACAAAAACATGAATACAATAATAATTAACATCAGGGGCGGCAGTGGCTCAGGGGTAGAGTGGCCGGTAGAGCGGCCGGATGGAAACCGCTAGGTTCCCAGTTCGATCCTGGGCTCCTGTCCTTGAGCAAGACACTGAACCCCTAATTGCTCCCGATGAGCAGGTTGGTGCCTTGCATGGTTTCCTCCGCCATCGGTGTATGAATGAATGTGTGTGTGAATGGGTGAATGTAATGCACAATATATGTAAAGCGCTTTGGATAAATATAAATGCAACATAATAAATGATCCCTTTAACCATCTCAAAGGTTTCTGGTTAACATGTGTATTTATTTATTTTTAATTGGAGGGGTAGCAGATCTACAAGCATGTGACACAGTTGTATGAATTTGGCCTGTAGGCCGACAGCTGAATATTACTGCACTATGCTGAGTGAAGGGCCTTTAAAATGCTACAGTGACGTCTTTGTGCACATAGGCCATGCGTTTCCATTTTCATGACGGCCAATATATGCTATGTTATGATTTCAGGTCTGAGGAACACTGTCTATTCTATTTTTACTTCCACCCCACGACCCTTTTGATTTTTAAAATTCAACTGTACGCTGACTGGACTGAACTTGACCACTCTCTATAAGACAGTCGGTGGTCTGGACCCGATTAACCATGATCCGTTGGCTCCCCAGTATTTGCATAAAAGGGACGACTCCTTGCAAATATACACACTCCTTGAAGATGATAGTGCTGATCGTTGGCTGAGTGAATTTGCCACAGACAGTCAGTCAGTCAGTCAGTCAGACAGACAGACAGACAGACAGACAGACAGTCACACAGACAGCTAGATGGTGAGACAGCTAGTCAGGTGGTCGTACAAGCGGTGAGACAGTCAGTCAGTCAGATAGCCAGACAGTAGGGGGAATTATTTCTAAGAAAAATGCGTTGTGAGCTTGTAGATCGGAAGAAATTTGGTGGAGACGGAAAAAAGTCCAAAGGTTCAAGTACAGAGACAACATGGTTCCAGTTTACTAAGTCTAGAGTGTTTAAGTGGTTACAGCATTTATTACAAAAATGTTGTGCGTCATTGATTGATTACCAAAAAATAAAGAACTAAGTGTGTCCCTTATCATTTCAGTAAGGGATACGTCTTTTAGTTTCCAAATAAGGGACAATTCCTTATTTCAAGGGACAGTTGGCAACCCTAAGTCAGAGAGACAGCGGTGGGATCCAGAGGTAAGCCGTGGGGAGAACCAGAGAGCAGGGGTGTGTTGGACAGGCAGCAGCCAGGAGATAAGGCTCTCACGTGGGGCTGCTGTCGTGTAATTCCACCTCTAATACACTCAGGGCCTAGCTAGCTCAACCGCTGATCCACACTGCTCTCCTGAGACAGAACTGTCACAGCCCTGCCGCAGCACTGAACACACATACACACACACAAACACACACACACACACACACACACACACACACACACACACACACACACACACACACACACACACACACACACACACACACACACACACAAATATATTCATGCAGTCATACACTGACATGCAAATGCTCAAGCACCTTCAAGTGTATCTGTGTGTGTGTGTGTGTGTGTGTGTGTGTGTGTGTGTGTGTGTGTATGTGTGTGTGTGTGTGTGTATGTGTGTGTGTGTGTGTGTGTGTGTGTGTGTGTGTGTGTGTGTGTGTGTGTGTGTGTGTGTGTGTGTGTGTGTGTGTGTGTGTGTGTGTCAAGTATAGTAGAATTGAGAAATAGAGGATGGTCCTCACAAGATTTGGGGAGTTTACAATTAAGAAAATATTTAGGTTAGGGTTACGATTGGGCATTAGGAGTAAACGTTGGAGTTAGTTAGTTACAGTACGTGCCGGTGACGCACAACGAATATAGTTTGTGCGTGCGTGCGTGCGTGCGTGCGTGCGTGCGTGCGTGCGTGCGTGCGTGCGTGCGTGCGTGCGTGCGTGCGTGCGTGTGTGTGTCTTTCTATTCATCTTTAAACATTCAAATCCTTTTGTTTCATTTGTGAAGGATCTTATGGTGTGTTGTACTGTAGTATAATAAGGCTGCAGCACTTATATGTTTTTGCTGCCAGATGTTGCTGAAGTGAATATATCC
>NC_137603.1:36228982-36241482 GCF_963280865.1 Gymnoscopelus braueri | reverse complement strand
CATGAGGAAAATATCTATCACTTTGACCAGTAAGCTCCGCCCTTAGATTTTCCGCCATATTGAGTAGTTTGAAAAACATTTAAATCCAGTATTTCTGAGCAATTTGCGTGAAACTGTGTCATCTGTGTGAGCTCCTTTTTCACCAGTTCAGGTCTGTTGGTCCAATGGCTTGATTGCTATACCATCTGCCTTGTAACCACAGGGTGGCCGGTTCAAGTCTCACCTCATGCAGACTTCATTTCAATTGCATTGCACACAACATGACTGTATCAAATAATACTTGTTCAATTGTTAAAGATACCATGAAATGCTTTTTTGAGAAGAGTTTTAAAAGATGTTCCAAAGTTTAGGGGCCCGGACTGCAAAAGCTCTTGCACCCTTTGTGATGAGCTGGGGTGTTGGGGTCTCCAGGAGGGCCTTGTCGGAGGATCTGAGGCTGCGTACAGGCCTATAAGGTTCCAGCATGGCAGAAATATAAAGGGGGGCCTGTCCATTCACAGCTTTGAAGGTCATAAGTAAAATCTTAAAATCAATTCTAAAACTAACAGGTAACCAGTGAAGACTAAGAGCAGCTAAAATGGGGGTGATATGGTCACGTTTCTTGGTGTTGGTTAAAAGTCTAGCAGCTGAGTTTTGCACTAATTGGAGACGGGATATTGCTTTTTTGCAGAGGCCTGAATAGATGGAATTACAATAGTCTAAACGAGAGGAAATAAAAGCATGAATTACCTTTTCTAGGTCTGCAGGTGACAGGAAGCTTTTTACTCTAGCTATGTTCCTTATCTGGAAGTAGCAAGTTTGAACAATTCGTGTCACTTGGGGAATAAAAGTGAGGCCAGAGTCAAAGAGGTTACGGGCCACCTCCTTCACGTTCGGGGATAGGCTACCGAGCTCTGAAACAAAATGTTGTGTAGTATTTGGGGGACCAAAGATGATAATTTCTGATTTTGCCTCATTCAGTTCTAGGAAATTATTTGCCATCCAGCACTTAATATCGGAGAGACATAGCAGGAGACTGGACAGATTTCCTGTAACGCCGGGTTGTAATGGGATATATAATTGTGTGTCATCTGCATAGCAGTGAAACTGGATGTGATGTTTGCAGATAATATTGCCAAGGGGTAGCATGTAAATAGAGAACAGGAGGGGTTCTAGTATAGATCCTTGCGGTACCCCACAGGTGAGGGGGACTGGAGGGGAAGAGGCTTCCCCGATCACCACTGACACCACATGTACTTTGGACCTATGCCGACAAAACGTGAGTGGCAGATTTTCATAAATGAAAACATTAAGCTTTAATGAGCCAATGAATATTGCAGTTTTAGGAAAATTATTCGTCTGCCCCTAACACATACATGCAGACTCACATTTGTTTGAAACTTTGCAGTAATGTAGAGGGTCATTCCAAATATCACTGAAACCAATCTTACTCCAATTGGCCAAAGGGGGGTGCTATAGCAATTTTTTGAAAATGCAAACTTTAAACAGGCAAAAGTCATGCCTCGTTTGGCCGACAGCCATGAAACTTGCTTACATATGTGCCTTGACTCATGAGGAAAATATCTATCACTTTGACCAGTAAGCTCCGCCCTTAGATTTTCCGCCATATTGAGTAGTTTGAAAAACATTTAAATCCAGTATTTCTGAGCAATTTGCGTGAAACTGTGTCATCTGTGTGAGCTCCTTTTTCACCAGTTCAGGTCTGTTGGTCCAATGGCTTGATTGCTATACCATCTGCCTTGTAACCACAGGGTGGCCGGTTCAAGTCTCACCTCATGCAGACTTCATTTCAATTGCATTGCACACAACATGACTGTATCAAATAATACTTGTTCAATTGTTAAAGATACCATGAAATGCTTTTTTGAGAGTAGTTATTTTCAATGTATGACGTACTTCATTGTTAAAATAGCCGATCTACAATCTCACAACTTTTTGGATAGCAACGCGTTGTGAGCTTGTAGATCGACTATTTTCACTAGTTTCCATCCCGAGGAGATAAAAAAAATCTTTATTGGTAAATGTTTTGTGAACCAGTGATCTAGAGTAGTTAGCGAAACAGAGGCTTGGTTCATAACGGACGAAAAACCTATAGATATCAACAGACACCATCAAGGCCATATCTCTAGCTCAATGAGAAAAGAGGCAGCCTGTGAGTCCATAGGTCGCTGGTTCGATCCCTGTCCCCAACAATGTGTTGAGGTGATCATCATTTGGAATTCTTAGTTTTACAAATAGTGTTTCTTGAGGTTAGGTTTAGCCGTTGTTTTACTGAGGTTAAGGTTAGTGAGGGTAGAAAAGAGTCATCTAGTCAGCAACCTTCCCCCTATTCCCATGGATTGAATCCACCCCTCTCACCTGTTCTCACTCATCACCAATCACACCTGTCTTCACTCAAAACTCATTAGTGGCCTGGTATATATGTCACAGGGTGAATGGAGAACCAGGTAGATTGAAGACAGAGCGCTCGTTTTTAGGCACAGGGCTTCGGGGCGAGGCGGGGCTTTTAGCGAGGCTCGCGAGGAGGAGGAGGAGAAGGAGGACGCTGCGAGGCGGGGGTTTATTACGTGAGCGCGAAATAAACCGTCCTCCTTCTCCTCCGAGGAGGAGGAGAAGGAGAACGCGGAGAGGCGGGGCTTTGATGTGCCGACGCGGACCTGTCTTTTGTTGTTCCCCCCCACATAGCAACCAGGAAGCTACGCGAGGGGAACGCTGAACACGCGTGCACACGCACACGCTTGTCCACGACGGAGGCGCGCCGACTTGTGGAGCTTGAGGCCGAGGAAGCGCGCCCTCGCGCCTCCAGGCGCGAGTGCCCGCGCTGACCGGCCGATGCTCTACTAGTCGACTCAGCGCCGTTTAAGTTGTAAACCGATAGGGACAGAATAGTTCTTTTCATGGATCACTGTGTGTGTGTGTGTGTGTGTGTGTGTGTGTGTGTGTGTGTGTGTGTGTGTGTGTGTGTGTGTGTGTGTGTGTGTGTGTGTGTGTGTGTGTGTGTGTGTGTCAGGGAGAAAGTAAAACAAAAGCCAGAACACAATAAAAGTATCTTAACAGTCCTGCTTTCAATAAACCAAAAAAAGCATGAGCGCGTGCGCATGTGTGTGCGCTTGTGTGTGTGTGTGTGTGTGTGTGTGACTGTGTATGTGTGGTCGCAGCCATATACATGTTTGTGCACAAGCCTGGCTTGTGGCTCCCTCTAGTGTTGCTTCTACAGAATTGCTGGGTGGGTGGTAAAAACGAACGCGCCTTCTTCAATCTACCTGGTTCTCCATTCACCCTGTAACATATATACCCTGCCTGTCCTTCAGTTTTGCTTGGCAGCAGCAGCAGTAACAACTCCTGTGAGTCCGAAGGTTGAACGTTCGATTCCTGTCTATGGCCATTGGTTGAGGTGTCCATGAGTGAGGTCCTTAACCCTGGATTGCTAGCCACCATCCCTCAGCACTCTGCTCAGCTATTGAGAATGCTCATTTGTTAGTTGCATGGGCTGCTTTGTCTCAAGTTCAATCCATTCTGTTTCTGTCTTATTGTGCTATTGTTCCATATCACTTTTTGCCTATCATGCCTCGAACCCGTTTATTGCTGCTTGCAGCTATATTTTATACTTGTTTTCTTGACAAAACGAACACATCTACTGTTGTGACTTGATTTAATAAGCTGAGCTGAGCTGATCAGGTAAGCGCAAAAAGTTTACCTGAATATGAAGCGGCGCTGACACATCCTGCAGCGGTGGCACGCTGCTGTCAAATGCATACAGGGGAAACACAGTGGAAATGGAGATTGAAGTAGTAGACATGAAAAGAGGTGTAAAGTGAAATGCCCCTTGAAATGCCACAGTTAAAAACATTTGTTGCCACATGGTGTGGCCTCAGTCAGTTTCACTGCAAAAGAAAAGCTAAGGACAGGGCTGATTGACAGCCGATCTGTCCTATTAGACGCAGCTATTAAACATTCAATACGTATCTCTACTTGACACCAAACCACACCCCACTGCCACAGAGAGTAATATTACTTATTTTTTTATAACTTCAGGCCCAGTCAAATAAGCATGTCAGACAGATATATTTAGCTCTGAATTTATTTAGCTCTGAATTTGAATGGACTTACTTGACACAATCAGTGCATTAAGTTAATAGTGTTAATTGCTTTTTTCTGGGGGTCTATGGCACAACATATTTTCAGAAGGGGGGAGGTCTGCGGACAAATATTTATTTGGGGGCCTTGCCATGAAAATGTTTGAGAACTGGTTCAAACAACATTAGGACACAAGGCCAAATAAGCAACTAAACTGTCAAGCAACTTTACAGAAAAAACAAGCCCAAGGTCGCTTATAATAAGCGGACATGGCAACACTGCGAGAGAGAGAGAGAGAGAGAGAGAGAGAGAGAGAGAGAGAGAGAGAGAGAGAGAGAGAGAGAGAGAGAGAGAGAGAGAGAGAGAGAGAGAGAGGGGCATATTATCACGGGAGAGGTCTGTTAAAATGAAGTGGAATAAAAACAAATGTATGGATGTATTGGGTCTAACTTTGGACAGCATCCTAGTGAACTATCCTACAGTGTGTAATCCCTGGTCGGGGATCAATCTATAGTGTGAAAACCACAACGATATATGTTAGTCGATTTCAAGAAATAAACTCCTGCAATGTGTAATGCTTAACGATTAGATGACTCCCCGACCACTTTAAAAGTCCTACAGTGTGTACCTGCCCTTACTCTCTTGTCTCTGTAGTCTAATGATGTCAGGTTGGTGGCAGGAACCAGCCACTGTAATGGTAGACTGGAGATTAAATACCTGGGAGAGTGGAGATGGGTGGATGATTGGTCCTGGAACCAGAAGTCATCAGCTATAGTGTGTAGACAGCTGGGCTGTGGCTCTGTTGAAGCAACAGGAAGGTTTTCTGATCCATCACTTGAAATTATATGGTGGATTGATTCTAACTAGGATGGGTCTGAGGCTTCACTGTGGGAGTGTATAACAAGGCATCGTCCAAAATCTTTCATAGATTCTAGTTTTGCCAAAGACAAGAGTGGTTGAACTGTTCATGTAAGACAAACAATGGCCGCGTTTCCCAAAGAGATTCGTAGAGATGCTGCGTTGAGCATCTGCGCAGGTTCTACGACGGGTCTTACGTGTGTCCACACAGGCTGCGCAGTATCTTAGCAGGCACGTAGATTTCAGGTCATGCGTTGCCTCCGCAGCTTGCGTAAGAGCCTCCTACACAGCTGGGACTCGGCGAAATCTACGCTCTACCCTCATTAGTAGCAGCTGGTTGTGCCCTACGTGCCATCTAAACTGGCTTCACGTGTCTGCTAAAATACATTCGGGAGACAGAATGGCGTATCCTACTCTCCTCCTACTCCTGGGAGAGGCGTAGCCCTGAGTGCTGTCCTACGCAGCAGTTTGTAACGAGCGCCCTGGGGCGCTGCTTCTAGCCCTGGTTCAGAGCGTTAGTGGGTACAGCCACACATGTCCGTAAAGCGTACGTCAAGTTGCCGTACGGACGCCGGAAGTCCCATCCACTCCCATGGGAGTGGATGGGACTTCCGGTGTCCGTACGGCAACTTGACGTACGCTTTACGGACATGTGTGGCTGTACCCAGAGAGTTCACTAACGCTCTGAACCAGGGCTACGCTGCTTCGTCCTCTATGCATGAAACCGAAGTTTAGAAATTGTACTCTCACGGATGATCCGATCGTCTGATAAAAATATTAAGCATATGCCAAGTTAACTAAAGGTATATAAATGATGCTGAGCTAAACATGTTTCCTTAATTTCGAAGTTTTATAGTTAAACGTTATGATGAAAGTCCCCAGTTCCTCTCACAAAGTGACAGCTGTTGCACTCGCCATGTTTATGAATGGTTAAAAAATCTTTTGAAACTAGCAGATCTACAAGCTCACAACGCTTCACAAGCTTGTAGATCTGCTATTTTCAAAAGATTTTAATACATATTAAATTTGGGAAATGGGACATTCTGCATTCCTTTACTTTTGGTATTTTAAGTATATTTAATTTACTTGCATAATGGGGACACTTTAGTGTTTTATTTACCTTGCAGATGTCACCTCACCGCTGTAATTTAATTCATAAATATATTATTCAAAAGTTGTATTTGGAGTGGACTGCTTCAGGACATCTGACAGTTGGCTCTGGTATTTTTATGATCCATTTCACTTTCGCAAAGGGTGTTTAAACTGCTGTGTAGCGTAGGACAGCACTACGTAGTTCATGTAGGCTTTACGTAGGCTTCGTCCAGGAGGTCTTTACGTGCATGCTGTCTCGCGAATGTAGTTTTAGCACACACGTAACGAGAACCTACGACGATGGTATCTCCTGAAGCCAATTTAGATGGCACGTAGGGCACACACAGCTGCTACTAACGAAGATAGTGCGTGGCGGGGTTGCTACTGCGCAGGTGCGTGGAGGCTCTTACGCAGCTTCTAGGCTACGCACGAGCTCAAATTCGTTTGGGAAACCCGGCCAATGGCATTACAATTTAATTCATGTCCCCTATAGCTGTATCTATATATAAGGTGTCTGTCTGTCTGTCAGCTAAATAAAATTCACAAATTATTCTCTCGCAGCACATCCACCACAAGCTCATAGATCCGGATACAATATGTCTGTGTAGTACATCAACAGTTGTGTCTGTCCTGCTGTATTTTGTAACCATTTCAGAGAGATATCTATCTGTGTCTATTCACCTTAATGTTTTCATATTCTCTCTGGATTTATCAGACAGTTCCTAATCTCCCAAGGCTGAACGATATGTCTTCAATCTCTGCATCATGATGCCTGACAATTATAATGGATAATAACCATTCAACCATTCATTTCCACATGGCATTACCCGTTGCCCATGTGGGTAAAAATGCATACAAATATTAACACATTTTACAGATTGAGGTATTCATATGCATAACATACATAAACAGGTTTGGATAATTTTGGAGAGGAACCACAATGCCTCATGAAGAGCCACTAAAACTAAAAACGCACACAGGCAAAGACAATAACTTCACGGCACCTCAGGACAGTGTCATTTCACCACATGTGTTGCAGTGTTAATTTCGTCAACTAAAACTATGACACTGATGATTTACACTGACGAAAACTGAATAAAAACGAAGCTATGATGACTAAAACTAAAACTAAATATATTGACAATTTCGTCAACAAATAAAAACTAGGCTAAAATGTTAGGAAGGGACTAGTGGAGAAGAGATCCAGTAAAAGACTAATGAGAATATTTTTTATGTTTGGTTGCGCCACGCTGCGACGCGTTGTGAGCTTGTAGATCGGCTATTTTCTGCATAGAACCAAGTAGTCCAGGCATTTAAGGCCAAAAAAGGGGTCAACCTCCCACTAATTGCAACAAAACCAAACTCAGCTGATTTTGTATCCTCAATATGTCCTGAATAACAGGGAAAAAGTTGCAAGGAATTCTATGAAGGGAAAGTTTTGAAAATTACCTGTAAGTATAACGCTTTTTGGCCCATTCTGCTAGATTTGACTATGCTGTATTTGTTCCTTGTAGCAAAACAAGGATACAGAATATCAGTGACAAGAATTTATTATGATCACATAATCACACAACTGATCAAGTACTGATCAAACAACTCAATTAAATTATGCACGCACAATATCACAGTACAAAATGTCGAAATGCTTAAATAGGTGATTTCCCATTGATGTTAAAAAAGGATTTGAGCATGTTTTCTTGTCTAATTTCCACAAAAAAGGTTCAATACTGCCCACTATCAACCAGAAACTGTTGGATGTAGTACAGCGCTTGTAAAAAGAAAAAGAAAAAAAAGCCTTAACCCTTCGAGTGCTATTGCTGCATGTTATGCATTGTTATGAACTAATGTTCAATTTCATATACATTTTTATGTGAAGCACTTTAAGCTGCATTTTCTGTATGAAAGTGAAATGAAGTTATTATTGTTATTATTATTAATATTATTATTATGAAGTGAATTAAAAATGTTTTCGAAATCAGAATTTAGATTTTTTTTTTCTTTTGTATTACTAAATCCGAAAATAGTCTGGCACTGTCTGGCACTGTAAATTCCACCTGAGGTTTCGGAGGACAATCCCTGATCGAAATATGGTGAACTTCATCATGGAAATGCTGTCAAACCGCAGCTTCACTCTACAGACCAGTAATGGCCAGCACAGCTGGCTCAGATGACTGAGGAATGGTATTCCAAGGGTGTGTTCTCTCCTCAATGCTGTAACATCTACATCTATGACCTACCAGATACAACATGGGGCGGCAGTGGATCAGGGGTAGAGTGGCCACGGTAGAGTGAACTGGAAACCGCAAGGTTCCCAGTTCGATCCCGGGCTGGGGGGCTCCCCCAGAGTTAGTGTCGAAGTGTCCTTGAGCAAGACGCTGAACCCCTAATTGCTCCCGATGAGCAGATTGGTGTCTTGCATGGTTTCCTCCGCCATCGGTGTGTGAATGGGTGAATGTAATGCACGATCTATGTAAAGCGCTTTGGATAAAAGCAAATGCACAAATGCACCATTTACCGTTTACCATTTACAACATGAAAAAAATATGGTTATGTGGACGACCTAGCCATCATGCTGAGATGACTAACATGGAAGCAAAGACCAACAGGGTGGCCATAGCTGAATGGGTAGAGAGCCAGCCTCAGAAGCAGAAGGTCTCAAGTTCGATTCCCGGCCCTGCTAAGTTGTTGATGTGTCCCGATGACAATACACTGAACACAATTTCTCCCACGGGATCAAATAGGTCTAATTATAATTGAAGGTGATGGAAGACTGTCTCAACCAAGACATGGGCACCATGGTAGCCTACCTCCGCAGGTGGCGTTTGTAGCTCAGCATTGGCAAGACAGTGTCGGCGGCATACCATCTTCGCAACAGAGAAGATGGTATCTTCACAAAATGCAGTGCTTTGCATCAACAAAATCACATGCGCAGTGCTTCACATAAGAATGTATATGAAATGAACATGAAAACCGAGTGCATACAAATGCATAATGCGTAACATACATAAATGGCACTTGAAGGGTTAAGATTAGTTTCTTCTTCTTCTTTTTTTAACAAGCACTGTAATGCATCCAACACAGTTTCTGGTTGATAGTGGACAGTATTGAACCTTTTGTGTGGAAATTAGACAAGGAAACATGCTTAAATCTTTTTTAACATGGGCATTAATGGGAAATTCAGCACATCACCTATTTAAGCATTTTTCAATATGTTCTACCACTGGGATTTCTTAGGACTTTTGATATGTTATATTTATGAAACAAAAAAAGTTTAAAGAGTTTCTGTTGCAATTTGTCCTAGTTTAACCCCTTATTATCCATAGAATGCCTATACTTAATATGCCTGTTTAGAATGGGCCACTTAATTGCAGCTTTCTTAAGAACCGCTCATCCAAACAAGTTCAAACTTGATACTGCATTTCCCTGGGTCCTCAGCAACACACCTGCCAAATATCGACTTCATACAGTGTTCGGTTTTCAAGATATCTAATTGTATGTGTAATAACAGTGTGGATGGCGGCCATTTTGAAATTTCCCTACATGCAATTCCTTGCAACTTTTTTCCTCTCATTCAGAACATATTTAGGACACAAAATCAGTTGAGTTTGTTTTTGTTGCAATTAGTGGGAGGTCAAATGCCAATATTACTGGACTAAAGTGTAAGATCAGCCATTACGACACCATCAAGGCCCCCCAAAATATTTTTTGTTGACAAAATCAATTGTAGATTTGGTCGACTAAAATCTTACGACTAAAACTAAAACTTTTCAGATGACTACATATGACTAAAACTAAATTAAAGCACTTTGAATGCTTTATAAAGAATTTGACTTATATTTGCAAATGTTTTTGCAATCTACAACCACAGAATTCAGTGCGCAAATACCTGACAAATAGAATAGTTCATCAAGAAAATATCAATACCAGTCGTCTGATAAATCGAGAGACTACAGAACAGATAGATACAGCTACAGTATCTAATGTACATTTGCACACATACCTGGAATTTGACCTCTGCATTTAACCCATTCTATCTATTAGCAGAATTAGCACGATTTGTTCAAAAGAACTAGTTCATTGCCATGAATAGGAACGAACTAGTAGTAATATTACAAGTAAGACGCGTGAACGCTGGAAGCGAACGCAGCGCGAAAATATTGTGTGTGTGTGTGTGTGTGTGTGTGTGTGTGTGTGTGTGTGTGTGTGTGTGTGTGTGTGTGTGTGTGTGTGTGTGTGTGTGTGTGTGGCAGGCTGGTGTGCATTGTCTAAATTCCTGCACTCTGGCGCACTCTGGAGGCTGCTTACAGGCAGTGCACGCATGTGAGTCACATGGGGGCCTGAGCCAATGAGAGCATGAACACAGACAGAATTACAGACAGACACACACACACACACACACACAACCTGAGCAGGGTGACATAGTAAGCTCCACTTGGTCGGAGGCGCGCCTCCTTCCGCGCCTCCTTCCGCGTTCGCAATCATTATTTTAAACCCATAAAGAACAAAAAAATAGGTTGACTTCTCCTCGACGTTTATCAGCTCCTTTTTTCTGTAAGTAGATTTGTTCAAAACGATCTAATCGTTCGTGAACAAACACATGTCCACGCGTGCCCAAACAAAGTACACAATGGAGAACGCTGATCTAGCGACGCTCATGAGAACAATTGTACGAGAAGAACTTGCTACAGGACTCGAAGCCAATCTAAAGCCGATCAAGGATAATCTAAATAAAATCCAGCTAAAGGTAACATCATGCCTGGACAAGATTGATTCTCTTGAGACGGCGGCCAATAACACTGATCAAAGGCTGATACAACTGGAAGAGGAGAATAAACTACTATTTGAGGAAGTTAAATCACTAAAACAGAAGACGGAATCGCTCGAGGACTACAGCAGAAGACTCAACGTGAGAATCTTCGGGATACCAGAAGGAACAGAACAAGGCAACCCGACATTGTTTGTAAATGGGATGCTGAGCGAGCTTTTTGGCCAGGATATAGGTCCACCTCTCTTGGTCAGTATCGCTCACCGCATCGGAGCAAACAAAGGCAAGACGCGATGCCTAATCGCCAAATTTAACAACTCTGACTTTCACACTCTGACTTTTGACCTCTGACCTTTAGATCTCCCACCATTTTGAATTATATGAAAAACAGTTAAAACCTATCTCCTCCTGGGATTTTTGAGTAATCTGCACGAAACGTTTTACACATGAACTTTGGACCTATGCCGACAAACATGTGCAAAAGATTTTCCATAAGTGAAAAAATGAAGCTTTAATGAGCCAATGAATATTGCAGTTTTATGACAATTATTCATCTGCCCCTAACACATACATGCAGACTCACATTTCTTTGAAACTTTGCGGTAATGTTGAGGGTCATTCCAAATATCACTGAAACCAATCTTACTCCAATTGGTCAAAGGGGGGCGCTATAGCGATTTTTTGAAAATGCAAACTTTAAACAGGCAAAAGTCATGCCTCGTTTGGCCGACAGCCATTAAACCTGCTTACACATGTGCCTTGACTCATGAGGAACACATGTATCACGTTGACCAGTAAGCTCCACCCTTAGATTGTCCGCAATTTTGAGCAGTTTGAAAAACACTTAAACCCAGGATTTTTCAGCTATTTGCGTGAAACTGTATCATCCGTGTGATCTCCTTTTTCACAAGTTCTTGTCTGTTGGTCCAATGGCTTCTCCCTGAAACGTGTGAATCATAACCTGAAGGTTACCAGTTCAAGCCCCACTTGATGCAGACTCATTGTCTCCGCCAGGCCGAAAGGCATGGCGAGAGAGTATGTTTTCGCCCCTGTCCGTCCGTCCGTCCGTGTGTCCGTCCGTCCGTCCTGTCTGTGTGTTACCACCAAATCTCAGGCACCGTTGGCCCGGTCGCTGCGAAACTGTGCACACACACTCCCTGGATGCCAATTCAGAACCTCTGCCTCAAAATTTTCACATAGGCCTGTCATAGCGCCACCAGGAGGCCGATTTGTGCAAAACCCATTTTTCCCCATTACTCCTACAGTTTTTAACCAAACCTCATGCAAATCGGTACACAGTATCTCTATAGTCATGTGATCAACCCTGATCTGTCCGATTTCCCATATTCCATCCTCATTGGCTAAGGTTACCATCCAAAGTTTGCAGGATTGGTCCGTTTTGAACAAACTGCCTCAAATCATGAACGCAGCTTGCCATTTCCATAAAATTGCACACGCACATTCCCACTAGGCCGAGGAAGAAATGGCACTTAAAACTTTTCACATCAGCCTCAAGGTGGCGCTATAACAGGCCGATTTGCATTTTTAACTATAACTGCACCGATCTGCGTGAAACTTTGCACGCCTACTCCCTAGAGGCCAAGGAAAAACATCTGCACTGCACTTTTCACATGTGCTTTTTACAGCGCCACCAGGAGGCCGACTTATGTCAAATACATTTTTGGATATTAATCCTTCAGATTTTATC
>NC_137603.1:36183982-36223982 GCF_963280865.1 Gymnoscopelus braueri | reverse complement strand
TACAGCATTTAAGAATCTGGTGTCAAATCATTCATTGATCGATGTTTAGAGACAGGGCCGGCACGCCCATTAGGCAGAGTAGGCAGTTGCCTAGGGCGCCACTAGGGGAGGGGGCGCCCAAACATGTTTTTTTTCTTCTTTTTTTTTTCAGGTTCCAGGTGGCGCTGTGGCAGAAAACGGTGGCGCGGCGCTGTCAGACATAGGATAGGCTCCTGTCCTCTGTATTACTTTCTGTTTAAAGAGACTGAGGTGCTCTTATTATGAAATGGGGGGGGCGCCAGGAAAAATATTGCCTAGGGCGCCAAATTGCCCAGGACCGGCCCTGTTTGGAGAAATTATAACCCAAGTTTAAAACAATACACCTTCTTTTCAAATAGACATAAAACATTTTCAAGAATAGACTATATACTAATATCTGCTAATATTTTTCGCTGTGTTAAAAAGACGGACATTATCAACATGTCTATCAGATCACCATGCCAATCTGTGTGTATTCATAATTGAAAATTGTCCAAAACGTGCTACTGGATGGAAATTTAATTTAACATTACTGCAGGATCCATCATTCTGTGAGCAATTTAGATCGGACTTCAGCCCTTTCATTAATATAAATAAAAATAGCGTTTCAGATGTAAGATTTCTATGGGATGCAACTAAAGGGTTTATCTGCAATAATACAATATCATTTGCTTCAGCACGTAGCAAAGCCCATCATCAAGAAATATCCAGATTGGAAAGTAGACACTCATTGCTAACTGCAGAACAACAAAACAACTACGATCAAGAAAGAGAAAGGGAGCTTTGGAAAGTGAAGTCCAAATTAAATGCTCTAATGGCACAAAAAGCAGAGTTCCTAGCTCACAGAGCGAGGCAAACTGAGTATTTGAATGGAAATAATCCAAGCTTTGTGTTGACTAGGAAAATTCAATATAATGAACATAAAGCAGATATTACATCAATCCAAAATAAAGAAGGAGCGATGGTAAACGATCCGGCCGAAATAAATTAAATTAAATTTTAAATAAATTTAAACTTTTTTTATCAACAATTGTATTCATCTGAAGCCCAATTTTCAAAAGCTGATTTAGACTCTTAATAACTTAAGAAATTAAATAACTTTAATGGATTCTCCCTTTACCCTGGAGGAACTTCACGATGCACTGAAAGAAATGAAACATGGGAAATCACCAGGTTTCGATGGTATCCCACCGGAGCTGTACTTGACCTTTTGGGAAGAGTTGGGTCCTATACTACTCGAGATGTTCCAACAAGCCATTATGAAGGGGAGTTTTAATAGAGACATAAGTACTGCAATTATCACATTGATACAGAAAAAGGGAAAGGATGGAAACATTTGCGCTAACTAGCGCCCACTGTCCCTTCTCAATGGAGACTTAAAATTATATGACAAGGTCCTCGCTCGGCGTCTAGAGACGATACTGCCAATATTGGTCCATCCAGACCAAACTGGATTTGTTAAACAAAGATTTGCATCAGATAATTTAAGACGACTTTTACATATTATTGACAAGGCTCCTAGAATATCACCATGTGCAGTGTTGTCCCTCGACGCCGAAAAGGCCTTCGATAGGCTGGAATGGGGGTATTTATGGCACACTATGAAGAATATGGAGACACATTTATAATTATGCTCAAAATTTTATATCATAATCCAACGGCCATGGTTATCACATCCAATCAGTGTTCCACACCCTTCCCTATTAGACGTAGCGTCAGGCAGGGCTGCCCCGCCTCCGCATTATTATTTGTGTTATCTCTTGAACCCTTAGCCCCAAAAAAATGAAATTGTGCGGAAATAAGACCCATTATAGTAAATAACACTTACCATAAAATGTCCCTGTACGCAGACGATCTGTTATTATTCCTTGACAATACACCACGGTCCCTACCTGTAGTCTTAGATACTATTAAAAATTGATTTATTTCAGGTTACAAGATCAATTTGAAAAAGTAAATTTTACTCCCCCTAAATACAGCAACAAGTAGTCCCCAGCTACATACAGAAATACCAGTGGGTTCTTGTTTCAGATATTTAGGTATAGATATATGCCCATCAATTGACAAAATTGTGTCAAAAAATTGTCTTAAGAAGAGTCTTAAGAAGGTAATATCTGACGAGTTAAACCGTTGGTCACTATTATAAATTCCATTCTCAGTCAGGCTCTCAGTAGTCAAGACCCATATTCTCCCCAAGATCAATTTTCTGGTAAGCATGATTCATTTACCACCACCTCCAGGATTTTGGGAGAAAGCTACAGGGGCTAGTATTCAAATTTATATGGCGTGAATATATATCCTATATCCTATATATCCTGCACTTTTTCATTGACAAGGTGGTAAATACAAGGGCCCTCATCTCTGCTCCTGCCTCTGACCCCTCTGTTTGTGTCCCATGTCCCGCCGTGCTCAGCTCTTTCGAACCTGTAACATTGTCCTTTTTGGAGGATGTAGTCAGCCACATGAAGGCTTCAGGTTCACCTCACGACGTCATCCCGGCCCGCCTCTTTAAAGAGGTTTTCCCCAGCATAGCACACATGGTACTAGAAATCATAAATGGCAGTCTCTCTTCAGGTCTTGTTCCCACATGTTTTAAACATGCTGTAGTGCAACCACTGCTTAAGAAGCCAGGACTCGACCCCACTGTGTTGGCTCATTTCCGGCCCATATCGAAATTACCGTTTATCTCCAAGATATTAGAGAAAGTTGTCTATGCCCAGCTCCAGTCTTTTCTAGAGGAGCATAATATCCCTGAGGTCTTCCAGTCTGGCTTTAAAACCCGGCATAGTACCGAGTCCGCCCTAGTAAGGGTATTTAATGACATCCTCTTAGCTAATGATGCGGGCGACTATGTCATTCTCGTCCTGTTGGACCTGACGGCTGCTTTTGACACAGTGGACCACAACGTCCTGCTCTGGCGTTTGCAGCACCTAGTGGGTATCTGTGGCACCGCGCTAGGGTGGTTCAGGTCCTACCTGACAGGCAGAACCATGTCTGTCAGCGCCGCTGGCTCAGAATCCTCCTCGGCTCCGTTGTCCTATGGTGTTCCACAGGGCTCAATTTTAGCTCCGGTGCTCTTCTCTTTATATCTCCTGCCGCTAGGGTCCATCCTCAGGAAACATGGCATTTCATTCCATTTTTATGCTGATGACAGCCAGATCTACGTCCCCCTGAAGAAGAAAGACGCTGCTCCTAAAGCTCTTCTCTCTTGCCTCGACGACATTAAAGCCTGGATGGCCCTAAGCTTTTTAAGCTTTAATGAAAAGAAAACTGAGGTGGTGGTGTTTGCCCCAAATGGTTCTTGTAACTCCCCTCCATTTGATCTAGGCCCCCTGGCTCAGTTTGTGAAGCCAACAGTCTCCAACCTGGGTTTTAAAATGGACAACGAGTTTAAGTTAGATCGCCAAATTAGTTCAGTGGTGAAGTCTAGCTTTTTTCACTTGAGACAGCTGGCCAAAGTAAAACCCTTTTTAACCACACAGCACTTTGAGACAGTAATCCATGCATTTATTACTTCTCGGCTGGATTACTGTAACGCCCTCTATCTTGGAGCCAGCAAATCTTCCCTTGCACGCCTCCAGTTAATACAGAATGCTGCTGCCCGTCTTCTAACTGGCACGCGCAAGAGAGAGCATATAACTCCCATCCTCGCCTCTCTCCACTGGCTGCCCGTGCACTTTAGAATCCAGTTCAAGGTTCTGCTTTTTACCTTTAAATCATTAAGTGGTCTCGCCCCTCCATACCTCTCTGAGCTCCTCCACCCCTACTCTCCTGCCCGCTCCCTCAGGTCAGCTGACCAGAGGCTGCTGGAGGTTCCGAGGGCGAAGCGGAAGCTTAGAGGGGACAGAGCTTTTTCGGTCGCGGCCCCCAAGCTCTGGAACGACCTTCCCCTGCAGATTAGGCAAGCCCCTTCTCTGGCCATTTTTAAAACCTCTCTTAAAACGCACTTTTACTCTTTGGCTTTTAACATAGCATGAGACCTCTGACCCTGTGCTGCCCCCCCCTCAGTTTTTCTTGTTTTGTGTGTTGTCATTGTATACTGTGTTTTTAGCTACTGTTTTACTTATTACCTATGCACTGTACAGCACTTTGTGGCAGCTGTGGTTGTTTGAAATGTGCTTTATAAATAAAGTTGAGTTGAGTTGAGTTGAGTGAACAGCATCCGAAGTAGCAATTCCACACTCCAAAACAGTAGGAAGGCAGGAGGGCTATCAGTTCCTAATTTTGAACAGTATTATTTCTCCTTTATGCTCAGGCCGCTGCTAAGATGGTTCAATAATGATTCTGTTGTACCATGGGTGAATATGGAGAAGCACATTGTATCTCCATACAGATTCAAATATATCCTTTTTTCTGGTCTTTCCCAAAGCTTTTGCCATACTAAATTCGGCCCAATTATAGCACATTCAATTTACGTCGTAATGGGACAGTGGGACACAAAATGGCACCTAGATACCCCTATTTTTGATAACAACTTCTTACTGCTGGGTGGGAAACCAGTTACATTTCCCAATTGGCAAAGACAAGGTATTCACAAACTCAGGGTTACGGATGTAACCCCGGTTTCTTTAGAATTCGGAACTATCTGATATATACAGTGAATACGGTCTCAGATCCTTTCAAGAGCTCAAACAAATCTATAATGTCCCTAGTAGGCCTACATCCTTCTTTTTTTATTTACAGTTGCGCACTGCAATGCGCACTTATGGTGTCCCATGTAATCAACCTTTACCAGTTCATCCTTTAATGTTTATAGTGAGAGGCATAAATGTTAAAAGTGGTTTTGTTTCTGGGTTATATAATAAAATACAAGAAAAACAAAACAGAACTACAGGTAATATCACTGTCTGGAACATAGATTTAAAGGATTATAATGCCTGCATAAATTGGCAGAATGTATGGGATAATATTCCGTTAACCTCCCGTAATTATAATAATCAATTAACTCATTTTTTGATTGATTTTATTTGTCACCCAGGAAACTCTGCCAAATCAAAATTTTACAAAGTCTTCTATGTTCTTTATGTCCGCAAAAAGTCATGGGAACATATGTACATATGATGTGGGAATGTCCAGGAATACTAGCTTTTTGGGCCAAGGTTGCATTATTTCTCACTGATATAATGGAGATAAACATACCTTGTTTGCCACACATTTTATTATTAAATGATGATTCATCTCTAAGATTAACACCTCACAAAAAGAGAGTGTTTCTGGCCGGTTTAACGGCAGCAAAGAAAATGCTTGTAATGATATGGAAACCACCTCATAATCTCAATATTCACCGTTGGAAACTGTTCTTCTACGAAGTCTTGAGATTAGAGGTATCCAGTGCTAAAGCTAAAGCACAGGGCGCAAGGGCAGAATCGATTCAAATATTACTTACTGCGGCCCAGAAGGTCAAATCAGTACTCCACTAGGCTGAACACTTGTACTTTGACATCTGAGACTGAACAAAAAGCATGTTGTTTTTCAGTTTTTTCCTACTGCTGTTTTTCTGCTTTCTTCCCTTTTACTTTGTAACAGGATTAGAGGGTATCTAACAAACACAATTATAATTTACTTTTTTTTTTTTCTTTTTTTTTTTTTTCATTGCATTATTAAAAAAATCACACCCAGTGTGAAGTGGGCGGTGTGGTCATCACAGTGGTCATCATAGTGATGGAAGCTCACTTTTTTTAAAAATGATTTTTTTGAAGTGCATAATCCTATTTATAGGTTATTAATGTCATCATGTGTCTCGCTAGCCAATCACAGTGCTGAATAGAGTCAGCCAATAGAGTCAGCCAATCACAGTACAGCTAGGGGTGTACTAATGAGCCAATCACAATACAGTGAAGTATCTTCAAACATAAGTTCCATATAAGTAATCATATTCCATTCTGTGGCAGTTAGCAGTGCCGGGGGTGGAAAAGTATCCAGGACTGATCTAAAGTAATATTGTTATTTATCATAGGTTAATAACAGGATGAGATTGTCAGGGGGGCTGTGACCTTTGGATTCAAGAGGGTGAGAAGGCAGTTACTAACAGTCAGGCAACCCCCCTTAATTTGAATCTGCTATTGATCAGTCATTACCCTGAAGATCCTGGTCTTTGTCCTGGAGCAGGAGCTCCCAGCTTCAAGTGTGAACCCAAAACAAGTCTCTGAGCCAAGTTCTTTTGTTACAAAGCGGCTGATTATAATACTATTGTCCTAGTGTATACATACTGTTTGAAGCTTGCCCTCCTGGGGTCAGAGCGGCACCCAGGTGATGCTACCCCCGTCTTGAGTTTGAACCAACAGAGCCATTCTTTTGTCTTAATTTGAATGAATTATAATCCCATTGTTCCTTCCTGGGCTTTAGCCGCAGACAGCAAATGTGTAGTGATGAAAGCCAGGTTAAGATGACTGAGTAAACAGCTAAAATGTTTACCCACTAATTATTCTTCTCTTTTAGGTCTGCAGTATGTAGTTAAAATGAGTAAAGTCTTGATAACTATGACCTGTGTTGTAAACAAAGAGAAACATCAGTTAAGGGAAGTGGTCAGTCTTAGAGTAACTTCTGGTTTTTATTTGACTCATTGTATTCCTAAACTGCTGTTTACAATCATGAAAGTATATAGTGTGTGGGCTTATTATAAAGCTTAAGAGATGTTGAACAAGGATTGCTAAACCAGCCTTTGTGCAAAAGTAAAGTTTGATAATTGGACATAATACAAGTTGGTACATTGTAAGAACATGTTAATGTTGTACCACGCTGTGTGGGCGGGGACTCGGGCCACGACTTCCCAGTATTCATGTATTTGATGTGATAGGCCTACAGGGATTGGGGGCTGGGTTTAAACCACCTAGCTCCTCCTCTTGTGGCAGAAGGTAACAGTGTATAAAATAATGTGCTTTACTTGTGATGCGGTGCGCTGCTAAAATCAGACCCACCTGGCAGTTGCCAGTCGGGCGTTAATAAAACTATGCTTGACTTCAAATCCTTGGACTGGATCTTCCCTTCTTAAACCTTTCTCCAGGAAACTGATACAGCCACTCTTGGGATCAGAAATATACATCAGATGGCGTTTGTCGGGCAGGCGTTTTTTTATTCCCTTCTTTTCGGAGGTGGATACACGGAAAAAGGACCTGGTTTTGTTTTTTGGTTTTAGGAGTGATGGGCTGGTTTCCTGGTAGGGGTGTTTTTGAGGGTTCTGGGTAAGGTCGTTAAAGGCCTTGGAGTTAATGATGTTCTATTCATACCTATTATGACAATGTAATAGGCCTTCATGTTCCAGCATTTAAATGGAGCGCAACTCCATCATCCAAGATCATTTAACTTTGGGGCTAAACGAGCCTATTTCATTTGATTTTGGAAATGAATAAGTGACCTTACAATAACAATGGAATTTTGTTCTTTTTTTATGTTTGAGGTTTCTATTCCTTTTGCGCAGTCCAACAAGCCTCCACTCTGGGGTAGGCAATGATGCCTGTTTGGTTGTTTTTTTTCAAAGCACAAGAAAGCAGTGCAAGGCGAGACTTCTTCTGCCAAATTGACCGACTACTTTGTACCTTTGAGAGAGAGGTTATTTTATTTTGTTAAAAAGCTGAATGTTCATACAGAACTTAACATGAAATATTATAGAGCATATTTGTATGAGAGTGATTATTTTGTTATCTACCTCTCTTTTCTTTTTGTTTAGATGTTGAGGCATTATTTATATTTTTTACATTAGCCATAGGAGACCTTATTTTGAAGAATGAGCTATAACATTGAAGAACAGGCTACTTCTCTATTTTCTTTTGTTTAATTAACAGGTTTTGAGGCATTTTTTACATTTTATGAGAGAGAGGTTATTTTGAATAATGGGGTACCTCACTTGTTCTAAGATAAGACTTGTTGAGAGAGAGATGTTATTTTATTTGGTTAAAAAGCTGAATTATTAAGCTGTGATTATTTTGTTATCTGAAACAAACAGAGGAGACATGCTTTAAATAAATAAATATATTATTTATAAAGCAATATTTTTCAGTACCTCAAAGAGGCCCAGAATTAACCGAATTAACCGAATTAAGGTACCAAAAAAAAAAACCAAAAGTTACAAAACAAACGAAAAAAACAAACAAAGCATGCACGCATGCACGCGCGCACAGCGCCCGTGCATTCGTTGGGTGTCCTCTTTTTGGGAATTCAGAATATGGTCACCCTATGTAAATAGGCTGTTCTGTTATTTCAGCCAATCACCTGTTTTGTTACAGATCTAGATGTTTTAAGCCAAACATTACCACCTGCATAAACAGGGTTTCCGAGGGCCAGTAGCAGGGGTTGCAGGTGTCCTAGGGTTCCAACTTCAGAACCAATGGTTTACATCATCCCCAGGACAACAGTGGGGCTGGGAAGCGACCGGGAACACAGTGGGACGTGGCATTGAATAAAACAACAACTGATGATGTGTCTTTCTCATCCTTGAAATACTATAGTAACACATCAACCTGTGAAAACTGGTGGTGGCATTTGAAATTGTTCAGGGTAGACAAATTTACCTGTTACTAAATTATCCCATCCCACCACTTATGACTGTATGCATCAATGTATTCACATATAATTATCCTAGACTGCATATAGGCATGAATTATGAATATAAGTCAATTTGTTCTGACATTAATTACCACATTTGAATACATTGCTTTAATAAATTGATCATCCACATTAAATACATGGTCTATATAATATTTATTTAGTTTCTTGGTCTTTTCTCAATAAACTAAACTAAACTATTGCATTTGAATGTAACTATTGCAATTGATTTTGATGCTCAGAAAGTATTATTAGTTTATTATATAACTCTATTTAGCTATAGAGTTGGCTAGATATAAATGTTATAATTCAATAAAATTATTAACCTGGTGATACATACTTATCATGCAGCATCTATGGAGCTTACTAGTCCAGACAAGGTTTAAGTGTGCATGTGTTATACCTTGTGTGGTGGAAATGTGGGTCGGGACCCCCAGGGGGTCCCCACATTTGTTTTGGGGGGTCCCCAGATGACAGTAAAGTGAAAGAAAAGTGTAATACCTATAAAACATAAAGAAATTAAATGAACATTTGTCTTTTAGTGCTTTTGAGTTGTTCTTTTGTAGTTTAGCTGGAAAAACTTTAAAATACTCTAGCATTTGGTTCAACTACGCATTCCGTAGCCTGGGACTTGACAATGGAAACTCTCTGCTGAGTATCTGTCAATGTTTAAGTTTGCCATGTCAATATCAGCACCCTAACTCTGTTTGACCAGAATGGAACAATGCCTTCATTAGCATCATTGGTAACACCTGTGAAGGAAGTAAAGAAGAGACCCAATTTCTTTCCAATATGGCTGCTGTGCCTAAAACCTATTTATTGATTGTTGTTCAGAAATCCAATCAGGCGCAACTACTCATGCGTCTGGTTGACTACAGCCCTCTGACTAGGCCAGGAGTTTGGGAGGAATTAAAAGTAGTTATTGCTCAGACCTGTGCCTTTGATGGTTTTTATTTACTTCACAAATACAAACATACAATAACACACCCAGCAGCCAATCGTGCTGCTAAGCGGCCAGTCAAACCACTACCATAGTTTAACTTCGATCTTGCCAGTAGGCTCACATTTTACTAACAAGATCTTGACCAGGTTATAAACCTAGGGGAAATAAACACAGAAACAACAACGGCAATATTACCAACATGAATCTGCACACTACAATAAACATATCAGCACATATAATCGTCGTGTAACCAAGTGTTCTCTACTCACTTCTGGCGTCTCCAAACTCCTCAAGAAACTGAACTCTCCCCCAAAGTTACACACAAAGACCCATAAAGGACGTCGCCTCCCCCTGTTAGACCTGTCATTTGAGCCTCTCTCTCTCTCTCTCTCACCTCTGGAGATAAGGGAACTTTAAGGAATTTATGACCTACCAAACCCTGAAAAAGGACCCACAGTATGAGACCTTATAGAGCATGCCTCAGTTAATGACCCCAAACAGGCAGTATTAACCTTCATGGGGTGCTCCTTCCGACATCTCACTACTCCGACTAGTGGCTTCCGCGTGCGGTTAGGGTTAGGGTTAGGGTTAGGTATAGGGTTAGTAACCGTCGGAAAGGCGACATGTCGGAAAGCCGACATGTAACCAACCTTCATATATGTATTTTACCCTTGCCTTTATATGTCGGCCTACCACTATAGGTATAATCCTAAATAAGCAGTAAATACACATATAATTATAATCATAATAATATCACAGGCGTCGGAGGCGTGGAATAACCCAACAATCGTTGTTGATTAGGATTCACGCTTACTCTGCTTACTTTGCACTTGTAAGTCGCTCTGCTAAAAGGTGTATTAGCATAAGGATCTCTCCTTATTTCATTCATTAGATTTTGCTGCGAATTTGGAAAGTGTTTATCAGAACGCCCTAGCCATTAAAAGTTGGTAAAAAAAATAAAAATTAAAATAAACACTCCACCAACATTTGCAGTGATATATTGTTTTGCAATATAATGTATTACCTGAAATGTAAAAAAAAAAAATCTGTTTCACCACCACCACCACCACCATGCTTAAAAACACATACAGTATTGTTAGTTGTAATATTATATTTCAGTATAGTCAGGTACTTTAGGCTACCAGTTAGATTCCATTGTTACTTCAAATGTATAATGCGTTTTATTACATCTCAATCTAAAGTTTTCTCATGATGGAACCAGTGGTGTAAAGTAACTAAGTACATTTACTCAAGTACCGTACTTAAGTAAAATTTTGAGGTATTTTGTACTTTACCTGAGCATTTCCAATGTTCAATACTTTTACTTCTACGCTTTTACATCTCAGAGGCAAATATTGTACTTTTACTCCACTACAATTATTTGAAAACTTTAGTTACTATTTACATTGTAGATTTAGATTATTATTACAAAACATAAATTAACCACTTCAGCCCTATATACATTTGGGCCATTTGAAAATAGCCGGTTTACAAGCTCACAATGCTTTGCGGTGCAACGCATTGTAAGCTTGTAGATCTGCTATTTTCAAAATATTTTTTATACATTTGAGAACTGGGTAATGGGACATTCTGCATAATGAGTAATTTACCTTTGGTACTTTATGTACATTTTGATGCCAATGTCTTTGTACTTTTACTCAAGTCAATTTTGAACGGCAGACTTTTATTTGTAACAGAGCATTTCTACATTATGGTATTGGTACTTTTGACCTAAGTAAAAAATGTGAGCACTTCTTCCACCACTGGCTGCAACCATAACGGGTTTCCCATTAGGCCTACTGCTTTATGACAAAAGAGGTCTGGGTTGGTTGTTGCACAATTGCAGGTTGTTGCATAATTGCAGGTTGTTGCATAAGTGTAGGTTGTTGCATAATATATGTAGGTGATGCAGGTTGCACAAATGCAGGTTGCACAAATGCAGGTTGCACAAATGCAGGTTGTTGCACAAATGCAGGTTGTTGCACAACTGCAGGTTGTTGCATATTGACATTGATGACGGTGACGTTGGGGACGTCGGGGTTCGCCTTGCGGTGTTTGAGCTCGATGGCCATCTGACAGTAGGAGCAGCAGCAGCAGCAGGAAGCCCAGATGTCTTTGACGACAGTACCCTATGGGAAGCACATAGGGTCAATTCCACTCTGTAAAACACTCCATGTAAGCATATCTTCTTCAAATAATTTCAGATTTCAATGTGTGACACACCATTTGAAAGCTCTCTCTCTCTCTCTCTCTCTCTCTCTCTCTCTCTCTCTCTCTCTCTCTCTCTCTCTCTCTCTCTCTCTCTCTCTCTCTCTCTCTCTCTCTCTAGAGATATACACACACGCACGCACGCACGGAAAGTAACTAAGTACAGGTACTCAAGTAGCGCACTTAAGTACAATTCTGCATAATGAGTACTTTCTACTTTTGGTACTTTTAAGTACATTTTGATACCAATGCTTCTGTACTTTTACTCAAGTGATTTTACACATTGCAGTATTGATACTTTTACTTAAGTAAGCAATGCAAGTACTTTTTTTCCACCACTGAGCACACACACACACACACACACACACACACACACACACACACACACACACACACACACACACACACACACACACACACACACACACACACACACACACACACACACACACACACACACACACACACACACACACACACACACGTATATGTATTATATTGTTAGTGTATCACCAGACCTTGATTTTGTATTTTTGTCGAACGGCAACCCGAAGTGCCACTACAGCAGAACAACAGAACCAGGGGAGATTTTTATGATGTCCCATTTCTTCCGCGAGTTGGCAGGCCAAAGGACAGCAACAACATCCCTGACAACCTGAAAAACACACAAACATGTCTTAGACATTCAGTAAACATGCTGATATATGGGTCTATTTCTTAAGGACACAACTTGTTGAAGCTACAATCTCGATCTTATTTTAAGACCTGAGGCTGATTCAACAAAATGTCTTCTAAATCCCAACAGTTTTGTGGAAAAAAATAAACGTGCTATATCAGTGGTGCTCAAACTTTTCATGTCAAGGACACCCCAAAATTATATGTATTTTGGCCGCGGACCCCATCTCAAAATATTTTGTTCCAGGGACCCCGAGAAGCAAAGATTTGACTTAAATATGTTCGCTTAAAAAAAATATATATATATATATATATATATATATATATATATATATATATATATATATATTCAAAGATTTGCACAGATTTTCACGACTTCTTAAAAATAGCAGATCTACAACCTCTTAGTGTGGCACAAAGTGACACGCTAGAGCTTGTATATCTTGTATATCTGCTATTTTTGAATGGCCAAAGTAAAACTTTAATCTAAAATGACACAGATGCTTTTTCCCTGTTTTAATGGGTTAATGAATACAAAGTTATTTTTTATCTGTATGGTAGGGTATGTTAATGCAATATAACATCTGCAGTGGTTGGAGTCTCCCTACTCTTCCACAGTGGTGGAAAAAGTATTCACTTTCTACTTACAGTAAGTAAAAGTATCAATACTGCAATGTAGAAATACTCTGTTACAAGTAAAAGTCCGGAATTAAAAATGTACTGGAGTAAAAGTACAAATGTATTGATATCAAAATGTACTTAAAGTACCAAAAGTATAAATATCCCATTTCACAAGTTTTCCAATGTATAAAAATATTTTGACAATAGCAGATCTACAAGCTCACATTTTGTCGCATTGCGACGCACTGTGAGCTTGTAGGTCGGCTATTTTCAAATGGTCGAAATGTATATAAGGCTGAAGTGGTTAATGTATGTTTTGTAATGCTAATACAAATCTACAAAGTAACTAGTAAGTAACTAAAGTTTTAAAATACTTGTAGTGGAGTAAAAGTACAATATTTGCCTCTGAGATGTAGTGGAGTAGAAGTATTGAAAATTGGAAATACTCCAGTAAAGTAAAAAAAATACCTAAAAGTGTACTTAAAGGTAGGGTAAGTGATTTACTATGGTTAAAATAAGTGTTAAATAGCTCTATATTCTGATAGTACTCATTGCTATAGAGTGTTTGTTCAGTAAAAGGAGTCTCCCATGTCTCTCCAGCTCTATATTAAACAGAAAATGCATTTTCAGTGCTCTCTCCTGATTGGTTTAAATGTTGTCACCTACCTGAAAATGTACTATATTCTGTTTACTAAAGAGCTGGAGAGACCCCTGTGACCGAACAAACGCTCTGTAGCAATGATTACTATCAGAATATAGTACTTTAACCTTTTTAACAAAAAAACTACAAACAATATATATATATCACTTACCCTATACCTATACCTTAAGTACAGTACTTGAGTAAATATACTTAGTTACTTTACACCACTGGTTCTCTCATGTAGGAGAGTTTGAATCCCGGGTAGAACATATAGAAGTTATGGATTGCAGCTTTTTAAATCTAAAAACCACATCCAATAAACAACTCCATTCAATGCAACAAACAAATTGTCTGTTTCAGAGGACTATATCCTGAGAATATAATTATGAAAAATGCTATAATTACTACTAATAAATATGAAGTGTTCTGATACTGACATATTTTGCTGTCAGAACAGCAGCCGCAGAGACCAGAATGCCAGCGCGATTCTTGTTTTTTCTCTTTTTTCTCCATCGCAACAGTCGACCTGCAGATACAAAAGATAGAATACAACAATAAAACACAGTGCAGTGTCTCAAGCTCAGTGGTGGAAAAAGTACTACGAGTTTTTTACTTAAGTAAAAGTATACTGCAATGTAGAAATACTCTGTTACAAGCAGGGGTCATCAACATGTCCGTACATGGACAAACATGTCCGTGGCAAGACTTGTCTATGTCCGTGGCCCTTCTTTCTTTTTCTTTATACGAAAAATATTATCTATAATTGTTTTTCTTTTTTTAATATTCACAATCTTGAATAATTTTGGTGACTCATAAAGTGTCGGGATGACATGCATTAATATGTTATATTATATTAATATGTTAGATTTGTGGTATTGTACGTGATACTTGGCGTGTCATGGCATGTCATCTGTTGAGAGATCAGTGGAGGGCAGAACTGGACAAGTAAAGCATATTTTTGTCTGTCGAGAGAAAGTGTTTGAAAGTGTCCAATAATAACAATAACAACTAAATGATAATAACACTCAACAAGCATAAAGGTAATTTCAGACGGCAAGCGGCCGACGCGACTATGTAATTCATTTTCAATGAGAGGTGACGCGCGGAGAAGTTGAGGGGCGGTGAGGCGAGCGGGCGCGGTCCCGTGAAATTCTTGCACTCGTGCTCGTTTGTGCACGCGCACGCGGCTGACAAGAATTAAATGGATTGTGGTGAGCTTTTATTTTCCCCTCACCGCGCAGGAGGACAAAACAACAATGAGCGATTCCCGCTGATCCGAGCGGTAACGCCGGCATCCACCTATTAAGACCTTAATCCATGCATGTAAACCCTTGATCCACAGCCTCACCATCAGACCTCCTCCTCACCTCTGATCAAAGTGAGGCACCTTTGCATCAAACTATTGTGACACTACTGTACATTCCTTTCAATCCTGCCATGCCCTTCATTAATCCCTCATCATAATTATCTGTTTTGACTGAAGTATTTTTCCATTGTTCGATCTGCATACTTTCTCATCAACATAGACTACCTCACCTTAATGGAAACCACAACTATTAAAGATGCATTGACAAACAAATAGTTTAGATGGAACTTTGCCATCTGTCATCCGTCATCTGTCTATATACTTTAAGTAGGCCTATATTACGCACCCACTCACCTTTGCAACTAAGTGGCCCTTTTGCTTCTGCAATGTAAGATAGAAACACTGTCTGTACTGATAAGATCCAATTATTGAAATCCCAAACATATACTTGGACCATGCCACATTTAATGCCTGTCTCAGGACTGCCACCTGTCAGTATACAGTGGATAACTTCCCAGTCTCCAGGTTTTCTAAAGTATAGCTAACCACTTTAACCCTGACATCCCAATTGTGGGCATAGCATTGACTAAACATAAAAGATAATTGCTGATCTACATGCTCACAACATGCCGTGATGTGAGCTTTTAGATCGTCTTTTCCTCAAAAATAATTGAGTGGCTTGTTTTAAAATGTGTAGCGCAGTGGAATAGAGTAGACACTATGGCCCATCAAGAGTCCATTAGTACTGTATACATCTGGGGCTAGGCCTATGTGTTTCTGATAATATTACTTGTTTTGCATGTCCGTGGCAAAAATAAAATATTGACGGAAATGTCCATCACAAGCTGACATGGCGATGACCCCTGGTTACAAGTAAAAGTCCGGAAATAAAAATGTGCTTGAGTAAAAGTACAAAATGGTATCAAAATGTACTTTAAGTACAAAAGTGGAAAGTACTCATTATGCAGAATGTCCCATTTCACAAGTTTTTAAATGTATAAAATGTATGAAAATCTTTAGAACATAGCAGATCTACAAGCTCACAATGTGTCGCATTGTAATAATAATCAAAATCTACAAAGTAACTATAGTAACTCAAGTTTTCAAATAACTGTAGTGAAGTAAAAGTACAGAAAACTCCAGTAAAGTAAAAATACCTCAAAATTGTACTTAAGTACAGTACAACAGTGGGAGACATTTAAAGGGATAGTTCACCCCAAAAAAATATATTATTAAGAATTATTCACATTTTTTACTTAAGTAAAAGTATCAATACTGCAATAGAAATACTCTGTTAGGGCGTGGTCCCACCACACTTTTATTTTACCTATGGGGCGGAATCTGACAATGCTTTGACAATGCAAATGCTTGGATTCATGGTCTTGTGCATTTTTCTGGAGAATCCACGCATTTGCATTGACAAATTGACAGCTAATTGAAAATAGCAGATTTACAAGCTCACAATGCGTGCATTGTGAGCTTGTAGATCTGCTATTTTCAGAAGGTTTTTATACGTTTTGAAAACTTGAAATGGGACATTCTGCATAATGAGTATATAGGCTACTTTTACTTTTGTACTTTAAGTATATTTTGATACCAATACTTTTGTACTTTTACTCAAGTAAATTTTGAATTCCGGACTTTTACTTGTAACAGAGTATTTCTACATTGCAAAAATGTTATACTTTTTCCAGTGACTGTACATCCATGTCCAACCACGAGGTTAGTGCCAGGGACCACCATATAATATTTGTGGTGTTAAAATGTTTGCAAAAATATTCCAAGTTTTTTTCCATTTTTTTCAAATGTTTTTGAAAATAGCTGATCTACAAGCTCACAACGCATCGCATTGTGGTTTGTAGGTCGGATATTTTCATATAGCTAATGTGGCTATATAGGGTTAAAGTGGTTAAACTGCTGGGGCCCCCCTGGAACACTCCCAAGGACCCCTGGTAGTGATGCGTGGTTCTCTCTCTCTCTCTCTCTCTCTCTCTCTCTCTCTCTCTCTCTCTCTCTCTCTCTCTCTCTCTCTCTCTCTCTCTCTGTCTGTCTCCCTCTCTCTCCGTCTGTCTCTCTCTGTCTCTATCTGTGAGCTTGTAGATCGGCTATTTTCGAAAGGCCGAAATGTATATAGGGGTGAAGTGAATGTAAGTTTTGTAATAATAATCTAAATCTACAAAGTAACTAGTAACTTAAATGTTCAAATAATTGTAGTGGAGCAAATAAAAGCATAATATTTGCCTCTGAGATGTGGTGGAGTAGAAGTGAAAGTAGCCTAGGCCTACAGAAAATTGGAAATACTCCTGTAAAGTAAAAATACCTCAACATTTTACTTAAGTAGGCTACAGTCCTTGAGTAAATGTACTTAGTTACTTTACACCACTGTGTGTTACTGTCTGCTACTTATCGGTACCCAATACCAAGGTTCTGCTCTCAAGAAACAACCATGACCAGATCATCATCACTTGAGGATGTAGACTCCATTGTTTCTCCGTGGCGAATAACCTAATTGAATGTATGAATTTTATACACATACGTGTCGCGATAGGTGTGTAGAGGTAGACGCGTTTTAATTTGTTTATTCGCGTTGCGTCGCATAATCGCCGGCGTGTAATGACCTATAAACCCACTGTTTGCTCTAGAGAGTAGTTGAAAAGAAAACCCCAACATAGGCCGAATGCTTGAATAACTGAAAAACTAAGAAGCTTATCTACAACATCTCTGTACATTACATGTGGCATAATCTTGCAAACGTCCGATAGCAGATTTCTGCACTACAATTTGAGTCATTCTAAAAACATATATTCCACTGTTTAATCTAATACTGAATCTATCTTTTACAATATGCCATTGTATTTTTCTAGGTAGCCTACATGGCCATGTTTAAAATTATTTCTCAAAGAGAGTGCTAAAGTTTTATTCAGACACCAAGACACATATCTCTTCAACTATCATTCAAAGTTATTCAATTTATAACTCATAAAATTCATGCAATTAAGAATGAAGCATAGGATAAAACTTAATTGGAAATCTGATAACATGTCAGATTGGAATATGAAAGAGAAGAATGTTTATGTAATGCTGAATATTTCTGTAGTCATGCCAAGGAAATTCAGTTTTCCTTAAAAAGTACATTCTTATTTAGAGTGGCTAAAGTAAAAGAGCTGATTTATTTTCTTTTTTCCCCCTTCTTTTTGACTAAAGCAAAAATGAACTAAAGTTAAAGGTAGGGTAAGTGATTTACTTTGGTTAAAATAAGTGTTAAATAGCTCTATATTCAGATAGTACTCATTGCTATAGAGTATTTGTTCAGTAAAAGGAGTCTCCCATGTCTCTCCAGCTCTTTATTAAACAGAAAATGCATTTTCAGTGCTCTCTCCTGATTGGCTTAAATGTTGTCACCTACCTGAAAATGTACTATATTCTGTTTACTAAAGAGCTGGAGAGACCCCTGTGACCGAACAAACGCTCTGTAGCAATGATTACTATCAGAATATAGTACTTTAACCTTTTTAACAAACAAACAAAAAAATACCAAAGAATATCACTTACCCTACCTTTAACCAAATGTATGATTCATGAATAAAAAATAAAAAAATGCTTCAAAAACATTTGTAAAACCAAAGATGTTGATTACCTCACAGCAGCAGAAGGGATACAATGAAGTGAATTGAGATTCAGAAGTACCTGTACTTACTACTTATAGTACAGGTAGTCAGGTACTAACCCTAACCCTATCCTACAGCACAAATATGCTGCCAAACCTGAAGTTAATTTGGCAAATGACCAATTTTTAGTTGGTCTCATGTCAAATTCAGCCCTGGACTTACTGAAATAGGGATCACATTAATCACATTAGATTCACAGATTAGAGATTTTATGTATTTCTTAGTTAGTAAGTAATTTTCATTCAAATGAAATGTGATTTAACTTGCACTAATAATGACTTAAAGGGATATTTCACTTTCAAAAAAACTTTTGTGAGCCCTCCAGACCGTTTTTAAGTTGATTTAGTATTTAGATATTTGATAATCATTTTATCAGACACGCCCCCTTCCTATACAAACCCATTATAACTTCAAACTCCATTTTTAACCTGTTAGATTCATCAAAAACACCCGTCCTTGGTTCTGCTGACTCATTCTGCCCTCCTAATACGTGAGGGGGCCGTGTCTTTTCGATTACTTTTTTCATTTATTTTATTTTATTTTTTTATTGTATTAACATTTTTTAATTTTCAAAAAATATATAAAAAATAAATAAAAAAATAAATAAAAAGTAATTGAAAAAACACGGCCCCTCGCGTATTAGAAGGGCATGGTGAGTCACCAGAACCAAGGACGGGTGTTTTTGATGAATCTAACATGTTAAAAATTGAGTTTGAAGTTATAATGGGTTTGTATAGGAAGGGGGCGTGTCTGATAAAATGAATATCAAATATCTAAATACTGAATCAAGCAACTTAAAAACGGTCTGGGGGGCTCACAAAAGCCTGAGTAGACGATAAAATGACCCAAAGTTTTTTTGGAAGTGAAATATCCCTTTAAGTAGATTTTTCTCTCGTTAAAATATAGTATTTCTTAATTATTAATAATAATTATAGCTTGTAGATTGGCAATTTTCATCAAAATTGTTTTTAAATAATAATTATAAAAAAAGGAACATACAAGGTTTCCAACCGGCAGTGACTACATATAGCCAATATATGGTTCTGTATCAGTATATGAGTCAGTTTTAGCAGATTTCATTCTAATTGTCTACTATGACTGCCTATGAATTTCATGGGCCTGAGTAGGTCACCCTGGCCTGGCCGGGATCTGCCCTAGACACTCCCAGAGCAGTACAACAGGTGAAAGCAATTTAACCTAAACGAGAGCTGTGTTGCGCACCAAAACAGGCTCAAACTGTCACATTCTAGCTGCAGAAATAAACTTTCCATTTAGATCATTGTTGACAAACGAACAGAACATGGATATTGTTTGCAAAAGGATTCTTTATTTCTTGTCCATCAAAGCGTTGAGGTCACTCTACTTTTGTATGATATTGATAGCCTAAGCTTTGAATTTATTTGCTTTATATTAAAGCATAATTGTGGGATTTTGCCGTATTTTGTCAAATGTATTAATCTATATTTTGCTGTTAAAAAAAACAGCGGGGCACATCGTTCGGTCCGTACTAGGGAATACCCTCTCGCTCGCGCTCTCTCTCTCTCTCTCTCTCCCTCTCTCTCTCTCTCTCTCTCTCTCTCTCTCTCTCTCTCTGTAAAAAGCATTGCTTGATCCGCAGCATTTTATGAAATTAATGAAATATAGGCTACAAATCAAACCTACCAACCTCAACCAAAGGCACTGACTGACTGGTGTCTAAAAACACACACACACACACACACACCCACACACACACCCACACACACACACACACACACACACACACACACACACAGACACACACACACACACACACACACACACACACACACACACACACACACACACACACACACACACACACACACACACACACACACACACCAACAGGCACATGAAAGAGAGAGAGAAACGGAGGGGTGGTTTATTTACTGGCTAAAATAAAGGGATGTTGCTCGCTTTAGCAATGGAAGAGCGGGGGGATTTATATCGCCGATATTGTTGCGATACTGACATCGCGTACGTTCATACCGCGATAACGATACGATAACGATACATCGTGCAGCCCTAATATATAAATATGTATTTATTTTTTCTCTTGTTTGCAGCCGGACCAGACACTGAATGGCTGCTGACTGTCAGGATACAGCATGAAATAGTGACACTGCATTCCTTTAAATGCTACCGTGCCCAGTCATTAATCACTCATCATGTACTCATCTTTAATTTCATCAAAAGCATCATAAATCTCACAACAATCCCAGCAATGTTCCAGCTCTTTATCTCCGACCTAACCTGTTTAAATGAATGGAAAACACGAGCTGCTTTGCCAAAAACAAAAACTAGTTTCACTGGTACAACTTTGATCTCCTCCTGTCCTCAAGTAACACTGTCACCATATCAACTCTCCCAGGCTACACCTGCGATTGTTTTACCTGTTTGTTTCTGGTGGGGCGGCAGTGGCTCCTCCGCCATCGGTGTCAACAAGATTTTTGTTGACAAAGGTAGACACAGGTACAGTGCCAACACATTCAAACCTCTCCTCTCCTCACCTCACCTGTCCTCCAATGACATAATGTGGCTGTCATGTTATATGACTGTCAACATGCTGTTTGATGCCAGCTTTCACAGATGAGTATAGGTTTATAACTAGAACTTAAACTTAAAAAAAAAATCATATTAATTAATAGGCTACTCGTTTACAATCAATCAGATATGTTAAAAAGCAAGCGAAACTTTAATGTGCCCGCCCAATGCTATTTTTTCCTGCCCTATTACTTTGAAAATTGGCCAATCTGGCAACACTGTCTGTCTTGTCCACTGCGTCCGGAGCGTAAACAGAAGTGAGAGATACCATGTCAAGTCACCATACAGGGTTATTAAACACGATATAGATAGGAGACTATAACACGTATGAAAAACTAAAAAACTAAACATTTTTAAAATACAAAAGTTGTATGACCCCCCCTAAAGCCAAAACATTTATGTTTTGAATACACAACAATGGCCACCTACATATCCTTCTCAGGTTTCCTGCTGCCTGAACAGCAAATCAAAGCAAAAACTATATTAACCCATTAAGACCCGGAAAGCATCTGTGTAATTTTTTTATATATTTTTTGGCTATTCAAAAAATAGCAGATCTACAAGCTCATAGCACGGCACCACCATTGGTCCGGAAGGAAGGCGGAAGTATCGCGAGACGAGATTTCAAACGTGATTTCAGTAAAATTAGATTTGTAAACAGTGATGGCGGCGCCCATGTAACTATGGCACTGTACTGACATCAGACGGACCACACACGACAGATATATACAAGAAAAAACTATTTTCGAGTGACAGAAATAACCGGATTTAGCCAAGAACTAAAGACTCCCGTTCTGAGATGCGGGGAACTACCCGAAGGGTTCGTTTCGAAATGGGCTTACCGCGCATACGCAGTGCCCAAGACACAAACAGCTGATCCGACTTGAAGTCTGTGATATGTTCACATACACCCTCAATGCCCTTACCGGGCAGAGACAGTGTAGTCTCTTATCCTCTCGTGACAAGAAAGGAGGCGGGTGGAACGCCACCAAAGTCACAGGGCCATTAGGTGCCAGAGGATTCTTAGGAATGAAACCAGGCCTGTCTTTAATCACAACCCTCATGTCACCATCACTAAACTGCAGCACTCAACATGTGTTGACAGTGCGTGGAGATCACTGATCCTTTTAGTCGAAACTAAAGCCATCAGTAACGCAGTCTCCAGTGCCAGATGCTTCATGCTAATCTGGAGCAGTGGTCCAAAAGATGCCTTAGACAAGGCGTCCAACACCAGCCCCATGTCCCAGGATGGGATCAGGGACTTGGATCCCGGCAAGAGGCGTCTTGCCCCCTTCAAAAACCGGCATACCAAATGGTGTTGACCCACAGTGTCACCGCCTATGCCAACGTGGCAAGTCGAGATCGCTGCCAAATAAACCTTTAAGGTGGAGAAGGCCCTACCCCGGTCCATTAAGTCTTGCAGAAAAGACAAAATCACCGTCAGGGAGGCCTGATAAGCTAAGGTGTGAGCTTCCCCACACCACAGCTCAAACCTGCGCCACTTCCCTTCGTAATTCATACGAGTGGACGGAGCCCTGGCGCATTGAATAGATGACGTTCTGGGGCAAACCTTCGATGCCCAGATTCATCCTCTCACGGGCCAAGCCCAGAGAGCCAGGCTCCCTGGGCATGGGTGAAACAGTTCGCCCGCTGCCTGTGTCAGCAAGTCCCTGCGTAAGGGCAGCTGCCACGGGCAACTGTATAACAGGGGTGTGATCTCCGAGAGCCAGTGGCCCCACGCTGGAGCCACTAGAATCACACTCAGCCCTCCCTCCCTCACTCTCGCGAGTGTGGGTGCTATGAGGGACAGTGGGAGAAAAGCGTATAGCAGGGTCCTGGGCCACTGGTGCGCCAACGCATCCAGTCCCAGAGGAGCCTTCCCCTTCACTGAAAAGAATAAGCGACATTTCGTGTCGTCTTGTGAGGCAAACAGATCTATCCGTGGTCGCCCAAAACGACCCCAGATAATTTCTGCCATGCCCAGGTGTAGTGACCACTCTCCGTAATGGCACTGTCCCCTGGACAATAGGTCCGCTCCTTTGTTCAGGATACCAGCCACATGCGACGCTCTGAGAGACAGCAATCGTGGTTCGCTCCACATAAGCACCCCCCCCCCACACCTTTGTGAGTGTAGAGTGCAACAGAGGTAGAGTGCAACCAAAGGTGCTTTTATTGGTGCGCAAGCTACTTTGCCAAAAACTAAAACTAGTTTCACTGGTACAATTTGATCTCCTCCTGTCCTCAAATAACACTGTCACCTTATCAACTCTCCCAGGCAACACCTGCGATTGTTTTACCTGTTTGTTTCTGGTGGGGCGGCAGTGACTCAGGGGTAGAGTGTCCGGTAGAGTGGCCGGATGGCAACCGCAAGGTTCCCAGTTCGATCCCGGGCTCCCCTAGAGTTGGTGGCGAAGTGTCCTTGAGCAAGACGCTGAACCTCTAATTGCTTCCGATGAGCACGTTGGTGCCTTGCATGGTTTCCTCCGTCATGGGTGTATGGGTGAATGTAATGCACAATCTATGTAATCTAAGCGCTATATAAATGCAACATTTACCATTTTTCTGCTTAACGTGGATTCTGAATGTCCTCCTCGTCCCCAACCACCTCCTTCCTCCCCAATTCTCGCTCTTCTAACTTCCATCTTCTATTTCCTATGTCTAGGCCATGAAATGTCCAAAGACTATTACTGCGTCAAAGGTAATCAACAAACTATACAATATTTTCTTTAAAACATTGGCCAAATTGTCAAATATTACCTAAGAGGCAGCAAATAGCTGTTCTAGACGCTGAAAACGCCTCGTGAGGCGTTTAGAGCATATAGAACAGCTATTTTCACAATATTTATCTGTGGAACCGAGTCAAACTCAATGTAATGCCTCAACTCCTACAATTCCAAGTGTTTGTCAGGGTGGGGGGTCCCCAGTTCAAATATGATTATTTTGGGGGGTCCCCAGTTCAAATACGATTATTTTGGGGGGGCCCCAGTTCAAATATGATTATTTTGGGGGGTCGCGGCCTGAAAAGGTTGAGAACCACTGCCTTAGAGCCGTCTTAACACATTCACTGCCAGAGGTGTTTCTGGAACAGTCTGCAGCCAGTGCCAGGCATTTTGACCATTCTGACTAATTTTTGAGGACCCACAGAATATTTTGTGCTATGACTATGAACACATGGAATATCTCAAAACGAAGATTAGAATCTCTACTTTTTTAGCTATTTGTAGTTGAATACAGCTTGTTTTCACAAAAAACAGCCCCTTTTCTTTAGATTCAGAGTTATGAGCATTTTAGTGAAAGAAACACGTTAGAGGCATACATATTTTTTCAGCCCCTTTTCTTTAGATTCAGAGTTATGAGCATTTTAGTGAAAGAAACACGTTAGAGGCATACATTTTTTTTCAAAAGTGATTTGACATTTATTTTTCACCTTCATTGACATCAGTCATGTGAACAATACTTGTTTATAAAACAAAATAAAAAAAACTGCTTTTGAGTGTACATTTATGGCTTTGTTTCACTCCAAAGTGCAAGCTCATTTCAAACAAAAATGTTCAACTCAAGTTATATACATCAAATAATAAATAATAATAATAATTCAAAGTTCAAAGTGCAACATCAATAAATTGGTCATCAAGAGCTTCATGAGAACACTTAGTTATTTTCCAGTCCAATATTCTATACTGCAGTGGTTTTCAAACCTTTTGTGCGCCACACCAATGGGCAAGTCAAAATCTCAAGCCACACCTGTATTCATAGCAACAAATAGCAGATCTACAAGCTTTTACTGAGCTTGTAGATCAGCTTTTTTTTTCTTTTATGCCATTTATGACAATTTGTGAAAATAAATAAATAAAAATAAGGGATGCCAGGGCGTGAACCCCCAAAATCATATTTGAACTGGGGACCCCCATTTTGTTTGACTGGTTCTACAGATAAATATTGTGAAAAAAGCAACAGCACGGTTAATAAAACTGCCAAAAACGGCAAAAGAATAGAGAATAATGCCAATATCAAAAGTTAAACGGAGCCATGCTTGTGCCTGGCCCGTAACTAGGGACTTTTTGTGATAAAGAGGGCCTCAATTTGTCTAACATTAAATAGATTGTAACTAAAAAGAAATACTGGCACCTAGTAAGATTGTTTTTGCATACATACCGATCAATGCATAGATTTTTGTTGACACAGGTAGACACAGGTACTGTGCCAACACATTCAAACCTCTCCTCTCCTCACCTCACCTGTGGCAGACACAATACATTTGTCTGTCAACATGCTGTTTGATGCCAGCTTTCACATTCACTTTCACTTTCACTGGAGTTTATAACTAGAACTTCAACTTCAAAAATGGTCTTTGGTGTCGTCCATTTTATATTATATCGGCGCACATGACTGTTTATATTGATATTTTATTGTTATTTGGCTGTTTGTGGTGGGGTTTTTTTACGAGAAAATGTAACAACCAAAACCACACTAATTCATGGTAGGGTAAGTTCATGTTTATTTGTTTGCATATAATGATCTCTAATCTCAGTTACTCTTCCTGTGGCCTGCAGAAGGTTTCCAGTAAGGGACTGGTTGTTATTTAGTTACCGGGGGGACCACCCCCGACCTCCAAATATTTTTCCGTGACCCCCCCCCCCTGAGTGACTGGAGGAAAATGCAATAATAAACCATATTTTTTTATATTCACACCAACAGGAGGAGAACATAAAATGTTTTTTTAACGTCTATTTAGCGCCCTATTTCACGCCGGGTCCATTTGGTTCCATATGTGTCCTCTTGGGGTTACAAAAACACCCTAAACGAAAGGAAGATTTGGGAACTATGTTTAAATGTTTCATATTAATTAATAGGCTACTCGTTTACAATCAATCAGATATGTTAAAAAGCAAGCGAAACTTTAATGTGCCCGCCCAATGCTATTCTTTCCTGCCCAATTACTTTGAAAATTGCAACACTGTCTGTCTTGTCCACTGCGTCCGGAGCGTAAACAGAAGTGAGAGATACCATGTCAAGTCACCATACAGGGTTATTAAACGCGATATAGATAGGAGACTATAACACGTATGAAAAACTAAAAAACTAAACATTTTTAAAATACAAAAGTTGTATGACCCCCCCTAAAGCCAAAACATTTATGTTTTGAATACACAACAATGGCCACCTACATATTTTCCTTCTCAGGTTTCCTGCTGCCTGAACAGCAAAGCAAAGCAAAAACTATATTAACCCATTAAGACCGGGAAAGCATCTGTGTAATTTTTAGAATTTTTTTTGGCTATTCACCACCATTGGTCCGGAAGGAAGGCGGAAGTATCGCGAGACGAGATTTCAAACGTGATTTCAGTAAAATTTGATTTGTAAACAGTGATGGCGGCGCCCATGTAGCTATGGCACTGTACTGACATCAGACGGACCACACACGACAGATATATACAAGAAAAAACTATTTTCGAGTGACAGAGATAACCGGATTTAGCCAAGAACTAAAGACTCCCGTTCTGAGCTGCGGGGAACTACCCGAGGGGTCCGTTTCGAAATGGGCTTACCGCGCATACGCAGTGCCCAAGACACAAACAGCTGATCCGACTTGAAGTCTGTGATCTGTTCACATACACCCTCAATGCCCTTACCGGGCAGAGACAGTGTAGTCTCTTATCCTCTCGTGACAAGAAAGGAGGCGGGTGGAATGCCACCAAAGTCACAGGGACATTAGGTGCCAGAGGATTCTTAGGAATGAAACCAGGCCTGGCTTTAATCACAACCCTCATGTCACCATCACTAAACTGCAGCACTCAACATGTGTTGACAGTGCGTGGAGATCACTGATCTTTTTAGTCGAAACTAAAGCCATCAGTAACGCAGTCTCCACTGCCAGATGCTTCATGCTTGTAACAATCGGCCTTTACCTTGAAAGGATAATTATTAACTAAAGGAAAACAACAGGATCGGTAGGTTTTAAACTTAATTACTTTATGTAATTTTAGCCACAAAATAATAATCAACAGGGCAAACAGTAAATAAATAATACACTGGCTTGAAATAGACTGTCCCTGTCTCTTTCCCTATTACACAACAGATAAATAAACAAATCAACAAACAATAATTATTTCAAAAGCCCCTCCCACCCCAAACAATTCCCAAAGTACTTTGATCCCTCAAAACACAAGTTCACACTTAAACGACAAACAATAACACAAAGAGTCAGATCGCCACCACGGAGAGTCGCTTACTCGTTTTACGAGACAATAATAAACAGTCCCGCGTTAAGTTTCGAGACCGCCGCTTCCGTCCGCGGTCCCGAGATTGTCTATTAGCTCCTTAGATTCCAAACTACTCGTAACCGTTCTTCCGCACTGACGGCCCAACTATTAAGACTCGGGGTACCCCTTAAACTGTAATCCACCGGAACAGAAACATGGATTTGTCTCACCCGCGGCACCGTAAGAATCCTCTCCGCGACCGGCGGTTCACAAATCCAGCTGACGATTCCCCACGGCGCTGCAACGACACGGTCCGTTCTCCGCAGGGCTCGCCCGTTCCTAATACTTGGCTGCAGCTCAAACTTAAGTTAAAACTTTGTCTTTAACAGTAAGGCTGGCGCCTAGGAGATCTGTTTTCACCCGTCCTCGCTGGCATACAGGTTTGTTTGTTCGATCCCTCCCCCCTGTGCTGCACCCTCTATTAGTAACGTCGGGTGGCAAAAATCATTCAATCATCCCCTGATCAGACCCATTACCCTCCAGTGAATAGGAAGTGTCCATTTATCTCATAGTGTCCAACATGTTACATATCAAATCAGATACAATAATGTGCATATTAGTAAAGCAGATGTTACATATCACTCGTATAACATAAAACCCATAGATCAAGCAGATAAACATAATAATATAATGTGCATTTGTCACAGTCCCCCCCCCCCCCCCCCCCAAGCTGTAAGCTAATTTTCAAGTCCTCCCAACGGAGGGTTTGAGGTTGACCACATTTAAAATGTATCCACTTTTTAACACTTTCCATTTCACTCAGTAATTTTTAGGGCCTATCTGACTCGTCCTATAGCTGGTCCTGACCATTTCGGGGGCACGGTATTGAAAGTGGGTGCGTTCTCACCCAGACCAAATCACCCGGCTTGAACTGGCCATGTTTCCGCCGGACCTCATAATATTTGGCTTGTCTAGCCTGAGAGACACCCCCCCTTCGTGTATTTTCTTTGACCCTGGCCCACTCGTTGTAATTGTCAATGGTGACCAGCAGCACGGTGTTCCTTTTATCCCTTCACGAGAACGGCCCCGTCGGGTCGATCCCCAGGGACTCTCCTGCCCGGTCTACTCGAGTGGGCTGCAGTAGGGCGGACGGCTTACCATTTTCTGGCTTGCATTGCTGACACACGTGGCACCTCTTCACGTACTCCCACACGTATCTGCGGACTGTTGGCCACCAGGCCACCTCAAGGATACGAAGGAGAGTCTTTAGCCGACCTGGATGACCACCCGTGGGGCGGTCATGGAAATCCTCCAGGACACAGTGGACCCGGCTGTTGGGCACCACCACCTGATATTTCGGTCCACCGTCTTTGGAAGGCTGGCTTCGATACAAGATTCCTTGGATTTCCTCATAGTCTATGCGGTCTGTCCACTGGTCGGACTGGTGTATCTTTTCCCGTAGAGCTCGGACTTTGAGATCTGCCCTTTGAGCCCTGGCTAGGCTCGCAAGGGTTAACCCCGATGGCCTCTTCTGGTACAGGCCTTCCACCTCCGGTGGGACGCTTCGGGCTCGGGATCCCAGAGTGACACCCCCACCGCCCCCCGATGGTAACCCCGACCCAGCCGCACACAGCTGCGCCGACGACAGGTAGGGCGGTGGCTGTGAGGCGCTTTGTTGGTTGACATTCTTCCAGCAGGTGCTGGAGGGCAGGCCATGGGAGGCCATAGTGGGTGGCCCCTGAGATGCATCGGCCGGCTGACTGTGGGGAGTACTCGTGGGACGACCTTGAGGAGTATGTCTTCCATAGGAACGAATGTCTGGCTTTCGTGGAGTTTGGGAGCTTAGGTGTGATGATAGACTGGCTCTTTTTACCTTTGTTACCTCCATGCCCCATTTCTCCTCTCTCCTCATACAATGTTCAACCACCTCTTTCCGGAGTCGATCAACTGAGGTTTTTATGAGAGTCTCCATCTCTGCCATTCTCCGGTCTAGGTACCCCCGTAGGACCTCCTCCCTGTTAATAGCACTCTCCATTGCTTCTACAAAGTCACCCCTGACCCGCTGCACTTCATTTTTGCAAGTTTCGTCCTTCATTAAGGCCAACTGTTGCGGTATTGTGAAATTAGGGCCCTCACTTTCCTCCAAGTCGCCTGCCGTCTCTACTACCTGTATTGCTTTTTCTCCCTTTTGTTGCATTGTGATTTTCCCTTTCTTTTTTCCCGTTTTCACCCAGATGTTTTTTTTACAGTGTATTATTTTATTTTACCCTTTTACAATTCAATTGTGGCTCACAGTTACTTTTAAACCTTGATCCCCGTACGGGCCACCACATGTAACAATCGGCCTTTACCTTGAAAGGATAATTATTAACTAAAGGAAAACAACAGGATCGGTAGGTTTTAAACTTAATTACTTTATGTAATTTTAGCCACAAAATAATAATCAACAGGGCAAACAGTAAATAAATAATACACTGGCTTGAAATAGACTGTCCCTGTCTCTTTCCCTATTACACAACAGATAAATAAACAAATCAACAAACAATAATTATTTCAAAAGCCCCTCCCACCCCAAACAATTCCCAAAGTACTTTGATCCCTCAAAACACAAGTTCACACTTAAACGACAAACAATAACACAAAGAGTCAGATCGCCACCACGGAGAGTCGCTTACTCGTTTTACAAGACAATAATAAACAGTCCCGCGTTAAGTTTCGAGACCGCCGCTTCCGTCCGCGGTCCCGAGATTGTCTATTAGCTCCTTAGATTCCAAACTACTCGTAACCGTTCTTCCGCACTGACGGCCCAACTATTAAGACTCGGGGTACCCCTTAAACTGTAATCCACCGGAACAGAAACATGGATTTGTCTCACCCGCGGCACCGTAAGAATCCTCTCCGCGACCGGCGGTTCACAAATCCAGCTGACGATTCCCCACGGCGCTGCAACGACACGGTCCGTTCTCCGCAGGGCTCGCCCGTTCCTAATACTTGGCTGCAGCTCAAACTTAAGTTAAAACTTTGTCTTTAACAGTAAGGCTGGCGCCTAGGAGATCTCTTTTCACCCGTCCTCGCTGGCATACAGGTTTGTTTGTTCGATCCCTCCCCCCTGTGCTGCACCCTCTATTAGTAACGTCGGGTGGCAAAAATCATTCAATCATCCCCTGATCAGACCCATTACCCTCCAGTGAATAGGAAGTGTCCATTTATCTCATAGTGTCCAACATGTTACATATCAAATCAGATACAATAACGTGCATATTAGTAAAGCAGATGTTACATATCAAATCAGATACAATAACGTGCATATTAGTAAAGCAGATGTTACATATCACTCGTATAACATAACACCCATAGATCAAGCAGATAAACATAATAATATGTCAACATCCACAAGGCAGCCGGACCTGATGGGATTCCAGGCCGGGTCCTTAAGACATGTGCAGACCAGCTGGCGGGTGTCTTCGCTGACATCTTTAACCTCTCCCTCTCCCTGGCTGTGGTCCCTGCAGGGTTCAAAATGTCAACCATTGTGCCCATTCCCAAAAAGGCCAAAGTGACATGCCTGAACGACTGGAGACCTGTTGCTCTCACCCCGATCGTCAGCAAGTGTTTCGAGAAACTGGTGAGGGAATACATCAGCTCCACGCTACCTGCCTCGCTGGATCCGTGGCAGTATGCATACCGCAAAAACAGATCCACCGACGACGCTATTGCCATGGCTCTCCACACCGTCCTCTCGCACATGGACAACAAGCTGCTGAAGGACAAATATGTACGTATGCTGTTCGTGGACTACAGCTCAGCATTCAACACCATTGTCCCAGCAATACTTGACAAAAAGCTCAGAGACCTAGGGCTACACCCAAGCATGTGCGACTGGATACAGGACTTCTTGTCCAACCGACATCAGGTGGTGAGAATGGGCAGCATCACATCCGACCCCCTGACCCTCAACACCGGAGCACCCCAGGGATGCGTGCTGAGCCCCCTCCTCTACTCCCTGTACACGTATGACTGCATAGCCACACATGTCTCCAACACCATCATAAAGTACGCGGACGACACGACAGTGATAGGCCGAATCGTCAACAACGACGAGTCTGACTACAGAGAGGAGATCAAATCACTAGCACGCTGGTGCCGGGAGAACAACCTCTCTCTTAACGTCGACAAGACCAAAGAACTGATCGTGGACTTCAGGAGGCCGCGGAGAGACCATGCGCCCATCCTCATCGACGGTGCTGCAGTGGAAAGGGTCAGCGAGTTCAAGTTCCTCGGAGTACACATCGAGGAGGACCTCAAATGGGAGACGCACTCCACACACGTGAGGAAAAAGGCTCAGCAGCGACTGTACTGGCTCCGCCGCCTGAAGAAGCTCGGAGTAGGACGTCGCATCCTCAGGCTGTACTACAACAGTTCTGTCGAAGGCATCCTAACAGGCTGTGTCACGGCCTGGTACGGGAACTGCACTGCCCGAGAAAAGATCAGCCTACAACGAGTAGTGCGATCGGCAGAGCGGATAATGGGAATCGAGCTCCCAGCGCTCCAGGAACTGTACAAAAAGCGGTGCGTGCTCAAAGCCAAGCGCATCATCAAGGACAAGCACCACCCAAGTCACAGACTGTTCAACCCCCTACAACGACCGCGACCGGGCAAGGGGCTCTACCGCAGTATCAAGAGTTCCACCACCAGGTATTGGTGTAGTTTCAATCCGGCGGCTGTCAGAATGCTGAATGGGGAATAAGCCTGGATGAGGCATAGGCCTTGTTCAGCAGCCTTTTCTTTTCTGGCTCTTCCTGAACACACCTGTGGATTATACCAGGGACAATGACTTGGACTTTAGCCCCCCCTCGGACACACCTGTGGACTACACCAGGTACAAATGACTTTTTGTTGCACTCTCTCATGGAGCTACTTGCGGATTATACTAGGGTCAGTCCACTCTAGGTGGACACGCACTGACCTTTTGCACCTTAATCCCTTGTATAACGCACTGACTTTTTTTTGGTCTTTTTTATTGTGCTCCTTTTCCTCTAAGCACCTTAACGTCCATTGTCTATCATGCACAGTATAAGTATAACATGCACAGTATACAATACATTGCTGCTATGCTCAGGCACCTTAGTTTAGTTTTTTTTTAGTTTTTATTATCTCAGGTAATTTGTAAATATGTAGATAACTTGTCTGGCCTTCTGTTGCTCTCTTGTTTTGATCTCCTTCCCACTTACCCCCCACCCTCTTCTTCTCCCCCCCCCTCTTCTTTCTATGGAAACTAACGTTGCGATGGGAACGATGTACAAAAAAGAATTTCACCCACTCTTTTACCTTGTAAACCTGTGATGTGACAATAAAACTGATTCTGATTCTAATATAATGTGCATTTGTCACATGCTAATCTGGAGCAGTGGTTCAAAAGATGCCCTAGACAAGGCGTCCAACACCAGCCCCATGTCCCAGGATGGGATCAGGGACTTGGATCCCGGCGAGAGGCGTCTTGCCCCCTTCAAAAACCGGCATACCAAACGGTGTTGACCCACAGTGTCACCACCTATGCCAACGAGGCAAGTCGAGATCGCTGCCAAATAAACCTTTAATGTGGAGAAGGCCCTACCGAGGTCCATTAAGTCTTGCAGAAAAGACAAAATCACCGTCAGGGAGGCCTGATAAGCTAAGGTGTGAGCTTCCCCACACCACAGCTCAAACCTGCGCCACTTCCCTTCGTAATTCATACGAGTGGACGGAGCCCTGGCGCATTGAATAGTTGAAATGACGTTCTGGGGCAACCTTCGATGCCCAGATTCATGCTTTCACGGGCCAAGCCCAGAGAGCCAGGCTCCCTGGGCATGGGTGAAACAGTTCGCCCGCTGCCTGTGTCAGCAAGTCCCTGCGTAAGGGCAGCTGCAGGCAACTGTATAACAGGGGTGTGATCTCCGAGAGCCAGTGGCCCCACGCTGGAGCCACTAGAATCACACTCAGCCCTCCTTCCCTCACTCTCGCGAGTGTGGGTGCTATGAGGGACAGTGGGGGAAAAGCGTATAGCAGGGTCCTGGGCCACTGGTGTGCCAACGCATCCAGTCCCAGAGGAGCCTTCCCCTTCACTGAAAAGAATAAGCGACATTTCGCTTATCTATCCGTGGTCACCCAAAACGACCTCAGATCATTTCTGCCGTGCCCAGGTGTAGTGGCCACTCTCCGTAATGGCACTGTCCCCTGGACAATAAGTCCGCTCCTTTGTTCAGGATACCAGCCACATGCGACGCTCTGAGAGACAGCAATCGTGGTTCGCTCCACATAAGCACCCCCCGCCCCCCCCCCACCTTTGTGAGTGTAGAGTGCAACAGAGGTAGAGTGCAACCAAAGGTGCTTTTATTCATCCAAGCAGCAAAAGGTGGCATGGTGGTCGGCAGCTCCACCATGTCCTAATACTTACCTAAAAACTAAGTGTGTTTGTTTCTGGCAGCCTTGTATGCTCAGCTGAGCCAATCAAGTGTGAGTTAATCAAGTGTGGATTCTACCATGTTGCAGGTAACCTCAAACATGAAACAAATCCAAACCACACATTCCATTAAACATCTGAATCAATACCCTTGGTAAATACATATAATCTATGCACCCCATTGCAAAACAAACCACATCACATCATTAGTAGCTTTCAACACACAACTCAAAACCCCCTCTCTCTTCTACTGTGGTCCAGTCCAAACCCATATATGGTGCTCGGGCACCCTGGGGACTCTTTTGCCCGAACACCCTGGAACAGACAGACATCACAATCCAACATCACATATATATTGCCAAATATTATTGCACTGAAACATATTGCACATTCCTCTTATACTATTGCACTGATTATATTGCACTTGCCCATCATGATCAAACACTTGTGTGCAAATATACTGTGCAAAAGAGTGAAGTACATAATGCTGTGCAAATATAGATAATTCAATAAATACTGGTACAATACATTATCTGCAAAATAGTGCCAAATATAAGTAACATTAAGTAATTTGTCCTGCCCATAGAATTGAATGGCCCCATTCCATTACTTTTTGTCCAAACTGCTGTGGTAGTGCTAAGGCCTCGCACTCTCCTTTTCTCTGGTAGAGCATTCCACCCTTTATTATATAGGTAGCCTATTCAAGACAGCCTACCCTGCTCTGCTTAACTCCCTCTATCTCGGTCACCTTCTCAAACCAAGGTTTTAAAGTGGAGTCCTCCCTTTGCAGTCTCCCTACATGTGGTGGGATCTCAACGTCTAAAGGACAGGCTGGTGTTCAAAGCTCGTCTACACCATTTTTAGCTGTGCCTAGCAACTTCTCTCTCCTTTTCTGATCCTTAGATTTAGGAGGCTTCACTGGGCCTGACTCCAACTCTACTTCAGCGAATGGCAACTCTCTAAAAGCTGTTGCTGCAGACTGAGCTCTTGTGGTAACCACATTACAAGGTTGCACTAGTTTTGTGGCTGGTTTGCCTTCCTCACCTGAGCTCCGTACCTTGCTGGTCTGTACTGGCTGGTGCACAAGGTCTAGGAGAGTAGGAACATCATTACCTAGAATGACTGCATAGGGCAAAGTTGGAGCTAGCGCTACGAACAAAAAAGATGTCTGTCCTCCTACGGTCAAATAAACCTGTGATGTAGGGTACTCATGCTCATCCCCATGAACACAGCTAATTATGGCCTTCTTCTCACTCCACTTTTCTCTTGGGACAAGGCTGGACAGTACTATTGACTGAAAACTCCCTGTATCAAGTAGGGCTTCCTCCCGCTGACCATTAACCAAAACTGGTACAGTACTGGCTTTCTCCTGACATGTGACTCACTATGGTTGTGGTTCTCCCGGCCAAAGCTTCTCCCCTTTCTGGCTGATGTAAAGACCTCAGCAAGGCGTGTTGCTTCCTCTGCAGTCTTAGGATTGTGTTCGCGCATCCAAACATCCAGGTCTGGATGCACCATCATTAGAAACTGTTCAAGGATCAATGTCTCTGCAATGTCTTTCATTGTCGAGCCGTCTGGTTTGAGCCATTTTGGTCTTTCAGGCGTACATACAGCTCTCTTGGAGTCTCTCCTTGCTCGATGTTCATGGACCGAAACCTTCTGCGGTAGGCTAAGTATCAGCTGTTATTTCATACTTTGACAAAATAGCTTCTTTCACTTTGGTGTAGTTGTCAGAGTCGTTAATATCCATTAAGACATACACACTACGTGCTTTACCGCCGAGCAGTGGAACAAGGCGAATAGCCCACTCATCTCTGTGCCACACATAGATGGAGACAATCGACCTACAAAGTCGTCATAGAGACCTAAACGTGTCATAGATACAGAGTCTGACATTCGTGGCACGAATTTGGCGAGACTCCGCCCATAAACAGCCTGTCCCTGTTGGCCGTCTAAGTGTACCTAGGAAGTTTCATAGGTTTTCGATGCTGGGAATTGGATTTATGGCTGTTTAAAGCCCAGCCAATAGGAACACAGAGGGGGCGGGGCTTAATACATTTCAGCCTGTCCCTGTTGGCAGAGTACTTAAGGAGTTTTGTAGGTTTTTGATGCTGGGAACTGGAGTTATGACTGTTTAACGAATTTGGCGAGAAACAGCGTCCCGGGAGGTCACATGATGGTAAACGCCATTTACCATAGCATAGTATGGGAGGTGTACACAATGTACACGGCCCACATTTCTAATAGTTGGCTGACTATGGCTCTCCGCTGCCCCCCATTGAGAAAATATAGTCGGCACAGAAGTGTTCACGAATAGAAGTAGCGAGTGTTCACGCTCCCTAGCCTCTCATGCCTCGAACCCGTTTATTGCTGCTTGCAGCTATATTTGTATTTGTTTTCAGGTAGTCACTTCTTTTAATTATAGAGATGACATTAATGCTATTGTACATTATAACCACTGTCATGTTGTGGCTGAATAATGCATAAAGGTTCAAAGGTGATCGTATACACACATACACACATACAAGCTGAAGACACCAAAACAAAACAATTGCACGATTGTGATTAGTTCCACCTCTCAGAACCCAAACATAGGCCACAATTGTGATTAACTCCGCCCCTCAGTTCTAAACAGACATAGGGTGTATTTGGAAATACGCTCTGAGACAAAGTAGCTATCTTTAACTAACATTGCCATGTTCATCTGTATAAACATGATACTTTCCAATTCTCAACATCTTTTTGTTTCCAAAAACAGCACCAAAGGGTAAACATATAAGCATGACAGTAAACTAAGTGCTCTCATTTTCCAAATCACTTCTCTCTACCCCATACACTCAAATTTGTGCTTATTTTTATTTGATTATATTTGCTTTGATATAAAAATCTTCAGAAGATCTTCCATTTAATATTGCAAGAGACATTTTGCCTTATTTTCTTAATTTATGTTGTGTAGTTGTAATTTCCATTTAATTTAATTTCAAACAAAAGTGGTTTGATATTGAAGTTTTGCGTTACGATTAACAATCTGTGGTACCATTTGATTTTATTTTGTTATACAAGTAAACTGTTGAGTTAGATTTATGATATTGATATTGAAGTTTTGTGTCAACATTAAGACATTATTCTGTGGTAGCCTACTCTACACACACACTTTGATTTAAATAAACTATTTTCTATGCATTATATCATGCAGGGGCATAGCCACAGGTGGGCATAGGTAGGCCTGGGCCCACCCATTTGGTTTTTCTGCCCACCCAAAAAAAAAAAAAAAAAAATGAAATTCGTTACGCCACTGATATCATGTGCTTGTAATCTCTACACCATAAATTGATGTTCAGGGATGCATGAATGAGGGGAAAAAATATGAGGAGATGGAGGTTGGGGTATAGTTCCGGCAAGAACTTCAAGCCACTTTCACCCCTGGTTTTGTTACACGTAGATGCGTGCTGAATTGTCTATAGTATCAAACAAGCTGCAACCTTCCCATTTTGCAATGACTTTCTCCACCATGTCACCAATGTTCAGAGACTTGGATAATCCGGCTTTTCACGGTTTGTCAGCAGTCAGTGTGCACTTTCAAACGGCAACGCTCTGAGTGCTCTGAATTTCCGAACAACCAGAGAGCACCCAGAGCTCTGGGGCTCACCGAGTGTATTTACAAACGCACCAATATTGTTGCACGATTGTGAGCGTTAATCAAGGAAAAGGCAGCCTTCCAAAAGCTCATGGTAAAGTTTTGTTGTCATTCTTAGATGAAAAATTTTGAAGTAAAGTCAATATATAGTTTCCCAGAGCTTCTGTTGTCAGTAACTTAGTATTCAACATTTTAGCTGCACTATATATCTGAACATAAGTGCTTATTCGTGTTTAAATGAACAGTGGAGTCAAGAGTGCAAAGCAGAGAGTGAGAGGAGAGAGGGATGGAAAGAGAGAGTGAGAAGAGAGTGGGTACATTTAAAGCTATGCTGCAGATAGTGTCAGTGAACAGGCTGTCAGACTGCGATTCTCTTCTTCACTCACACACACTCACACACGCACGCACACACACACACACACACACACACACGCGCGCGCGCGCGCGCGCAATGGGTACACATACAGACTATCTGTATACACTACACACACATACACACGTGCAAAATGGGTGCAAACACAACTAAAATGGGTGGATGGGTTTAGAAAGCAGGTGGGCTTGCGTGTATCCGCTAAATGTCTCATCAAGAGACTGTAAATATTCTATGTGCCTGTCTGTCAATGGCCAGAAGTGAGAAGTAATAATGAACCGTGAAATGAAAGGCCATTCTCTATTCATGTGACAGCATTAGCCTCTTTACAAGTAAACTCAGATATTTGAAATATTTATCAGCGTAGGAGAACGTTTAATATCTTCAGTGGTTGGGTAAAATAGGAAAAAAGAAAAAGGGAACAAAAGCAGGTTCTAATAATAGCGCTGAGATTGAATATGGTGGTAGCATTCTGGTTGGTTGCTTTTTATTGCTTGTTATTACATCCTGGCAAAACAATTATTATATTTTTTTCTGCGTTTGTTGGCAACACAAAAGAATTAAAACACAGCCCTTGGGCTGCGGGGGTCTTACTGTAGTGATTAAAAACAAGAAATGATGAGGCATAAGCTATTAGACAAAGCCATAATCAAATTCATTAATTTCCCTCATTTCTGAGGGTGATAGCTTCTCTTAAAGTGACACAGGCTTTAAAGCAGTGTGTAGTGCCTTTTCAAAGTTTTTTTTATATGATATATTCGCTGAACTTAGTTCCATTTATTTATAGTTTAATATGGACAAGTGGAATATAGTTTAATGGACTTGTGGAATATAGTTTAATATGGCCTTGCAGAATGTAGTTTATGGACTTGTGGAATATAGCTTAATATGGACTTGTGGAGTATAGTTGACTATGGATTTGTGGAGTACAGTTTTATACAACAGTTAGTTTTATATGGCTGTGATTATCTTCAGCTATGACCAAATCACAGCCATTCTGATATTCAGTACGCCCTCTTATGTGATAGTGTTTAAATATGGACTTGTAGAATACTAGAGGTTTGGGCCATTACGCGGCCCTCACATCTACGTCACACGGCACCGCCGATCCGAGTCATTGTGTCGGGGAATTTGTCAGAGTAGACGTTGTACCCGTCTGGAGATCTCTGTGTCAGTCCTTGTCCCTTTTATGCCTATATATAGAGATTTCTAGTATCTTGTCCCTTTTATGCCCATGGTGATCCTTGATGTCATCAGTATGTGGTCATATATTGGCATGCCTCTATATGGGCATATCGGTTGGACTGGCGGTTCTGGACAACTGGATGTCCATACATGCCTCGTATATGGATGGACATATCGGTCAGATCGGCAGATCTGGACAACCGCATATCTGAACGAACAGTACTGAGATGCACGTAACATACTCAAATGCTTACGTACTTTCTAACATGCATGCAACCATGCAACTCAAAAGTCTGTGTATATATATGTGGAGTAATCTGATGTCATCAATACGACATCATAAACCGGTCTATTCTATTTGAGCATACTTGACATATGGGCATAAAAGGGACACAGACAGACAGACAGACAGACAGACGGGTATTGCATAACTGGGTGCGGCATGTATTTTCAACTTGCATCGTTCCCGAGTAGTATAGATCCATTTGGATTTGGTTAATATATTATAATGTATGTTGTGGAATATGGTTTAACACTGACTTGGGCAATATCGTTTAATATGGACTTGTGGAATAGTTTAATTTATTTGTGGAACATAGTTTAACACTGACTTGAAGAATACAGTTCAATGTGGACTGGTAGAATATAGTTTAATGCATACAGTACGTGGAACATAGTTTAATAATGTCTTGTGAAATATTGTTTAATGGACTTGTGGAATGCTGTAAAGCTGCAATCCGTAACTTTCATGTCCTCTCCTGACAGAAAGAGATAATTGCAAATGAACCATCCGGGATTCGAACCTGGGACTCTAGCATTTAGAAACATCTACCACTCTCTAAGAGGAAATCCCTACGTGGCCAGTGGAGATATTGGGCTTATGCACTTCAGGCAGAGCTACTTGTCCGATCTGACACCAGAGTGTAATTATTAAAGAAAGAGTAGTGAAACCACCTCCAAACATTGCAGATGTGCTGG
>NC_137603.1:36171482-36178982 GCF_963280865.1 Gymnoscopelus braueri | reverse complement strand
GTAAATCAGGCTTAACTCACTCTTCCAAACAAAGCAACAAACTATGCTGTTTTGTAATGGAAGGAATGGAGGGAGAGAGGGAGGAGAGCATGGGCAACAAAAGATGGAGGCATTATCTCAGTGAACGCACTGCACTGAGTTCTGCTCCGATTTCAAAAGCAAAACAAAACAATAACCCCATGCCATGCTTTCACCTTGAGTGCAACAATACATGAAAACAATGTGTTAATACTGTATACATACATCACATGCAAGCACACGATGTTATTAAGGCCTTCAATACTTTGACATCTGATTGTACCTGAACACCAATTGTTACATTTTGTGTCATTACCCTGTAGGAAGAGTGTCCGCTCCCATGTCAGGGTGGAAGCGGGGATGAGGAAAGGGTGCCTGCAGGCCAGGTGCCATTCAGATAGACAAGCACATCAGTGAACCTGGCATATGTATGATATGTAGTAGCACACACGCACACGCGCACGCACGCACGCGCGCACACACACACACACACACACACACACACACACACACACACACACACACACACACACACACACACACACCAATTTGTTGTGACCAGGGGTGAGCACTCCGTCTCTGCCATACATTTAAAACTGTAGCCTAAGGCTGTCAACCCCCCCCCGCTCATCCTATATCACACGCAAACGCATGTGCATGTGCATCCACTCATACACACTCACACTGACATGCACTCATGGACAAAAAATTTGATCGGCTCCACATATGAACGCTTTCTCTGTGTAAATCCTGTCCTGTGAATCCTCCCCCCCAGTAACATCAAGCCCAGGGTTGAACAAGTGAACACAAATGAGTGTGGACATGTTTATGTACTTGTTTGGAACACAGGGCCAGCCTATTTCTTTTCCATGACAGAAATTAATTGTGATTCCAATGACATGTACAGTATACAATAAGAGGAAGGGCTAACCCCTCCCCCACCACCACCACCACCACCACCACCAAAAAAAAAACACACACACTGTACATATTGTGCACCTTGCATCAAATCCACATTTTTAAACTAATTATTTTCACCATTTTTGTTTTGTTTGCATGTCAAGTTGCCCACTGTATTTTCTGTATTCATGTACTACTGTATTTACTGTATAGCAGTGCTCCCCTTTACTCAATGCCCAACAATAAGGTCCATCTTCATCCTGCAGCATTACTACATCTGTTCTACTCCGCGATGGTACCTTTGCATTTGATATCATGCCGTGCATGAGACCAATGCTGGCTTATTTCATGGCTACATGAAAATCAAACCTTGCAGCACCCGCTGTACCATTGTATCCCCCCCGCTCCTCTTCCTCCCCCAACCACCCGCCAACCCCTCCCATCCCACCCTCTCTCTCTCCCACCCCCAACCCTCCTTTTATAGTCACCAGCCTCCTCGTTCACCCCAATTAAACATGAGCTTTGGCTGGCCTTTACGAAACACCACCTTCCTCATGACAAATTAAACATTACTATTAAAGATAAAGATTGAATAAAAAAAAAAAGAAATATCTTGCTCTCACCAATCAGTCTTTCTGTCTCTGTCTCTCTGTCTTTCTCTCTCTCTCTCTCTCTCTCTCTCTCTCTCTCTCTCTCTCTCTCTCTCTCTCTCTCTCTCTCTCTCTCTCTCTCTCTCTCTCGCTCTCTCTCTCTCTATTCTTCCAGTCAGCAATAACCCTGGCTCTAATTAGCGATTCTCTGGACTGATTTGGTTCTGGCCAATTCGTCTGTGTTATTACCTGGGTGACATTCAGCTCAGCCCTATGCTTTTGTCTCTCTTGGGTACGCTTCACACTCATACACATTTTACACCTGGACCTCTCCGCAGAATGCATCCAGACAGGACCTATTCAAAAATGGATTTTAGGACATGCAGAATTGCCTAGTATTCGTAATGTAGTAGCGAAATCCAGAAATTATTTATGCTTCTATATCGATAGAAATTACTAAATATGTTATTCTATTTCAATTAACTTTTCTAGCCCACCGGTGAAATTTGCCCAGCAGATATGGTTTTAAAAAAGCAGTAGGATGTGAACACCAGAGAGCCAGTCAATATGTCAAACAGAAAACATGATGTCGATGCCAAACAAAAACATCATTGGTGCACGACATGGAGTTCTTACACAGCAACAACAAGCTGCATCATTACATTAAATTACATTACAGGCACATTTAGCAGCCTAATTGCAGTTGGGATAAATGAATGTTATTCTTTCTCCATGCGGCTCATAGATTACATATTTATTATCTCGATGAGACTTCACCGTGTTAGCACCGTTTCGCCTCTATATGCAATACAGTACATAATGTTTACGTTTGTTTATAATTCCGTGAGCAGATATTAAGTACACGGTCAGAAGGGTATACGGTCAGTCGGACCACAGATAAAAACACTGTGTTTCTTGTCTGAATAGGTGCCCTGTATCATACGGCACTTATTGGACCACTCATTCAAAGTTGTCAGCTAAGTCCACAACATAAAAAAGCCCTGACCCTGACCTCCCCAGCCATAGAATTCATCCCTGCATTTCACGGCACTTTGGAAATATCAAATGTATATTTCACATTTCCAGGAGTGCCAGTTAAAATAAATAAATAAATAAGCAAACTACCGGTGCCCTCCGTCTGAAGCCGTTATTACAAGTAGTAAATCACTGCATGAAGCCACTGGTCAGCAGAGATGGGGTGGATTGGTGGGAGAAATGGCCGGTTTTATGCAAAAAAAGAGAAGAAAAAAAAACACACAAACAAATTTTATATCTACCATAACCAAACAAATGCACGCATGCACGTACGTGTGTGCGCGCGCGCACACACACACACACACACACACACACACACACACACACACACACACACACACACACACACACACACACACACACACACACACACACACACTGATTTAAAAGCCAATGCGGGTAGTGAGGGGTGTTTTGGAGGCCTAATGGAGTGTTTACAGCTATGTTTACTGGTCTTAAACATACCGTAAACAACACTAATAGGGTCAGCTCAGCATGTCTAAGGTCACGGCTGACATTAGTTTGCATCTCAATGTGTGTGTGTGTGCGTGTGCGTGTGTGTGTGTGTGTGTGTGTGTGTGTGTGTGTGTGTGTGTGTGTGTGTGTGTGTGTGTGTGTGTGTGTGTGTGTGTGTGTGTATGAGAGCATGCGTGTGCCGTTTCATCAAAGCAGTTGTAAAATTTTCACTCCATCTCTAGCTTATAATCTGCGTATCATATATCACACATATAAATTGCCAAGTGAAAAATATTGACCACATGGTCCCTGGTAAATGTCAAATATTGGCATTTACAAGGACAATTATGAGAATACAGGTACAGATATTCCTTAACAAGTGTCACACTGTAATAACAGTCAAGGTTAAGGTTCGGATTGCCATTGGATACATGGCGGTATGAGAATTACTTTGGCAAAGAAAAACATAAATCTTTTTTTTATTATTATTATTATGCATTTTCAATTGATATACAAAATACGATAGTTAAAACGAACTTACTGTAAAAAGCTGAACGAGACGAGAGTAATTAAACGGGTTAGCAAGATAGCACACCTCTTATTCATTACTGGAACAAGTCTCACTTACCCATGTGTGCATGAAAGGGTATACTGCACTGTACTGTATGTAGGCTTGGAGCTCATTCGTGCATACGCGCACACGTGTGTGTGTATAGGCGCACTGATGTGTGTCGTACACAACTGTGTTGGCCTGCCTGCATAAGCACAAGCAGCCAACATAAGTATCAGTCTGCCTGACTCATTAGGACACATTAACAGTGATATCATTGGGGCTGACGCCAGTGTCTTCATCTCATCGCAAATGAGAAGGGATGTGATGACAGTAGACCGCTGCACACACACACTCACTCACGCACACACGCACGCACGCACACACACACACACACTCACACACATGCTCTCTCTCTCTCGCTCTCTCTCTCACTCTCTCTCTCTCTCACGCACACACAACAAAGAGGAATATCTCCTGTGAAATAAGGGAAAATAGTCATAGCTGTAGAAACTGGATTGCGTTTTTTATTTTTTTCTCTTTTTTTCATCACAAGATAACAGAATTGCAGTGTGACAAACTCAAAACCCTCGCTTTCCGCCCAAGGCCAAGTTAATTGCATTAATTTGCCCTGACAATCGCACAACAGGAAAAGAAAAGACATGTGGTGTGTGTGTGTGTGTGTGTGTGTGTGTGTGTGTGTGTGTGTGTGTGTGTGTGTGTGTGTGTGTGTTACTGAACTGTTCTTGTCATTTTTCAGCGATGATGAAATTAGCAACAAGAGTTCTCTCTGGCTATAATCAATCACTAGCCTCACTCCCATGCCACCCAATATTGCTGAAACCATATTTCCCCCACTTGAGGACAAAATGCTTCTTGATTGTGTGGTACACTTGTCTATAAATATATCAGACGGACCCGGCCCTCCCTGCTGTATTGGGTTTGAGGGTCTTTTTTTCTCACAACACAATTGTTTTTGTGTGTGTGTGTGTGTGTGTGTGTGTGTTTGTGTGTGTGTGTGTGTGTGTGTGTGTGTGTGTGTGTGTGTGTGTGTGCGTGTGCGTGTGCGTGTGCGTGTGCGTGTGCGTGTGCGTGTGCGTGTGCGTGTGCGTGTGTGTTTGCGTGTGTGTGTGTGTGTGTGTGTGTGTGTGTTTTTTTTAGGGGTTTTAAAAAAAGGAGAAATCAGAGACAATATAGAGACAGATATTCCGGGCGAGACTCAGGCTACCCGAACAGAGCAAAGGTTTTCAGTTCTGCTGAGAGTTTCACAATAGAGGTTTGTGTATTATCTATCTCTGTAGCAGATTGACTACATCTCAATGTAGAAATCACACACAAGTGTTAATTTGACAAATGGATTCTGGCATCCCTATTGGGGGAAAAAACGAAGAAGAAAAAAATCCTTGCAAACAATATTGTATGAAATTCCAGAAAATATCATAACAAGATCTTGCAGATCTTGATCTTGAGCTTGCAGATTGGCTTTTTTGACATGCAACACCATCGCACGATCACATATAAAGTAGGGCTTTTAAATTGCATTTTACTGTGCATAATGATCTCTAAATAGTATTATATAGTTAAACCGTTACGCTGTTGATTATGCTTGAAGTACACAAATATCACTGCCTGTAATGTTGCTAATAGCTGTATGAACATTGAACCTTGATACTGTATCTTGTAGTGCTTATCACAACTATGAATGTAATGCTACTGTATATTTCACAATTCGCTTTTGAATTATACCTTAATTTAGGCCCCTCTGAAATTCCATCATGAAACATTTCATTGTATGTCGTTTAGCTTTATTGCAAACATCTCATCTCTTTTGATATACTCACAGTTTAGTGTATGTGAAATAGCACTTGAATTCATTTGATGCAGTGTGAGTGGTGTGTCCCAGCTTTGAGCTCTACTTATGTGACCCCTGAACGCTGCGTCACGTCAGAGACTGTGTCAACGTGAACACGGCACCCAGGGTCATTGCTGGTGGTGATAGGCAACCAGGGTCCATGGCACACTGTGGTACCATGGTGATTTGTAAGGCGATTTGTTCCTTTATTTCCCCTGGCCATACACACAGCCTTTATGCACCACACACACACACACACACACACACACACACACACACACACACACACACACACACACACACACACACACACACACACGCAAACGCACACGCACACGCACACACACACACACACACACACACACACACACACACACACACACACACACACACACACACACACACACAAACAGCTTCCCAGAGGACAATCTGTTCTGAATCGCATTACAGCCATTTCCCATTCTGTAGGTGGAGACGGGCCCCAGCAGAAATCAAATATTTATCATGTTGTATTAACCCCCACCACAGCCCACCACGCACACACTAACCCAGACCATCAGTCTATACACGGGCTCTGCGCACTGAATTCATTATCCTATTAGGACATAGCTCAGGTGTGTGTACAAACAGACACATGTATAAGCATCTGTGTACTGTATGTCCACATCACATGAGCATAGACACACAGACACCCGCACATACAAACACGAGTATCAAATACAAACAAACATGCTGTACCCATATGGATTGACACTTGAACCATAGCGTCCCTATTCTGGTGGCGGACATTTGGCGAAAATAGCCGATCTACAAGCATTTCGATGCGTTGTGAGCTTGTAGATCGGCAATACTTTCGCAGAAGAGATTTGGTATGGAGGGGAAAAGGAGGAGACCAAGTATAGAGCCATGGGGGATCCCGGTCAACTAATTGTATAAGTAGTGAAGTGTAATGTTTTGATGTGGACCATCATTTTAAATTGATCTAATGTAATCTTATGTTTTTTATTCTGTGTGATTGTCCTCCGTTGTGTGTGACCATTTCCCTGCTTATCTACTTGTCTGTCTGTGACTGACTCATAACTATTTCCACCATGGTGGACAGTTTAGTTTGTCTGACTGACTGTTGAATGCTGGTGAATGTCTATTGGATTTCTAAGACCTGATGGGTATTATAAGTCTTGCTTGAGGACTTGCACTTTTCTGGTCGGGTAACAGGAAGACACATCGTACACATCATAAATGTTTCTATATCATTGCTCTCGGGCAGAAACCATGTACCATCTTTATGTTTGTTGTTGTATTTTTTTTCATAAATGAAAGCCCTATTGTAGGCTATACGTCGTATGACAGTGTCCCTGAAAACTAGCGAAAATAGGCAATCGATGAGCTCACATCACCACACATCACGATGCAGTGAGTTGTGAGCTTATAGATGGGCTATTTGTTTAGTTTTTTGTTTGACACTTTAATGACATGCCCAAAATAGAGATGGTGCAGGTTGAAAGTGGGTTGGTCTGCCTGTGGGATATACATATTTAACCAATGATAATAACTACATTAAATCCATTGGTACACAGGTATTTCCTGAAATGTAACAGGTTTGGGCGTTTCTTTCCCCACTAGACAGCAATGATTTGTATATTCAAACACAAGTCCGAAAATGTAGATCTATTCTCCCCCTCTCCCTTGCCTTTTCTTTTCTCTTGTATCCATCTGAGATTTCCTTTCCCCTTGTCTCTCCTCTCCCTGCCTCTTCTCTCTCCTCTCTTCTCCTCTCTTCTCCTCTCTTCTCCTCTCCTCTCCTCCTTTCACTTCTCTCCTCTCCTCGAGCACAATCACTCTTACGCTCAGAACAACCATATATTGTCATAATCAATAAGCTGGTTGTTATGGTGATCAAACAGTGCATCCTTTCCCAGTGGCAGGTGAAGACTAATGCCCCTGTCACCCTTTGTGATGATAAAGTGTCTTATTACCAAACACACAGGAATTTTAAGATTACGACCAATATCTATGAGATCAATCTGACTCTCAGTCTTTGCTTTTGACCTAGTAGGGTCCATGGAAATATGTGTGCACATGCACGTGCACATGCGCAT
>NC_137603.1:36063982-36166482 GCF_963280865.1 Gymnoscopelus braueri | reverse complement strand
TAATAATAGTCCATTTTAAAAGCCTACAACATGCTTTCTCAGAAAATCGCAACCTGTAATTGAACACTCGGGAGATTGTGGAATGACTCCAGAGACAGGGCTTTCAAGCACTATGAAGGATGCAGGTTCCACAGCAACTTCTGTATGCTGAGGTGAAACACATTATAACATTTTATTTATTTATTCACGTTGAACTCATATGTAGGTACTTGACATTGTGCTTGGTTTGCATAGACAAAGTAATAGTACATTGAATAATGTATCAGGTGTCTCCTAGCTACTGTATGCTTTTAATTTGTTTCATTTTGTATGATACATGTTTAACCACTTAAACCCTATATATTTCATTGACCAGGTCTATACTTGGTCTCCTCCTTTTTCCCCACTAGGGTTCATGTGGTTATGGAAAAAGCCTATATGTTGACATTCAATTGTAGGCTTATCCCAGTTATGATTGTTATAGTTGCTAGTAAGTGAAGCTTTTAGACCTGAGGATAATTCTAAAAACGCATTCTAAATCCTAGTTTTCTGAAAATGTATTATGTTAGCTATAGCGAGCGACATCTAAAATTACACAGATGCTGTCCATGATTGAAAGGTATAACAACCTCTAAATGGGAGTTTGTTCGAGGAGTAATTCAGGGGGTCCGCAGTCTGCACATAATTCCGACCTCCCATTATTCCGACTTCCCAATAGTCAGACAAACGTTAGGTTTGTGTGAAATTAGGGTTAGGGATAGTTATAATGGAGCCAGTTCGGACGAACAGGACATCGGAATAATGGGCCATTGGAATACATGGCAAACACGGCAGTATAAATTTAGACCAGGGGTGGGCTACTTTCATGATGGGAGAGGGCTAGCCCTAGAATGTCTGTTATCCTACATACATTTCATGTATTCCAAATACACAGCCATAGATCGGTCCTATCCGCGGCCGGTTAGCAGACTGATCTCCGTGGCATAAAAGTCCTCTAGTTTCATATCCATTTGAAAGTTCTGGCAGAAAACGTGTGTTTGTTTAGTAAAATATCTCCACTTTTCCACGAGATTCACACGGACAACATTCTCTGTCAGCGACGAGGCCGGTCCTGAAATGACTGCTGGACTGAACATATGAAAACTTCCTTTGGAACAGTCGATGTTTGGGAAGCACAAACGTATGGGGCACACAATTGACAGGTGCGTTGTGATTGGTGTGGGGTAATTAGTCACACCACCGGCCAATTGTGTGCTCAATAGATGGGTTTCCGCGCGACGTCATCACAGAGCAGAGTGCGCGATCTGCGCATGCGCGGGGGAGAACGAACCGGAAGCGCCATTCACTCTCTCGTTATTTTCGGGATTTAGATAGGCATAATGCTGCTATTATAGGCATAATAGGCATAATGCTGCTATTATATACAAACAGATCCAACTTTCGACAAATCATTTTTATTGAGTAAAGAAGATATTACAAACTGCATCATTTAATCTACTTTCATTAAACCTGGTGAAGACCATTTATTTTCTGAATGTACAGTGGCCAGAGATGCTGCGGGTAATAGCGCCCTCTACAGGCTCATCCCGCCACTGCGCGCGCATCATCCTCTATGTTTACAAACAGGAAACCCATCTATACATTTGTGTTTCCCAAAGGAAGTTTTGATATGATTAGTCCTGCAGTCATTTCGGGCCCCTTGCCCGGACAGAAAGTCGTCCGCGTGAAGCTCGTGGAAAAGTGGAGTACACACGCAGCGCGGAGCACTTTTATGCCGCGGAGATCAGTCTGCTAACCAGTCGCGGATCGATCTATGGCTGTGTATTTGGAATACAAGTCACAGACATTCTAGGGCTAGGAGAGGGCCACAAAATGTCCATGCACACTCACTCCAGGGGGCCACTGTCACACTGTGTATGCGTAAACTCTCACCAGTAGTAGACTGTAAACCCCATCCCTTAATAGTCACACATTTAATAATAAAGGGATATTAACAATTGTTATTCAGTGCAACATTTTTATTTAATTTCAAATGCATTTAGTAATACTTATATTATCATGAACTTAGAGTAAATACAAATACATTGGCCATAAAACAATACAATACGCTTTAATACAATGGAGTCTGTAGTAATTAAACCGGGGCATATTACGGTTTCGACTATTCTACTCCAACTAGCCAGTATTGTGTCGAATACTCGTAGAATACGCTTGTCTAAACTTATGCTAGGAGGATTAGTTGTAAATACAAGAAAAGTAGTAGATTGAAGATTGAAAGTGAGATAAACAACAACATCAGCAGTAACACAATGGAGGAAGGTAAAAGAAAACACCATGCAGGCCACCACCCCAGGTAGGTGATCTGCTGATCACCTTCAATTTATGTTTAGTCAACAATGATGAGCACAACAAAAGATATTTCTTTAAACCCTGTAAGACAGCATACAACCACTAGGAGGAGACATTGCTCTTCTGATTTACTGTACAATTATCTTCTCCCTTCTGATTCTAGTTCAAGTTTTTCTAAAACGTTTTCATGAATTATTTAGTAAATATTAGCATAGAATAATTGCCATAGTTTCTCCTATCTCTAGTTACCAACATTCACTACTTTTTCATCGGTTTAATATTATTTACACATTTCAATATTTTCTCAGAGTTTCAGGTTTTACAGTATTATTGACAAACTGATCTCTACCAAGAATCTGACGTTGCAGGCACACTGTTAATACTACTGTTGATATGTATTGCATTTTATATTGCAAGTGCAACGCAAGTTTATCTGTACAGCACATTTCAACAAGGCAATTAAAGCTGCACTATGTCATTTTCGAATACCAAAACGCTCGCCCATAAACACAGTCGCCTCGTAGGCAAATCCGGCGGTATTCACCTGGTATTCCTAAACGTAACCTCAGTCTATGCCTAAACTGGTAAGGCTACTTCTTGGCCTTACATCTACAACTCATTTAACCCCTGCTCACTTTGCTATGGTCAGATGGCTCATGGTAGAGGACAGAGCACAGCAACTTGCAATGGGCCTGGTCTGCAAGATACACTACACCACAAAGTCACCCATGTAGCCTACCTGTCAAAATTCTTCACAAACGTCAATCAAGTCCACAATCACAACACCAGAGGGAGCTCCACTAATCACGTCCAACCCAGATTTGGCTCTAACAAGGGGTTACATTCGTTCTCTTGCTATGCCACAAAAATGTGGAAGGCCCTACCAACAGTCGGTGTGAATCCCTACTCTCCAAAACAAAGGGAATGAACTCGTTCTCATGCTATTCATCAAAAATGTGGAATTCCCTACCAAAAGGAGTAAAGGAGTGTAAAACCCTGCACTTTCAAAACTGCCCTAAAGATACACCTTCAGGAGGCTGCAATTCGAAAATGGACCCTGTCTAAGTCTTACCTACCCCCCCCCTCCCCTTTTTTTTCTTCTCTTGTACATATTTTTCACTCTTCATATACCAGTAACCTGTAAGCTGATTGTATATCTGTCTGTCTCTTATATGTCATCATGATTTGTGTGCATGGGGATCTCATCTTAAACAAGCTCAGTGCTTAATGAGTCTTCCAGTTTAGAAGACCTTGTATTGTGAATTTGTACTTCCATGAACTGTTGTTCTCATGTCTTACTAAATAAAGTAGATCAATCAATCAATCCTTCAAAACCGCTCTAAAAGAGTACAGGTGGCTGCAATTTGAAACTGGCCCCTGTAAAAGTCAAAGCCTTACAATAGTCCGTGAGCCAGGACCCCAAAAATGGGGTCATCATTATCATCTGGGGGGATTAATTCTCATAGTGATTTTTGGGTAGGTATACACCCCTAGAGCTAGGAAAAATGTGATAGCCTTGCATCGGTGGTAGCTATCTGTGTGTTATCACTCCTTTTATAACCACAAGCCAAAACACAGTTTTCAAAATCCGAATGAAGCATTCTACTTCAAACTGATGGTTCTCTCTTATTATTGACCCTCTCTCTCTGAAAAATGGTTGGGATAAAGCTCAGACTATATATTGTCCAGAAAGGTTGTTAAAATGTGCATATCTAGAATATTTTTCTATTACAGGCAGTGACAACATAGTGACTATATGTGACATAAGATGTACTTTGGTTTTAATGAAAGATGGAACACAAAGGGTTCCTTTGTAAATTACCTATAGATTTAAAACCATGTTAGATTCTAAGGAAATGTATTATGAAATTCAATAAACAGAATATAGTGCAATGGGTAAGAAAATATCCAAAATGGCCACTAAACACACGCCTGGCAATTTTTTACTTTTAATCCGCTTGTCTTAGAATACCTCTGTTTAATACCTATTTTTTAGGGTTTTCATATGTAGAATCCATTCCTGATGTTATTTTTTTAATATCAGGTCAATCATGTCAAAGGTCAGGTCAAGGTTAAAATTGACCTCTGGGAGAACAACAAATGGAAACAACTTGATGAACATTCATGGTTCACTATTCATGATTTTGTTTTGTGAAAAGTGTCATTAACATGTCACAAGAACTGGTATTCATAATAACATGAATGTAAAATGATATAATCTAATGTCAAATATGTATCTTTTGCAACTACATCTGTATTCTCCAACCCACATCCTGTTCTACCTCATCCTTACAAGTATCCTCCTTATTAACATCACTCCTCATCTGTAGCTTGAACATATCATCAGTAACCATCTTCACCAGAGCAGTTACAGTACATCAGTGATGTACTTCTCACTCTCTGTGCCCTAAATTGATATTGCACCATGTCACATAGCTCTGACGGTGGGGTCACCCTTAGCAATGACAGGAACAAGAATATCCTAGATCTCCTATCCAAATTTTGTGACATCAAACGACTTGTCAGGTGGGGCTTGGTGGTCTGCCACTTTCCACAACATCACTTGTAAATAAATGAGCCCACATGTGGTGCAACAGGTTGGTCGGTGTTGGAGGAAGGGCCATTGACTTGTGGCACCCACCTCACCCAGCACATCAGGGTAGCCTGGGAAGTTCCCTGCCAGCAAAGTGTAGTGTGCTCTGATCTTGCCTTTGTCATACATATAAGACTGTCCCAACCCAATGCTCCATCTATACTTTACACTGTAGGTCCACCTGATACACCCCAATACACAGCATACAACAGGACAAGAACATCAGTGTAATCACTGAGCATGTGTATCACACCCTTTCCAGAGATGGCTGCATCAGGGATATAGGAACTCATGGTGATGTCTGCCTCATCATGACTAAATGCAGTATCTATCGTCAGCACTGAAGGTGTACAACATGCTCAACGGCTTCTGCTTAATGTTCTTACTCTTCATGATGACATCTCATGTGGGTAAAGGACATTACTATTCACAACAGCATGGGGGCAAATTAGCCAAGGATGGGATTGAAGAGATGATCTTTCTGTGTGTGAGGAATCCTACACCCCAATATTTTATGACCAAGACACACCAGTGCTTCAACTCTCCCTCTGTTTCTGCACATTTTGGGGAAGGCTTCAGTCCACTCCACTCACATGCATCATGACAGCATCTTTCCTGATCGTTATGGCAGTCTGCTCCCCAGACTGGTCAGCAGAGACAGTGATCCAGAATCCATCATGGTGCCGACAGACAAGGTCTAGCTTAGCCTCTATGCTATGGCATGGAGCACATGCATCTTCAGCAGGCACTGGGTTAGATATCAAGCACACTGCACATGGCCAGCATGGAAGAAGTGCTTCAGTCATGTGCTTCATGAGAGAAAAGGTGAAGTTAATGTCAATATGTCTCCCTGCGCATTCAAACTGGTGGATGTGAAGTGTAGGAAGAAGTTGTCTACCCACTGTCAGCCAGTAGGATGGAGATGTGCAGTGTCCAGGTAGGCTACTGCTGTATCTGTTCAAATGTCTTTGGCCAAGTTGATAGAAACCACTTCAGAGTGCTGCTGATACACTCAGGACTGACCACTGAACTTGCCTGTCATGTTCTGCAACCACATGCATTTCCACTTCCAGTGCTGAACCTTGCATCAGTTTTGCAATGCAGCTGAAGAATGACTGTATAACATGCATCCCACCGGGATGCACAATTACATTATAGAGCTTATATACCTGCAAGGTGTCAACAAACGGCTCCATGTCAATTGTGAGGTGAATAGGGCCTGCTGTACATGTCAACCAGTGACCATATCTGCTGCCTGCTTGGACACCTGGTTGGACGATAAGGTGCGAGAGAGACCTTGACCTGACCTTTAGCACATAGGCCAAAGACTGACCAGCAAGTCAAAATATAACATTAGAAATAGATTCTACACCTATGAATGCCCCCCCCCCCCCCAGGTCCCCATATGAATCACGTTCACGAAGTTCACAGATTCCCTCACACAACTGCAATATTTTGTTGTTTTTAACATAATTTAGTACAATGGAACATCACCATGGGATGGACACCATCTTTGATTTGGCAATAAAAAATTAACTGATGGTAATTTCACTGATTCAGCCATATTTCTTGAACCCTAAGACCTAGTTTTAGACACCAAAACCACCTTTCTAGGTTGAACAGTATCATAAAGCCATTTAAGCTCCTGGCAGTCATATTGGACGCCATCTTGAAAATGATGGCTTTACGAGAAATATAATTTCCTAGATTTTTTTGTATGTTCTTAAGCATGCCTAGACGTACCAGAACCAATTGAAAAACCTTTTGTATATTTTTTTGGGGGGGGGGTTAATAGTATGTTTTCATATATTGACCCATGTAATTTTCGCCTAGTGTTATAACATAAAATGCATGATAGCACCCATAAAGCTACCATTGGTGCAAGGCTATCACATATTTTCTAACTCTAGACATGCCTTGACAAAAATCACTATGAGCATTATTCCCCTCAGATGGTAATGACCAACCCCCCTGGCTCACGGACTACAAGGGCGAGTCTTCCGGATACCTAACTTTCATCTTCTAGCTAAGCCTCGTTCGAGTCGTTCCCAGCCTCACTCATCTGCTTCTAGCTGGATTTGAACCCAGTTTCCTGCGCAAGTGCTGAAATGTTTACAATTGAGCTAAGATCCTGTCTGCTTGCTCAGGGGATAAATTGAATTTTCCTCCATCAGATCATAATTCGCGTTAGATTCTGTGTCTATAGAGCGTCGCAGTTCCCGCCCACTTCCTGTTTTTTTTGGTGCCGGAAGAAAAAACTCAATGCATTTTTCCATTGACATTTCCAAAAATATTTATATCTATTAATTTAAGCCTCGAATCAAGCCATCACGAGATGACATGAATCATGACCATAAAACGTTTTTTTCTGTGATTTTTTTTTATTTTATATTTAATTATATGATATACTATATTTAATAAATACCCTTTGTTTTGCCGTTTTCAACAAAAAAAAATCACAGAATCAAACGTTTATGGTCATGATTCATGTCATGTCATGATGGCTTGATTCGAGGCTTAAATTAATAGATATAAATATTTTTTGAAATGTCAATGGAAAAATGCATTGAGTTTTTTCTTCCGGCACCAAAAAAAACAGGAAGTGGGCGGGAACTGCGACGCTCTATAGGTGAGACATGACCTTTGCCTCAATAGAGCAGGGAGACAAAACACAACCACCAGAATTTTATAAGTTATATTTTATAAACATTAATTACATTTTATTCATTCAAAAGGTTACCTGCGCTTTACATAAAACAATTATATTGTATTCTCATTATTGTGTATCATATTCTCAGCAAAGCATCGTCATTATTATTATGATCATTATTATTATTATTATTATTATTATTATTATTATTATTACCCTTATTATTATTATCATTACAATTATTATTATTATTATTATTATTATTATTATTATTATCAGCAGTAGTAGTAGTACTATGCATTCTATAATGCCCTTCATCTTCCACCAAACATTCCATGACGGTCACCTGACCAAACACTCTGGGTCACGTGACCGCCGTTCCATCCTCGCCATTTTGCAATGTGGGAAAGACAGAGAGAGAGAGGCCACTTTTTATTGCTAACGAATAAAACAAAGCGATCATTTTATGTGTTGAGGCCAAAGACCATCGAACGTTTCCGGATCAGTGAGTATGTAGCTGTCCGCAGAAACATGCGGTCTTGTGATCTGTCGTCATTCATTAACCGAGAGAAATAGTTAAAACGTCCTTGTGTATTTAACTGTTGCTAGTGAGACTCATGTGTGTGTGTGTGTGTGTGTGTGAGAGAGAGTGAACAGAGCAGACAGCTAGCTCGCTAACAGCTCTACTATGTGTGTGTGTGCACTCACTCACTGCCTGACTTCACACTTCATTTGAACTTGCTCTGCTGTATTGAATCAACGCGGCGTTGCGCGACTGTCTGTCACGGTCGTTTCATACTATACATCTAATGCAACATTACCCAGATATGTTGCCCAGCTGATAGTGATCCGATGTCTCCAAGTTGGGAACCCGAAACTAGGTCCCATATCGACTCGCTATAGAAAGCGGGGAACATATATTTAGACTATGACATACACTGTCACTGTCAGATGCCTGTCCGAGTCTGATACTCTGATTATGTACAGAAATTGCCCTTTTGCAGCTTAGCAACCTTTAGCTAAAGTAACCAAAGTCAAAATCAACGTGAAAATTGAAACTCTACAACTTATTCCAGAGCTGAAGGCCTAGGGCAGTGGTTCTCAAACCTTTTAATTTCAAGGACCCCCATAACTCTGAGTGTACAAATGGAACCAAATGGACCTGTAATTGTTCATTTGGTTCCATTTATACAGTCTCAGAGTTACAGATCTGTAAGTGTCCATTTGGAACCCCCTGGAGGACCACACTTTGAGAACCACTGGCCTAGTGTTACACACCACAGGTCCACAGCAACAATCAACCTTTTGACTATAACTGCTATATTTAGCTAGTCCACGGGCATTGGGCAACCCCCAATAGAACCTGCACAAAGAACAATTCACCAATAATAAATGCACACTAAACTCTTTCAAGAACACTGGTTGCAAAGTAGACTTCCAGATAGGTATTTGGTTATAGGTTCAGTGTTTGTGGAAGTGGAAGAAAACAAAACAATTGCTATATAGTAAAATAAGTTGGCTTATGCATTCCAAGCTAATAATTTAAAACCTGCAATAAATTCATAGTTTCATATTGCTGTCGGGAAGCAGAAGTCTACAAATGAGGAAGCTAGTTTGTGGTCAGAAAGTGAAGGACAAGGATAAAAAGAATTCCACCACAAGATAGTTTCCTCATTTTGCCGAAGCCTATCTGTTTGTAAACAAATGCACATGGTTTTGATTAGACAATACTATTCACTGTTAGAGTAACTTGCCATGCTTATCATAACAGTCCTTGTGACCACATGTTGGAGAAGATAATAACCCCTCTTCCTCGCAACAGGCTCCCAAGCCACTAGCTACACTTAGTCAGTATACTTGGTGTGAATTGGAAAATACAATGACTAGACTTGTAGGACCTGCTTTCTTTAAGGGGTGGCTGTAGCTTAGTAGGGTGTGTGCAGTGTTTTTAATTTTTTTACATCCATATGGAAAAGTCTGTGTGCATGCACACATACCTGCATGATGTGAGTGGTATTATTGTGTGTTCATACACGTGTGTAATAACTGCAAACAAACCAACCTTGTCGTCTTCTCTCCTAATCTTCTATTTTGACTTCCTCTCCTAACCAATTGTGTATTATATACAACGTGTATTATCTGATCCGCCCTTGAAAAGTACCTAGTTTAGCTGGCGAATTGGGGATATTTTGACTTCTCATCCAGCCTGCGTCCGTTGTCTGAATTCTCACCCAGCCTGCTTTGTTGTCTTATCTCCTACACAGACCATGGAGGTGACCGGTGATGTTGTCATCAGCACACACTCTCCGTCTGCCCCCTCGACCCCTCCGGTCGCAGCTGCGCACGCTCAGTCTCAAACCAGGCCAGTCACCATGGAGGAAACCACCCAGAGGCTGCAGCAGAAACAGGCCGCTGACTCCCTCATCCAGGTCATCGAGAAGCTCAGCAAGATCGTAGACAAGCGGCCCCAGCGGCGCTGCACGCTGGCCGGGCAGAAGAGGGTGCTCCACCAGGCCTCCGCGAGGGGAGTGACGTCGGAGGAGACGAGGGAAAGCAAAGGAGCCTTGCCCAATAAAAAGAACAGGAGGAACTGCAAAGCAGACGAAGTGAAAATGAGCGAGGTGGAGTCGGTCGGGTCCCTTGCTGTTGACGGTACCACCGCCGGCATACTGTCAGAGGGAGTCGGCACCACCAATAACCAGAACAACAACCGAACTGTAACATGCTATCAGTGCAGCCTGTGTCGCTTCCTCTCCCCGACACTGCCGCTGCTGAAAGAGCACCTGAGGCAGCACGATGAGCAGCACAGTGACCTCATCCTCATGTGCTCCGAATGTCGCTTCACCTCCCGCCACCAGGGGGAGCTGGAGTCCCACGTCAGGCTCCACTTCGACTACGGAGATGACCCGAAGACACATCCCGCTTCGGTGGACCTTCTCCCCCACGGCATGGCGAACGGAGACGGGCCGGGGGGCGGCAGTGGCTCAGGGGCCGAGGTGGTCGAAAGCTCCGTGGACGGCGCTGACGAGCTCCCTCAGACGAAGAAGTGGTATAGCTACGGGGAGTATGGGTTGTACCGCTGCCTCATTTGCAGCTACGTGTGCAGCCAGCAGCGGATGCTGAAGACACACGCCTGGAAGCATGCCGGCCTTGTTGACTGCTCGTACCCCATCTTTGAGGATGAGGACGATGCTCCTGCGAGAAGAGAGGTCCAGGCCTCCACAGGCCTTTCTGGAGGTGGTGTTGCCAATGTCACTGCAACCAGAGAGGAGCTTGTCGTCCTCTCCCCTGTCCTCCAAGAGGACAGCCTCCAGAAGATCCCTGCTGCCTTTAAGCTCCAACTCTGCACGCCATTGGCCGTTGAGGGTAAGAGGGATGTGATTAATCACCCAATTGTGGATCACAATGAAAGCCCGATCACTATGGAGGAGGAGGGTGTGTATCCCGTCAAGGACTTGAGCACAGAGGAGCCTATGGTGGAGGTGCAGGTGACCACGGAGGCAGTGGCAGAGGTTGAGATTGATGGTCACCATGGTAACAGTTCTGTGACAGACAGTTTACTGTCATCTGCTCAAAAGATCATCAACAGTAGCCCGAACAGCACTGGCCACATCAATGTGATCGTGGAACGGCTGCCCTCTGCTGAGGATTCAGTCATGGCCACCAACCCCCTCCTCCTCAGCCCAGATATGGGTGGAGAGGCTGAAACTGAGGAAGAAGTGGGTCATTTGGAGATTTCGGAGTCAGTGGTCATGTGCAAAGAGGAGCAGGAGGAGGTGAGTATCGGCTGGAGCGGTAATTGTATCACTGACAGACAGCTTTCAGCAGATGATAGCCAACCCACCAGCATCGAACCGCCTTGTGATGAGAACATCCCTCCTGCTGGCCGCAGAAGGACCCACTCAGAGTCGCTGCGACTACACTCGCTGGCTGCTGAGGCCCTAGTTGCTTTGCCCATGAGAACCCCTGAACTCCCCTCCACCACCACCAGCACCCACAGCAGGACAGCCTCAGCACAGAGCCAAGATGTGATGGGTCAAAGACTACTCGAAGTGACGTCTTCTGATGGGAGAGTGTCAGAGGTCGCCAAGGCAACAGCTTTGATTGACTTGGAGCTCCATGCCCAGGACAAAGGGGAGGGACTGGGATCCCTGGGCTTGGGGCTGGGCCTGGGCTTAGGGGAGGTAGACGATGGGGGCTCCACCACCAAAGCTGGCATCAGCTTGTCTCTGCTGACGGTCATTGAAAGGCTGAGAGAGCGCTCCGACCAGAATGTGTCCGATGAGGACATCCTGAGAGAACTCCAGGACAACGCGCAGTTCCAAAACGGAACGGTCACCGTGGTGGCGGGGAACGAGGCTGACGGTTATGTGTGTGATGTGGCAGGGATGGACACGGTAGTCGCACCTCCTGATGGGGGATTGGTGGACTTTATCCCTGGGAGTGAGAGGCCTTACCGCTGTCGCCTCTGTCGCTATAGCAGCGGCAACAAAGGGTACATCAAGCAACACCTGCGGGTGCACCGACAGAGGGAGCCGTACCAGTGCCCCATCTGTGAGCACATCTCCTCGGACAGCAAGGACCTGGAGAGTCACATGATTCACCACTGCAAGACCAGGATGTACCAGTGCAAGCAGTGCCCAGACACCTTCCACTATAAGGTGAGTGGGATCCCCTATCACTCGATGATTCCAGATTAACAAATAAAACGTTATTGTCCATCACATAGTGTTGGAAATTGTCTTTGGTTAGGGGCTCCCGAACAACATAAAAACATACACTCATGAAAGACACCAAAATGTCACACCGTGACGCATGTAGATCTATTTTTGGAGCAGGACATGGATATGCAGTGAAGTATAAATCAAGCATAAGGCACTTTGTCAAATGGACCATATGGATGGATTATTGTTATGCTGTACCTTGTTGAAGAGATGAAAACAGCTTGATGCAGTGCAGCACCAGAAGTTGGCCATGTGTTGTTGGTGCAAGCGAGAGGAGAGAACTATTGATTCCTCTGCTGTCATGAAGAGACTTCAGTGCCCTTTAGTGCAACAGAGATCGTTAAGTTCATCGTATTATTCAGTAGATTTGAGAAGTTGGTTTAAGAAAGTTGCTAAATGTTTCTGAGGTGAAGCTCTCTCCAGTTTGACATTATCCGCTCCAAAAGTGGTATTCGAGAGTAAGTGGGCCTATTAAATGTGCAGCGTGCATCAAAGTGCTCCCCCTGCTTCAGTCAGCACTCACTCAGCCAACATTTCAATGTTATACTTTGTGCAAGACACATCCAAAATAAGAGAGGTTTAACATTGATGTGAACTTGACAAATGTACTAATACAGGAAGGAAGTTGCCCACAGTGAGAAAGCTTTAACATTGACCTAGACATGAACGAAAGTTCTTTCATGTAATCATTTCTTGATATTGTATGATTATAAAAGTAATGCATTTAAGTAATTTATCATAACGTTTCCCTTCCTTAGAGTCAGCTGCGAAATCACGAGAGAGATCAGCACAGCTCCACCAGTGCAGTGGCAGCTCTCACGCCTGTCAGTGAAGCCATGGTAACCACAGAGGAAGCTGAACGGACAACAGAAGAAGGTAGGAAACATGGAGCATTGTAACAGGCCAGGCCTAGTGACAACATGGGATGCGGTTTCTGATTCAGACATTTGGTTTTGATAATCAGGTTAGCCCATTCAATCCAGGAACGCATCTGTGTCATTTTTTATTTCTTCGGCTATTAAAAAATAGCAGATATACAAGCTCATAGCGTGGCACCGAGTGTGCCACGCATCGAGTGTGATGGGGGTCTGCAGATTTGGCTGCAGACCCCCATCTCAAAATATTTTGTTCCAGGGACGACTCCCAGAAGCAAAGATTTGAGAAAATATATTCGCTTTAAAAGAATATATATAATCAAAGATTTCCACAAATGTTCACAATTCCTCAAAACATTTTAGATTTACAAGCTTGTAGCTCCCCTGCTTTCAGGGGAGAAACTGAATGTCTCGATAGAAGTGCAGGGCAATATCAAATACAACCACCCCAATTGTATATGTTATGTTCTATTAACATACTGTATCATACAGATGGGACAAAATAACATTTATTCACTAAACACAGTACAGCTTTGCGGTTGTTTTTGTGATAATTCTATCCACCTTTATTATTTTCACATTTAGATAAGTGTAAATTCCCTCTATTACTGCCTGAGTCCGATTTCCTTCTCTTGATTGCAGCTATTTTAAAATTCAGCAGCAAGGCTATTTACCAGATCAAGGAGACGGGAAGATATTGTTCTGTTTGACCTGTGTTACACCTGTTAGTTTTAGAATTGTTTTTACTGGCAACATTTAAGGCTCTTTGGGGTCCCTGTATGGGACCGTCACCTTTTAACCCCTAATGAATCAAGAGTGTTTATTTTGTCACTCACTCATACATGTAGGTACAAGCAGTGAAAAAGCATGTTTCGCAAGACAGCAAAGAAATATAAGATAAGATAAAACGTACAGGAAAGACCCACAATCTAACCTTTTCTAAGATGAACTTCAGCAGCAGCGGGTCACGTGTCGAAAATAGCAGATCTACAATCTTGCAGTGTGTCGCGTCCGCGGCACGTTTGGAGCTTGTAGATCTACTGTATACATTCGGCTGTAACACGTGCAGTGCCAGTGTCGGGTTACTATAGCAACGTGACTCTGCACTGTAATGAACGGAGGTGAGACGACACTGACGACTGTCTTTCTGCTGCCACGCACCTCTCTCACTGACCAAAACTTGTTTATATAACGAAGAATTGTAAAACATATCACTTCCATTCGATATTCTTTTCAGGACTAAGCTAAGATCACAGGCGAGGTTAGCAGAGTAGCACCTACCCCAGTTTGCACCATTGACAGCAACAATTTGGCAAAACACACCCATCCAAATTTCATTATTTTAATAAGATGGACAAAATAATAAATGCTGCCGCTGCGGGATAATCATCCTAATCATTAAAACTTAAATTATAGGCTAAAGTTGAAGTTTCTGTTTGTATATTCGTTATTTCCACACAATGTGTGACTTGCACTTTTATTGCATGTGTTTGTTCTCTTACTAATTTCCTGTTGCAAATAAAGCAGCTGCTGCTGCAGAAATTCTGTCACTGTCTTCTTTTCCCCCCCCTGTACATTATGTACAGTACATGTTATAAAGCTGTATGAGTCTTTGATATTTAATTTATAAGGTCTCCCATGCTCTGCAATGTACTGGAATGCAGGCTAGCTCAGTCATTTAAGACCGATCCATACAGGAAAACCTTTAAACAATGATCAGTTTTATGAAAAACTATTTCTTTTTCAGTTTTCCCCCTCATATTCTTACCTCAGATTATTTTATGTGTCTGTCTGATTAATTCATATCATCACTAAATAATCTTCTTCTTTTCTTCTTCTTCTTAGTAGTAGTAGTATTGGTATTATTAGTATGTTTGACTGAGGTTTGGCATAATATCCTAGCCTGGACCATAAGCATTTTATGTTATTGCTTTTTGTTGATACATTGATGTTTGCTTTCCATACATTATCATTTGTCCTCCTCAGATTCTAGCATACAGAACATATACAAGTGTGACGTGTGCGACTACACTAGCTCCACCTACGTTGGCGTGAGGAATCACAGACGTATCCACAACTCTGATAAACCTTACAGGTGAGTCTGCTTACAGTCTTGCAGGATGTACTGTACCAATTAAATCTCATTCCAAATACTGAAAGAGTACTACCTGCCCAGTCCATTTTTAACTTGGCAACGTAGACTTGGTTTGGAGACATTGGGCTAAAGCAGGGGTTGAGAAACCTTTCAGCTTGAGACCCAAAATAAAAATGTGATGTCTCCTCAGGACCCAAACTTACAGAAATACATTTATAAACTATTGGCAGCAGTTATACCTGGAAATACAGTGTTTCTGTGAGAATACATCCTTATAAGCACATTTAATAACATATCAATGTTTTATTATCAAGATTTGAATTTAAATAACTATGTCTCACTGTGTTACTAGTAGTTGTGCACGTACGCAAGCACACAGAATGTGTCTGTCATGGAAGCTGACACACATATACAGTACATACTTTTTATTTTAATTTTAACACACATTATTGATTTTAATTTTTTGGATAGTAGTAGTGAAGAGGGACAGGAAACGGGGAATGACACGCAGCAAAGGCCGTCGGGCTCGGGACTCGAACCTGTGACGCGCTAAGTGCCTAAGTGCCCGGACCGCTGGCCTATCTTTAAGAAGCTTTCTGACATTCTGTGCATGGTTTTGGTATCATATTTTGGGAATAGATACGTTTTTGAATAACACTACCCTATAGTAGTTTCCGAGGGCAACAGTTACAAACTAGATGTATAGAAAGGTTGGCGTATTCTTGGGTTCTTTTGGGTTATGCGCTCGGTATGCATAGTTTTAAGTTTTGGACAGTGATTTTATCCTATTGGCGTGTGGTTGGTGTGTGTGTGTGTGTGTGTGTGTGTGTGTGTGTGTGTGTCTGTGTCGGTGTGTGTAACAATACGGTCATTTACGACCCAACATGGAATCGCTGCCACTCACAACCATGAGAAGTTGATGTTTACACTGGTTGAGCTAAGCTATGTGTGCTAATAACACAAAGTGGATTTGAACAGTACACGTGTCAATGTGCGTGCTAGTGCTATGGAAATGATATCCAAAGCGCCATCCCGCTCATAAAACACAGTGTGTGTGGACACTGCCCATAAGCCCAAAGTCCCCAAAGTCCAAATCTCATGTTTACACAAAAATGCGAATAAACAGCTTAAATTTGGGCGAAGTAAAAAACAGACTTCTTCACGGTCTGCACATGCTAATGGTCAATGCCTGTGTGCTGATCAATTGCTCAATCCACTGAGGAGAACCATGTGGAACAGAGAGACTGGCTGACTGACTGACTGACTGACTGACTGACTGACGGACAGAGGTTTCCTTAATATATAATTGAAATAGTATTGGATTGAAATAGTCTATATATTCTGTAGTACAGAATATGTTGATATTTTATTTATCCATTAGGTGGCAGTAGATACCTAGTAAAGCTCAGCCTCTGGCTAGCACATTGCTCTTATTTGAAAGCTCAGTCAGGTCTGGTGCTGTCATGTTTTTGTTCAAGCAAGCACATGGTCCTTGCATTCCTGCCGAGCAGCTGTCTTGTGTGAACACTGGTTTTGATGTTCGCTTATAGTGTGTGTGATGTGGTCACACACACAAAGATCTTTCTTTTAGTATTGACTAATATTGCAGTATAAAGTGGACACGTATAATGCAACTGAAGACTTCTCAAGTGGCTCGTGGCTTATACCCACTGTTGCCAATAACATCACTTTGCTTAATGTACCGGAATGGAGTTTTTAGTATGATTTCCTTTTTCTTTGTGCTGATTTGTATTCGGGTAACACGAAAAGAGAGGCATTATTTGGCGCTGAAACTATAGTTTCTATGGTCTTGAGAAACAGGATGTCATACTTTTTGTCAGGCCCCGGATAGATACTTAGACTTTCAAGACAAAAATAAATAAACAAATTAAAAATGAAAATGAAACCCTGAATCTACGCGGCTTGATCACAGACACTCTTTTCTCTGTCATCATGCAAAACATCTTGATCCCTGAAGCGGATGCAAGTCAAAGATTTGTTTGTTCCTTTTTACTCGTATAGACCAGCCATTCCCAACCTGTGGGCTGCGATGGTATTGTAGGTGGGCAAATATTTGGCATACACTAAGATTTTAATGATAATTTAACATTAATATATGTTTAAAAAAATGGCATGGTATTTATTTTCCTTAAAACCTTGAAAATGAGTTTTCATTGTGATACCAGTTAGATGGCAACTTAAAGTATGCTATGTTGGTTCCATTGGTCCAAGCCAGAACACAATCGATTGATTGATCATTAAAATAAACATGCTCTGGTTCACCGATGGCCTAACGGTTAAGGTCCATACCACATATAACATAGGCTCTGATGCAGCCTGACAGCGAGTCGCGGGTTTGATTCCCATACCCGACGGCCTTTGCTGCGTGTCACTCCCCATCTCTCTCTCTCTCTCTCCCTGTTTCCTGTCAGTCTTCACTGAACTATCCAAATAAAGGCAGAAAAGACCCAAAACTATCTAATAAAAATGAATAAAAATGCATGCTGCCCACCCATCTGACCACTTAAACCATTCAATCCGGGAACTCATCTACAAATGTCTTCTAAAGTTTTCTGAAAACCATACGTTGCTATAATAATATCAGTGGTTCTCAAACTTTTTCATGTCGCGGACCCCCAAAATTATATATATTTGGTCGCGGACCCCCATCTCAAAATATCTTGTTCCAGGGACCCCCAGAAGCAAAGGATTTGAGTTACAAAATGTTTGCTTTAAAAATATATATATTCAAAGATTTACACACAATTTTCATGATTTTTCAAAAATAGCAGATCTACAAGCTCATAGCGTGGCACGAGCTTGTATATCTGCTATTTTTGAATAGCCAAAGTATAAAATAATGGCTATAGCTATACAGGTCATTCAAACGCTTTCCACTGCTTAACCCATTCAATCTTCGCATCTTCATTTTAAGATTTCTTTGGCGATAAAAAAAATAGCAGATATAAAGCTTGTAGATCTGCTTTATTTCTATTTTTATCGTGAGCATTTTTGCAAATCTTTGACTATATATATTTTTTTAAGCGAACATTTTTGAGATGGGAGTCCGTGGGCAAATGCATATCATTTTGGGTGGTCCTTGACATGAAAAAGTTTGAGAACCACTGATATTATAGCATTATTTAAAAAAAAATATATTTAGAAGACATTTGTAGAATCCCCAAAAGCAATGATTTGAGTTAAAATTGAGACAAAAAACATAAATATTCAAAGATTTGCACACATTTTCATGATTTTTCTAAAACAAATTGTGGTTAAAATCTAAAGTGACTGATGCTTTCCCGGTCTTAATGGGTTAAATTGATTTGTTGAGTACCTTTTCACACAGTCCACTCGCCATCATTGTTATTAAAGCTGTTTGGGAGACGTTGTAACTGGGTTCTTGTGTGTATTCTGTCCCTGGCCACCAGGGGTATGTGTGACCATCTTTACCACACTATGTGTCTATTTCCAACATTGGCTTTCTTGCTGTTTTAAATCCATTGCCAGGGTACACCCTGACACATGCAAACTGTACAAATCTTGCATATTTCGATTTGTGGCTTTGCAAAGTTGCAATTCCCCCTTCAATTGAGTGACAGGTTTCTGGCACGACTTTGAGGGCAAATTCAATTTATCCGGGGCAAATCCAATTTGCCTGCTGACTCTGTACATTCATAGGAAACAGTTACATTTACAGAAAGGTTTTGTTCTACAGGTTCCACATGCTAAGGCATCCATCTGCGAGTGCTTTTCTCCCGTTTGCTTTCCATGAGTCCATATTGTCATAAGGTATCTTTAATACACAGACAGTTATGCCTAGACTGAGAACTTGCAGAGTGAATCTCTCTCTTGATGAAAGGGTGGGAGATTTGAAATTACATGTTAGATGGCTCTCACTGTAAAAGGAAACTTCTAAAGGATAGTTCTAAAGCCCTAATTTGGAATTACTCTTTCCTGCACCCTGCTGTAACACTGCATATATTAAGAATATTTATATTCATATCCCTACTGATTGCCTGAATGACTAATTTGACTCCAATTAACTAACTCCAATTAAATGTACTTATATTTAATCTAGAGACAACCCCCGTGACCATATGTTAATGTATCCAAAATGATGTTCACAGATTATTTTAAGTAATCAGGAGACGGCTAAAATTGATCTCTGCAACCTGTGTAGTGTGTACTCATTCCAAACTGAAAACCTGGGCCAGTGGTATTGGAAATTATTCAGAAAAATTCCACTACAGAAGGATTTGTCAAATCAGTTTCCATGATGTACCAACGGCAGTCAGCTGCTGCACAATGGACCATTAGTTACGGGTGTAGCCTCCCTTCACAGGCCTCGCGTTTGCCTTTGTGCCCTCCAGGCAACTGACAAGGCCGCTTCATCTTCAAACTAAAACACCTGGAAGGCAAGGGGAGGGAAAATGTTGTAATGCATTGATCTTTTGCCCTAACACTTTGCTCTCTTATTCTCTTCGGTATAACTCCTGAGGGTAGTACTGTCACTATAATTAGCACTTGTAACATTATACTAAGTGTCCAATTGGAAAGCATATCACAGGAAGAAATCTCATCCTAACACAAAGTAATGGGAAAACCGTTACCATACAAAATCTTAATGATGTGAAAATGGAAAAATAGAAACACCTCGAGTCAAAGGCATGCCTAATCCCAATCATAAATTAAATGGGTAGAAGCATATGAAGGCAGATACAGGCAGGTGATTACCCGTAGATATTTCCTTTATATTTAACAATTTCTGTGTGGCAACTGGCAAGCTGGAAATGCACACCAAATAACACCTGACTATTAATTATGCAAGAAAACCCTGTCAGCTAGTCACATTAAAATGTAACAAGCTAGTGTAAAGTCAGTGGGTTGGTGAAGGCGCTTTATCCTAAGCTGCACATTGCCTCCGTGCACTGATTATAATTGTGGCACTCATTCAGACTCTGTCTTACATAATACTGCCGTAGTTGATGCACTTCCTTTGTGCTGTAAAATCAACCCTGAACGATTGGAGGTAGGGCTGGGTAATTAACCTAAAATATATTGAAACTGATATTTAGAACCAATAACTGACTTGTAATCAAGAAGCAATTTTTTTTTTAAGTACGTATTTTTTCTTAGATATCAATAAATTGACACGGAACAAATTCTAATACACTTTATATAATCGACTAAACCCATTCGTTTTGTGAGCTTGTAGATCTGCTATTTTCAGTCTATAATCGACTCAACCCATTCGTTTTGTGAGCTTGTAGATGCTATTTTCAGTATATACTGTATATATTTTTTATCGTAATCGAGGCAAACGTTCACCCAGCCCTAGGTAATAGTGGCCTATTTTCATAAATAGAAGTGCAAAGCGTAGTGCACACGGGACATGACAACAGTATTTTGGTATTTTCATGGCCAGATGTGCATGGCACAGCACCGGTTAAATGTTTTCTAGATGTTTTAGTTTGAGGTGCATGGCGCAGCTATATAGGCCTACTTGTCTCACTTATTCACAGATGTGCATCAAGGCCTATTATCTACTTAACAAAAGGTATTACAAGGGTGCTTTCATTTGGAAACGTAAGCAAGAGCATTTACTCTTTTTCTTATCATCATGAGTGCTTTTATTTTATTGTGTTTCTTTGTCAACACGCCAAGCTTTGCTCTATCTAGCCAATAATCTTTGTAGGCTATCAGGGTTAGGGTAGATGCTTTTCCCATTCCTTGTGGCATATTAATAGCACAATAATTCATAGTTCCTCGGTAGTCCTACATTTCTGCCCAAAAACAATTTCTGTCATTTAAACACTGCCATCTTACAATATTTTTTCCAGCTTGAGGGATATATTGATATGAATCAAGGTGCAACAGATACTCGTAGATTACATAAAGATGCGTGTCAATATGTCTACATAAAGATGAGTGTAAATATGTCTATTTTGGTGTGGCTCCGCCAACTAGAATGATGCAAATATGTCATTATGTGCTGTTGACCTGGTCCTAGCCAGTGGACGATGTGTATTAATGGTCATCTTTGACACCAGCATTGCAGTACGCTGCTTGATTGCCAATGACGCCAAAATGCCGAACAACAGAACTGTACATTAGCACAAATGCACTTTCCCTGTGTAAAGAATTGAGCTACTGCACCTGTATGAAGACGATACAGCCCATACTTTGTTGGGTGGCAACTCTTCGCTGTGTTCCGAAGTGCTACAATAATGTTTTCCATAGGGAAATCCTCTCTGATGCACATAATTCATCATATGTGAGGGCAGCATTTACTAAATAAATGGGTGGCAAGCACACATGATTTAAAATTAGAGAGGGGCCTCATTCTTGTAAAAGACAGGGTCGGCCATGGCTCAGGATGTAGATTGGCCGCTTAGGAATCGGAAGGTTCCTTCCTGGTTCAAACCCCTGGCTGCTCCCGATGAGCAGGTGGGTGCCTTGCATGGTTTCATCCACCATGTATGAATGTGAATGGGTGAATGTAATGCACATAGTAAAGTATACGTGCTTTGAATAAAAGGCGCTATATAAATGCACCATTTACCATTTAATCCACCTTTGGTGAGATGTATTTCTACTCTGTTTTATATTTCAAATGATGAAAACATGGCATTGAAAAGCAAGGCATGACCCTTTTTTTAGATGAGAAATGTGTATTGAAAGAAATCCACTACTGTAGGGCTTGTCAAATCAGGTTGTGCGACCTGTAGCAGCAACAGTGTGCTGCAGCATTGCACTGTGGAACAGTCCCATTTGTTGTGCGTCTTGGTGACCATGAGTTATGAGTGGAGCCTGCCTTCACAGTGTTTGCCTCTGTTCCCTCAAGGCAACTAACAAGGCTGCTTCATCGTCAAACTAAAACATCTACAGTGCAACCAAGTAGAAAACACTGTAATGTATTTGTTTTCTTACAGTAGCAATTTTCTGTGTTTTGTTCTAAATCCCTAATTCCCTCCAGGCAACACACCAATAGAAGCCAATATTGACCACAGACAACAGCTTGTTAAACTGCAGGCTTTCTCCCTTGTCGCTTTATTCACTTCTGTCTCTATCTCTCTAACTCCTTCTCGCTCGCTCACATTTCCTCTCTCTAATCCTTTCTCTTTATTTCTCCTCCCTCCCCCTCTTTTCTTACCCATACCTCTCCTGCCACCCCCTGATCTCTCCCCCCTTTTTGTCGTCTTCTCTCTTTCCTTGTCTTTTATATCCCCCTCCATCTTCACACCCTCCTCTCCACCGTGTCTCTGTATACCAGGTGTTGTAGCTGTGACTTTGCCACCACAAATATGAACAGCCTAAAAAGCCACATGAGGAGGCACCCCCAGGAACACCAAGCTGTGCAACTGCTGGAGCAGTACAGGTGAGAACATTCGCACGTCGTCCTGCACATACAGTTATGAACAGAGAGAGGTGTATCTGTACAAGGTTGTTCGTAAGACAAGTGTCTGTTGACAGTGTCGACTGCCAAAAATGACATGAGGAAAAAAAGAAGGAATGTAAATTCTGCACCGTCCCGCGATAAACCGGATGTAACGCACCTGAAGCATGTGTGGTTGTACTTACTTTAGCTTGATATGAACACATGTATGTGCATAAAGCATCTATTTAATAACCAGTCGATGGTACTGTAATCTCGGTTTCTCTCTCTCTCTCTCTCTTTCTCTCTGGCTCTCACACATTCAATGGAAATATTGTGGGATTACGTGGGACTAGACTGTAATATTCCGGGAAGATGCAGGACTAAATAGCACTTCAATTTAGGTGTGGGGGCGAGCGGGAGCGGGGCTAAGGAAACTATTGTGGATGGTTTTGGCCGATCAAGTGCAAGAATATGTGCACCTGTACGGTTCCTCATATGAATCCATAAAGACGTGCAAAAAGACTTTCTGAGGATAAATTGCGGCATCACTTAGGGATGATGTTTTGGCAGCGATGGAGAGCTCTTTGTGAAAAGCAATTTCAGCTTGATTAACTACTGTTGATCTGTGATCTTTAATAAACTGTTAAGGTTTATGATCAACCAGTGATGTAGTTCTATGTGACCACAGTGTTGCAGATCACAGTCACATGGGCAAATTGAAGTTAAAACATATGTGTCTGGAGATAATCTTGCAAACTGCTGGACCGATCTGGTATTTGGGCATGCCTGACACAAACTCCATATATGGGCATAAAAGGGACAAAGTCTGACAGATAGAAATCTCCATATATGGGCATAAAAGGGACACAGAGAGACAGACGGGTACAACGGTTATGGCATAACTGGGTGGGGATGTATTTTCAACATGCAACGTTCCCGACTTGCATCGTTCCCAAGTAGGCTGGTGCCCAATGAGAGAGATTGGTGCCCGGCGTCGAGCAGTTGTCCAGAACTGCCGAACCGACCAATATGTCTATTATATTGGCATGCCCACATATGAGCATATACTGATGATATCAGGGATCTCTATATATATCGTCTCTCTGAATGGGGATATACAGTATCTGTGAGAAGAGGTTTGACTGATACCTAAATGTTGTGTAATATACCAGTCAGTATTGCTGCATTACCTTCATTTGACAGTGGGTTGCATTGACTTTCACACGTGTTACCTCTATTACAGTGCTTCAGGGTATATTTTATATCTTCCAGTCATATAAAAAATGTCCCACCCAATATAAAAGTGCATTTAAAAAAGACACTAACAAGATTTTCAAACTGATTTATGTACAGTACTCACAATTCTGCCCTCTGGCAAGCATTTTAGCCTTCTTGAATGCATACATATTTAATAAGCCCCATGAACAGTACCAACAGGTTAAAGGACTATACCACTGCAATACATGTTGCTTTGACCATGCCTCGTACATAAACATATTTGTTCTGCTAATAGCTTTATTTTCGGATTTTCCAAAGTCATTCAAATGTTAACAGACTTAACCTGAATAATTGAGTCAATATTTGTTAAACATCACTGAGCCCTGAGAATATATGAATATTTGAAACGCTTACCGGTACATCAATCCTTTGTCCAGGGACTGTTTTCAGCTAGACCTTTCAAACCAAATCCACATGTTAAAATGCCTTAAAGCTACAATCCATTACCATCTTCTGGCAGAAACCGGTAATCGCAATGATGTCCAAACTACAATAAAGATGGCAGTGCGTCTAGTGTCCAATCCGGCGAGCGGCACCGTGTGCTTCAAATAACTTCATTGACATGGTCAACTAGTAGGTGTCCTACCTGACACCAAGGTGGAAAGTTCTCAATGGAAGAGTAGGGAGATCATTTGTGTTTGTTTTAACATGCTATACTAACATGTTATTCATTCAAATGAGTCCCAGATTCTATCTTTAAAAGGCAATGATAATGGTGGCATAGTGGTTGCATAGTGAATTTAGTGTTAAATAAATCTCATGCAAGTTTCAATTCTCTGCAAGATCATTTTCATACCGTACTGAAACTAATTGGTTTCCTCAATGATCAAACAAACCATGGTATCCTTTGGATAATGGTCGGCACTGTAATGTCAAGTATACGGCGAGTCATAATATATAAGCTAAACATGTCTTTATACACCTTTTTAAGGAAGCGAAACATGCCTTAGTCCTCCTCCCCTGACTCCCCAGAGTCTTTAGTTAGGCTGATTCCTCTTGATAGAAAGGAGGATTAGTACCACCTCAGAATACATATTAAATCCAATGAGTCTTTATCCTCCCTCCCTCCCGTCCCCCTTGCTAAAACCTTCATTATGCCCCCTCTTTTGCTCATTTTCCTCTGCAAATCTCTTTCCTCCCTTGCATCCTTCCCGTCTGCTCCTGTCCAGGTGTTCCCTGTGTGGCTATGTGTGCAGCCATCCACCATCTCTAAAGTCCCACATGTGGAAGCATGCTGGGGACCAGAACTATAACTATGAGCAGGTCAACAAAGCCATCAATGAGGCCATATCCCAGAGTTGTCGGTGAGTAATGTTTTTTTTTTCCGTTCTTTTTTTGATTACACTTTTCTATTGCAATTGCGTGTGTGTATTTGTGACCATTGCAATTGGATTGTCCCTGATACCTCTATATGTCTCTCTCTCTCTCTCTCTCCCCCCCTCCATGTCCCCCAGGACGCCCAGTGCCCCTCAGAAGCTGTCCTCTGTTCTGGAGCCAGTAGCAGAGCGGCCTGGAGTGGCTCAGCCACCAAGGGACAAAGACACAGCTCCGCCAGACCCAACCCACGCGTCGGCAGCAGGCCTGCGGCTGGTGGTGGACAGCTCAGAGGGCCTTCACTTACCCTCCAACGTGGACCCTTCACACTGGCCCAGCGAAGCCTCCAGCCCCCTTGGGAAGGACCCAGCACAGTCCCAGCCTCGAGGCCAACCCCACGCCCCAGGTCCGGGCATGGAGTACTGCGTGCTGCTCTTTTGCTGCTGTATCTGTGGCTTTGAGTCCACCAGTAAAGAGCGTCTGATGGAGCACATGAAAGACCATGAGGGAGATATAATCAGCATCATCCTCAATAAAGAGCAGCAGCAGCCAGGTCTCCAGTCAGCAGAGGGCGGTGCAGCGCAGTGAGACCATAGTATCTGCGTTTACTCCTCCTTCCTGTCATTAATGCAACAATCCTTGTTAGTCTAACGAAATATCATTCACAGAAAAAGAGCATTTCAATGCGTTTCATCCTGTTAAAATTACACGTTGTCTTTGTTTGACTTATATTTTTGCATTGTACCATAGTGACAGGGGCCATTCTGTTTTCGTCTTTGTGTATTTAAAGCTCCAGTTGGAAATCTCCTAAGTAGAAAGAAGCAATGCCAGCACTGCGTATCTTGTTAAATGGTCAGCATTTCGGTAGTGCCCTTTTCAAAGGCACTTTAGAATGTATGCATTACATTCACCCATACACACGTTCACTCACCGGCGGCGAAGGCAGCCATGCAAGCCACCAAACTGCTCATCGGGAGATGAATCACCTTATGGCTTGCGCTGGCTTTTTAGATGAAAATCGGTTATTTGTTCTTATAAAGTCTTATAAATTAGGCTTAATTGGAGGAGTCCAAATGACAGGAAGCTGTCCATAACCTTTTTTTTTTTTTTTTTTTTTTGAGAGCTAGTGGCATTCAAAGTTGAGGAGGGCATTTTATAAAAAGAAAAATCTAATTGAAAATCAAATGGCTAATTGCTGGGTTTCAGGGAGATTATGCTTGAGGGAAATATTGCATGAGCATTAGTTGTTCATTTCTACACAAGTCAACATGACTGTGTAAACAATAAATATGCTGGTTTGGAGTTGGGCATTGAACTTAACTTCAAGGGGAAAGAATACCAACTAACACAAGTTAGCATTTCCATACTCAAAGAGTTCAAACCAGTTGATACCTCACAAAACCACACAGACCCTCATCAGAAATGGAATTATAATTCTCTCTTTTCTTTTCCAGCATAACTCGTATATTGACCATAAGGCAGCTCTAGTATCACTACTGTAATTATTATTTAATGTATTTAATCCCACACAGTGTAGGCTCTAGCCTAGTAAAGAAGGCACGTGTGCTAGTGTTTAAACTCACAGATGCCTAAATGCATGTATGCTTTAAATAACATATACATTTTTGTTTCAGTTTGGCAAAGCAAATTATTTTTTATATTTGTTTTTGTCACTTTTTACCTCTGGGAGTTTGTTAAGTCAGCTTGAGGTTACAAGGATGTATAGCCTTATGGGGGATAAACTTTGGAAAGACGTATTGAAGATGATGACGTAACAATGTGGACTATGGCCCACACTAGTAGTAGCTGTTGGTGTATGAGACCAGAGGTGAAAAGGGAAATATTATAAAGGGAAGTAAGGAGAGATAATGGTGCCTAATATTGACTGAATTTTATCTTTAAGTTTTAAACCAGGAATATGTGGTTGAAGCTCATTTTCATTTTCATTGTAGTGCTAGTCTCAGTTGAGAGGTTATACTGTACGTACAGTTATGTTTGTAATCTTAACGTGTTATTTTGCCAAATTGATCACTTATATTTTTAGCGGCTGTTGCTAACATTCACACAGAGGATGACTCGATAGCATGGCTGCTATGAATCTGTTCATTTCCAGCAATGTTTTGTCTCCACTCTTTTGTTTGGTTTGAACACTTGAAAACCTTGCTAGAGTGTTGGGTCGTATTGTCTTCCCTTTCACTGAAATGAATGTTAATCCAATGTTTTCGGATCGTCCAGTGGAAGCTGGACCACTGGACCACCGATGTGACCTCAAAGTCAGATGCAGAACAGAGGGGTTGTGGATGCATTCAGATGGCAACATTTTGTCATGCTCACCCCAGCCTGCATTATGTGTCATGCAGAGCATTCATCGCGTTAAGTCATCTGCATGCCCTTAACTGCTTTATGTCCGCAGAGATCGAGGCTGAGGAAATTACGACGAAATGGAATATCCATAATTCATGGCCCTGTCCCCCTCCGACCAGTTTACATTTGTATGCGTGTGTGCATGCGTTCACATGTGTGCGTACGTGTAACTAGGTGTATCAAACAAAATTAAATCTGTATCTCAAAGACCTAACTGCCTGAGCTGAAATTCTAATTATCATGGTCGATCGTTATTGTCTGTGTTGCCATTTTACAATTCAAAGCGCACACGGGTGTCACAGAAGATGGCAACAGTTTCTTGTGATGAAAAGAACCCCAACAAAAAGTCATTCTCCCTCCTGTCTGATTTGCATAGCATGCATTTAAATGAGATTGGGTGGAAATTTAAGGAAAAAAATGTGTCTAGCCAGAACCATCTGGCTGATGACTGTGACAGCCCAGGTCTCACCCATTACAACAGAGAGCATCTTTCCTCTGACAGTTTGCAATTATTCAGCTATAACAAATGAATACCGGCTCATGAAGCTGGTTTGTTGAAGGCAGTAGGTTAATTTTCTTGCCATGCCGAAGTGGTAAATGCGATGACGTCTTAGTCTGTTATTCCTCACATGGCACTTCACCACCTAAGTCCTATTTTCTAAAATAACTGATCTAACACATGGCGACATGACTTAAATTTATTTTATTTTTATAATATACAGTATGGCCAAAATAGGGACGCCCAGTTGAAAGTGGTTAATGTGGATGTGTGTAGCTCACCTGAAGCAAACCTCATATACGATAATTGCAGACACAAATTTGATATGGCAATGAGTTTTCCTGTTTTGAGGTCATTAGAATATCTGAGGTAGGCAGAAACAGCCTTGTGTCATTGTGCTATGTTTAGCGGGAAGGTGATGTATAGCCTATTCATCCGACTTGTTTTCCAGACAGGAAAATGACACCTCGCATCATAGTGGTGAAGTGTGTGTGTGTAGTCCCAAACCTGGAAACAAGTTAGCATTTTCAACTTCCTGGTTCTTTCCCTCAAAGACGGGGATTGGGTGGGGTGTTAAATGCCTGAAGCAAAGTCTGTGGTTAACACAGCCTTAATGGATTTTCAAGTTTTGTTATACGACATGAAAATAGATTTTCAAGATTTTTGTTTTGTGACAAGAAATAGTAAATACCCCACTCATACTCCACTTGAAAGCTTTTACATGTCTTAAAAAAAGACACGTAAAAGCTAAATGAAACTATGACGGGGACATTCACATTACACAGTATCAACGCCAAACACGCAAGCATTTATGGTGGTGACATTCAAGACGTGACCATGGTATATTTCATTCATAGGCTAGGGTAACGTTAGCTTTTTATTTCTGCCAATTGTATTTAAGCTTCATTCAATTCACCACAGAGCTTATTTTCGGCAATAATCATAAATCCAATTACTTTTGTCGAGAGAAAATGTAATCCTTGGTCCACTCTATACCCATGGGTATTATTGGCCTTCTCCTGATTCACTTGGTTAGTCTCTTTCATGGGAAGAACTGGTGGTCAAAGTACATAATGTTGAATTAATTACAACTTTGAAAAGCACTCTTGGTGAGTCTGCCATCTAGAGTTATAGCTTTGTACAGTTCTCACATCCTTCCTGATTAGTGGCCTTCAGATTTCCCCATTGATGAATTTGAAGTCACCTTTGTGGATGTATAGTTATCACATGTAAACTGTTTTATCTCCCAATTTCTGAATATCTTAGACTAACCACATTCTAAGGAACCATAAATCAGTGCCATAATAGACTTGATGAAAAACAACCCATCAACCTGATTGTCAAAGAAAGAGTGTCATTGTTTTGTCATAGTTTATGGTGCCTTTTGTTCAAAATGTCATAAGCACGTTCTCTATTCTATGTAGGTATGTCTGTATTTTATCATACTACTGTACCATTATAATTTGAAAATAATCATAGAAAGATGGTTGCAGAACTTTGTTAAAGCAAAAGCTGAAAGATGCAGATGCTTACTATATTTCCAGATATTTTACCCTGTGACAAACTCAACAGTTGGTACTGTAATTTCAGTCTGTAAATACTGAAGTTGAATACTGTAGAATTCAAAACTGACTTTTTTTTACGAAAAGCAAAATGTATTTTTTAATTATCTTGTATAAAAAAACAAAAAACAAAACAAAAACACTAAGATGAAAAATTGAGTTTTATCAAAAGATGGGACTCTTTTTTGTAATTATTACTACTAATAGTGTATTTGAGGGAACTGACAATTTTAAGCTAAACGAAGCACATTGAGCTGTGCATTGAAACCAAAGGAGGGCGGAGAAGGTGTAATGGATCTTTGTGCTGATTGATGCATCTGTTTGTACGGTCTCAGGCCGTTGTGATGCTTGCTCTGTTTTATTTATTTTTGGAACATCATAGACAGTGTTACGTCACGACTGTGCTGTTCGGCTGTTGTATTTTTGGTAAATAAAGACTGAGAAATAAAAGACGTGATTGCACTTTGTGTTCATGTGATGTGTCAAACATTAAAGGTTTTTGTTTGTGTAGAAAAACACAAACAACATATTTTGACAACTATTAGAACTCATGCAGTATATACAGTATGTATGGCAGGTGCAGGAGAGAAAAATACAGCATATAATGTAAAGGGGAAGTCTACACTGCAAAGTAGCTCCCAGACTAATTGACTTTGTTACATTACGGTACAGATGCCTTGTTCACAATAAAACTATTATCCTGTTCACTGAAACGTCAAATCTACTACTTTGGGAGGTACATTGCAGTGTGACATACATTTTTTATCTGCCCTTTGAAAAAAAAGTATTGTGTTGTGCATAAAGGTATGGCACTGACAATCATCTGCACCAGCCCCACCCCTCATCACCACCACTACCACCAAACCCAATTCAGTCAAAGATCTCCGCCTAGTACTGGTACTGTATGTCTGGTGAAATGTAAATTCAATGTATCCGCTACAAAACTGCTTTTAAAACCAATCCTTATACTGTCCCAGTATGACGGACTGCCCTCAAATATTTGCCTTGACACTGCGATGGTGTTATCAAAATATATCTGAATTGTTTCCACCTAGTTTTAGCATATTCATTGAATTTAGATTCAAGTATTTTCACTGATTAAAAGCCTGTCAATGGAACCTACTGTAGCTATTGCTGTAGTTCGGACTTTTGGGTATGCTGTGCAATGTGTGCATGCGATAGACGTGCTAGCCATGTCCTAAAACCTCATGTCTCGGAAACACCGAGGAAGGCGTAGAGCTGTTTTCTTCTGCTGCCGTGTGTTATTAAAAGTGTTACATATTTATTTGTGAGTGGCTGATGACTTAATGAATTTGCAAATTTGTGTGCCTTTTAGGTTGGCACCCAATCATACTCAACAATACTAGCCTATAGACTTGGTATCGGGGTGGAAAGCAACTGAAGTTTGAAAAAGGGCATTTTCTCTGGCAGGTGCTCGGGCACTGATGGTTGACTCCTGTGTACACGTGCCGCGCCTATTATGCTCCTCCAAGCTCATGCATCCTGCAGACTTGTCCTGAAACAGCACCTTGAGCACAAAACCCCACCCTCAGAGAAAGAGAGATGGTGGAACAGTGAGGGCATGTAGACAGCTTTGCCTCAGGCAGAAACACATTGTGTATTTTTATTTACCCTCAGGAACTGGGGGTTGAGATGAATAATAATTGCGGTTATCTTCAGGCTGAATCCAGCAGCCCATTCCAACAAGCTTTCTTCACGTTGAAAGGGAAAGAATTGAAAAGATAAAAGGCCAGGGATATGTCAGAATAAGCGATGTGGTCTAGACCTGCTCCAGTCAGTTCACTATAAGAATATCCACCACATAGCCTATCATCTTGTAAGTGCTGTGTGTATTAGAGGTGCATTAGTACCATAGTTCATGACATGAGCATGCACAGTAGCATTTTCGTTTTACCTTCACACAGGTGGAATGGAAACTTTTAGGAAGTACTGTATCATCATTGTTTTGCCCATTTGTACATGTTTCATGTCTTTACTGCATGCATTCCTTGGTGAACCAGCTTTTCATTGCATAGCATTCTTGTTGCAAGGTTAAACCTAATTAAATAAATTGGACTCATAGGGAGAGGAAATCAAATGCCATCAGAATGGGGCTTTCATGGGCCTTCCAGGAAATAAGTCATAAATCAATTTCAGGTGTACATATATCCCCAACTGTATTCAAAGCAAAAAGAAAGTCTTTTCATGTGGTTTTTAATAAGTTAGTATGAAGGGCAATAACTCAAGGGCTGGTTGTGAGGTGATAAGCAAAGTGAGTGTTGCCCTTACAACACTCATACCCACACAAAGACCCACCATGCAGGCTGTGCATAGCAAGCACGTGCACTCATTTTGAAAGGAAAAATGTAATCCCTTCACTTTACATGAATCCCTGACCCCTTCTGTCAGCTGCTGTAAAAAAAATCATTTTAGGCTACCCATTCGTTTACACAGTCGAGGTTTCTACCTAAACCTTTTAGGGCCTATATACCATGAAAGTGGAGATCAAGAAAGAAATTTTAATATGGCAATGGATGAAAAGAGGCCAAAGAGAGAGGGGCACTGTCGAATCTAAGGAAGAAAGCAATGATTAAAGTGACTTGCACGACCAGGTCAGTTCTCAACTTGTGTAATGGCTAATGCCCAAATTTCCTTGCTCCAGAAACCATGTTTTTGTTCAATTGGATAAAAAACGAAGAGAATCACAAAGAATGTTCAATCCCACACTGGCTTAGGGATTCCAATTGGGTCTACTGGGAGATACATGGCTTATCTCTAATGGTGCACGGCCTCTCATGTTGCTCACTCCTTCCATCCCTCTGTGGGCTAGAGAGGAATGGAGAGAGGAGGAGAGACTCAGAGACCTATTTGATGTATGTGTGTGTGTGTGTGTGTGTGTGTGTGTGTGTGTGTGTGTGTGTGTGTGTGTGTGTGTGTGTGTGTGTGTGCGTGTGCGTGTGTGTGTAAAAACAAAAACAAAATATAAACAAGGGCCTTCCAAGTACAGTAACAGGGGGGGGGAAGCTGCGCAGGCAGAGAACCATTAAACATTTACAGTTTTCTTCTCCAATAATCCCTCTCTCCAACAAGCGTCCTGCCAATTTACTTTCTTCTAATCTTCAGGCCTTTCATATTGGCCACAGAACACACGCTCCCTTTTTCCATCTGAGAGCAAGCTCCCCTGTCCTCTCAATCTCTCACGGCTCCACATCAACCCAATCCAGTTAAAGGAGAACAATGGCTTATTTAATTGAATTGTATTCATTTTAAATGAATACCGGGATGAATATTTTCTTATTAGATTTGATGGTGTGTGGGGGCACGTGCACATGCGTGTGTGCATACAAAGGTGTGTAAATACCTGTTAACATGAACACAGCCACTGAGGTGTCTTGTCCCCATTCATGTTGTATGTTGCATTTTGATTGCTGCTGTCTGATCTGTGTGGAGGAGTTGTTGTTTTCAAGAGAAACATTAGGATCAAGGTTTAAATTATACAATTTGTTAATGACTTGATATAGGATGAATATGAATCCAAATTCACCGCTGTCTGTGTCTGTGTTTGACAGTGCACAGCTTAACTGCTGCACAGATTGCCGTCAAACATTGCAAGCGCACTCCCAGTACACCAAGGTCACTTCACCATTTTGTCTGCAAATCAGTACACATTATGTCTCGGGCCCGGCGCCACGGGGGTGCCAGAGGGGGCCTGGCACCCTCAGTTGCAAATTCTGCCCCCTCAGTTTATGCTTGACCAACCTTGGGGGGCACCAAACGGCCTGGAGAAAGTGAAAGAAAAAAAGCGGCGAAAGTTTTAACCAGCGGCGAAGGAGCGCTAAAACAGTGAAACGCACCGGTGAAGCGTCATTATTTTCCGCGCATGCCTGGGCCTCGACACTGTGAGTTAATTTGGCCCGGCTCGGGACAATGTTTATTTCAATTTCTTTTTTTTCTTTAAATCTATCTCCTGGTGGCGCTATAAAGGCAGCTTCATGTTTTGGCCTATACAACTTGAACCGTATGTCTTACTTTTCCCCATGATCCCTTGGCTCAATACATATATAGGACACCATTTCTGCCTAAAATCATTTTCGGCCATTTTGTGTTTTTTTAAAACTACTTCTCCTAAAGACTTTGTCATGTGATCAAGATGTATTGTTCAGATTCTTCATATTCCATTCCAATTGGCTACGATTGGTTTCCAAAGTTTGTGGGAGGGGCCTGTTAAAAAAGAAAAGATCCTGAATGCAGCGTACGATCTGGTAAAAATAAAAAATCAAACATTGAAGGGCCTCTAAATAACACAGAGCCAAAAGTAATTACTTACACCCATAGGAGGCAATACAAATCCCCTGTCATGTAATGTTACACGCAAGACAGACTGGTACTTCATACACCCCATAGAACAATATAAATCGATGCAACATGCAGACATAACTTCATTCCTCAGGCACCACAAGTCAGCAGACTTTCAACTTTAGAATCCCGTTTAGATGTGCTCTGGTGGTGTTTATTACAATTAATGTATTATTTGAAGGCCTTTCGTTTTAAAACATTTTTTTTAAATCAGAAGCTCTCTGTTCAGCTTGAAGGCAAGTTTAAAGATCATATGATTATAATGGTACTACAATTCTTAGCCAATGTGGCAGCTTGTTTTTTGTAATTTGTTATCTTTTCACTTAAAAAACGTTTCAGGATGACATGACAATTCAGTTCAAGTTCTAGAGACACAATCTCAATATAATATGATCTCAACATGGCCATGAAAAGGCTTTCCAATGATGTAAACAACCATCAAAAACAAAACTAGCTCTGCCGTCGTTCAAATTCTATTTCTGCCCACAGATTCCTCGAGTCCTGGCGGCTGCATGTTACAACTGAGACAGCCCTTGGTAGGCAAACCCTGCCTGGCAGAGATCTGCTTTCCGAGGAGCACAGATATTTATTTCTGGTCTCGGGTAGGGACCGGGCTCAGGGTGATGAATTGCAAACCCTTGTCGGGTTGGGGCCAGGGCCGGCCTCAAACACCACGGACCAGGGGTGGGCTATGGCTATGGCTCTAGTTTTGGGCTTGTGCATGGCTCTAACCTCCAAAAGCAAGCGTTCGTACAACTAGTTAACAACAAGTAGGCCAGGCAAAGAGGAAGGGTACTGTTTCCTGAAGAGGTGGGTTTTCAGCCTGCGGCGAAAGATGGGCAGTGACTCTGCTGTCCTGACATCAGTGGGAAGTTCATTCCACCACTGTGGGGCCAGAACAGAAAAAAGTCGTGACCGTGTGGATCGGCCAGAAGGACCCTTGAGTGACGAGGCAATCAGTCGCCCCGAGGTGGCAGACCGAAGTGGTCGGGCAGGGGTGTAGGCGTCAACCATAGCCCGGAGGTAAGAAGGAGCTGTTCCTTTCATTGCCCTATAGGCTAGCACCAGGGTTTTAAACTGGATGCGAGCCGCTACGGGGAGCCAGTGTAGAGAACGGAGAAGGATAGTTGTGTGGGAGAACTTGGGGCAGTTCTGAACAAGCTCCAGAGGTCTGATGGCAGATGCCGGAGCACCAGCAAGGAGGGAGTTGCAGTAGTCCAGGCGGGAGATGACAAGAGCCTGGATGAGCACCTGGGCTGCCTTCTCTGTGAGGATGGGGGCGAATCCTCCTGAATCCTCCTGATGTCCTCCTGATGGAATCTGCAGGACCGTGTCACTGATGCGATGTTTGCAGAGAACGACAGTTGATCGTCCAGGGTCACACCCAGATTCTTCGCAGTCCGAGTTGACGTCACCACAGCATTATCAATGGTGATGGCCATGTCTCGGTGTGGACAGCCCTTCCCCGGGAGGAACATCAGCTCGGTCTTGTCCAGGTTGAGCTTCAGGTGGTGCGTCGACATCCACTCCGAGATGTCAGCCAGACAAGCAGCAATGCGTGCCTCCACTTGTGTGTCAGAGGGGGGAATGAGAGGATCAGCTGGGTGTCATTGGCATAGCAGTGGTAGGAAAAGCCATGGGAGTGGATGACAGCACCAAGAGATGTAGTGTAGAGAGAGAAAAGAAGAGGACCCAGAACCGAGCCTTGGGGAACCCCAGTAGTGAGCCTGTAGAAATGTTGTAGAAATGTAGAAATGTAGAAATGTAGAAATGTTGTAGAAATGCTACCCTGCAGCTCCCTCGCACCCTGATGCTGAAACCCACGACTCACACAGCCCTTGCTACATAGGCGGTGAGCCTGATCTTTGGTAAGGCCAATATTTGACTAACTATTATACAGCGCCAGGATAAAGTGACTGACCATGAAATAAAATGCATTGATTTAACCATGCCCCTTCCGTTTCAAAATTAAACACATCTATTTATTAGACCATTTGAATGTATGAATGATTATCTGTTCAAATCAGCTGCATGCGCACATAAGCTCTGTCTGTCTGCCCATCTGTCTGACTGTCATTCTTCCCTCGTTTATCTTTGGTCTGAGGGGATGGTATTATTTCTATTTACAACCACATTCTTCTTTGTGTCTGTCTGTCTGTCTATCGATCTGTCCATCAGTTTCGGCCGTGCGCACCTGGTACACACAACACCACACTGCTTTCTTTTTCTCCCAAAGGAATTGAGCGTGCCGTCGGATTCCCAGCTAGCGTTACCTCCCACTCCCAGGTCATCGCTCGACATTAAGGCTTAATCAGGAGTTTTAGGCCAGGAGTAGGCTGAGTGGTGGACATTGCTCTTGTCTTTATATGTCCTTATGTATGTATTTCTGTTTTTTGTGTCATGTCAAATGTATGTACTGTTTATGTGTTGCATACATACATGGCTGCTGGGTTGCAGGACAAATTTCTTGTTGAACTGACAATAAAGTATTATCGTATTATCGTATCGTATCACTGTCATGCAGGCATGCAGGTAGCAGCCAGGTGATTCGGGGTAGAAAGAACGTGTAATTTACCGCACGCAGAATATGCGTTTGGAAAGCTCCAATATCAATCATACCAGCTACACCAGGCGCGAGGATATCGCGAGCCCCGTGTGCGCATGTTGTTGTTGTATTGTCACATATTATTGTGGTGGCTGCAGCGACAATGACACGCCATAATCCAGACATATCTATATCTATAATCTAAAATATGCACTGTAGCCAGCAGTACATTTGTAAAGCCTTGATTACCCACCGCCCCTGCCTGGCTATGCAACCCAGCCTGGAGGAGATATGCTGCAGAACGTGCTTTTCTAATTGCGACCAAGTTGGCTACAATGTGTTAGTAGTTTATGTAGCATGGATTCTCTAATGCTTTCGTAATCCACTTCTTTGATGCAGGAAAAACTTGAAAAGTGCACAGATCTCCGCCGGGCTGGGTTTGCTACCCAGGGGCCAGGGCATGCAAACTTTGCAAGTCAATCATATATAGGCAATTGGAATGGAATATAACAAATCTAACTTGATCACATGTGTACTGATTTGTGTGAGTTTAATTTGGACACAAATCTGTAAGAGTAGTGGCAAAAAGTCTGTTTTGAAGAAAATGCTAAATGGTGGAAAATCTATTCAGGCATAATGTCCTACAGTATATATACTGTAAATGAATTGCATCATGATCCAAAACATTTTTGACTGAAACGTCAAAGCGTGAATTGGCCTGATAATGCTACCATGAGGCCAATTTAATTTGGGACAGAGGTTCCTTTGGCCTATAGAATGTGCGTGCAAACTTTCACGCTGATCGGCAACGGTCCTTGACAATAGCTGTTCACAGACGGCCGGAAGGACAAATGGACAAACAAACTTATGGACAGACAGTGGCAAAAACATCATCTCTGGCCTTCAGCCGTTCCAGTCTGGTGGGAAATTACAATTCTTTAGTCCTGGAAGCCAATCCTTCCATTCTCATGTGGACTGAACAAGCTTAATACTGTAGCACTTGAGGGATGGATTGGATGCTGAGTGTGATAGACTGAAAATGCCTCTCTGACTGACTGGCACCTGTCATGTGACTGAGCATGTATGTTATAGTCACATTACAGTGATTCTAAATGATACAGCTACTGTGTACAGTATTTTTTTTGCCATTGGGTCAGTCTAAAATCTGTATGCTGGCTGTTGACAGTATTTTGCTGTGATAGATAGTAGTCCTATCTCACAAAATACTTGTGAAAGTTTAAAAAAAAATAGCCTTGATAAATTGAATGTCTGCCTGTGCTCTTATGGGTTGAATCAATACATGTAACATAGCTTACAGGCCTATAGTACTGCTGCTGGGGATAATAGGGGGTCCATAGCATGGTGACCATATGCCCCCCCCCACCAGAAAGGTTCACAGGTTCATCTGTTGAATTCAGCTTAGCCAGGTCCCATCATAGGCTGTAGGGTGTAGGCTATAGTAATGCAGTAGTAGGCTCCTGTGACACGATAATGAATAAATACTGTCCCTCTGCTGTTGACAGATCGGGTCAAGGTACAGCTTTTGTAGACAGGCGACGTGGTACCCATTCAGTGGTGGAAAAGGTACTCAAATGTTATACTTAAGTAAAAGTATCAATCCTGCAATGTATGTAGATATACACTCTGTTACAAGTAATATTAGTCACCGTATAAAAAATGTACTTGAGTACAAGTAAAAAAGTATCGGCATCAAAATATACTTAAAGTACCAAAAGTAAAATAACTCATTGTGCAGAATGTGCAGAAAGAATACAAAATCTTTTGAAAATAGACGAACTACAAGCTCACAATGCATTGCATCGTGACACATTGTGAGCTTGTAGATCTGCTATTTTCAAATGGCCGAAATATATACGGCTGAAGTGTTAACTGTATTTTGTAATAATAGTAATGAGAAACTAAAGTTTTCAAATAATTGTAGAGGAGTAAAAGTACAATATTTGCGTCTGAGATGTAGTGGCCTAGTAGAGGTATACTATAAAGTATTGCAAATTGGAAATACTCCAGTAAAGTAAAAGTACCTCAAAATCGTACTAAGTACTTGAGTACATGGACTTTGTTACTTTACACACCACTGTGTACACCCATCTAATACATCTATATTACATGCATTCGCCCAGCTTTGAACGGAGGAGTGCGGTGGAGTTGGAAATGGAGCGGAGAGACAATGACTGAACCCAGCCCGTCTGTGCAGCTCAGCCTCAGTGCAGCTTCCCCATGCGACAGACCCATCTGCTGCGCCTCTACGAATAGCGGCTAGACCGCATCCTACCCACCGCCTCTCTCTCCTCCATTCAGCTGCGTGTCGTATGTATATCCAGTATCAACCAGAGGGGAAGAGAGAGGAGAAAGAAAGAGAGAGAGGGAGTGAGAGAGAGAGAGAGAGAGAGAGAGAGAGAGAGAGAGGAGGAGGACCATTCTACAACGCGCCGTAGGAGAGGGTGAGGCTTAAATGTACGATAGAGTGTAATCAGATCCGTGTGTGTGTGACTGTGTGTGTGGTTTTGTTAGCATTTACGAATGGGAGCGATCCTGAAATCAATGTGGTCGATCCTTGCGAGGCGGCCCAGCTTAGCGGACTGTCTGTTGATGGGATCTGAGGTTTCATGTCATCCTAGCAGCGACGGGACTCACTAGTAGGAAATGCCGCTGCGAAGCAGGCCCGTCACGTCTTTCTCTCACAGAATGAATGAAAACAATGCAAACAGACACTCCCGCACCGCAGCCTGCTGCTGATTGTTGATTTCCTCCTCAGGCTCAGATCACAACAATTTGTCTGCGTGTCTAGACTGTCTGTGTGCGTGCGTTTTGTCGTCTCGTCTCTACGCCTGTGTGTTTATTGGACTCTACAAGTGTAGTATTATATTAGTAAGAGAATAAACGAGATGAACTTGATAACGTGCCAGACTGTGACATTTAACATCTTGGTTTTCATTACCTCTCACGGGACCTCTCTCTCTCTCTCTCTCTCTCTGTCTCTCTCTCTCTCTCTCTCTCTGTCTCTGTCTGTCTCTCTCTCTCTCTCTCTCTCTCTCGCTCTCTCCATCTCTCTCTGTTGCCCTCTCCATCTCCCTCTCTCTCTCCCCCACCCTCCCTTGCCCCTCTCCCCCACCCTCCCTCGCCCCTCTCTGTCTCCCCCGCCCTCTCTCTCTCTCCCTCTCTCTCTCTCTCTCTCTCTCTCTTGCTCTCTCCATCTCTCTTTCTTCCTCTTGCCCTCTCCATCTCCCCCTCTCTCTCTCTCTCACCCTCCCTCCCCCCTCTCTCTCTCTCTCTCTCTCTCTCTCTCTCTCGCTCTCTCTCTCTCTTTCTTTCTCTCTCTCTCTCTCTCTCTCCCTTTCCTCTCTCTCTCTCACTCTCTCTCTTTCTTTCTTTCTCTCTCTCCCCCGCCCTCTCTCTCTCTCTCTCTCTCTCTCTCTCTCTCTCTCTCTCTCTCTCTCTCTCTCTCTCTCTCTCTCTCTGTCTCCCCCTTCCTCTCTCTCTCTCTGTCTCTCTCTCTCTCTCTCTCTCTGTCTCTCTGTCTCTCTGTCTCTGTCTCTGTCTCTGTCTCTCTCTCTCTCTCTCTCTCTCTCTCTCTCTCTCTCTCTCTCTCTCTCTCTCTCTCTCTCTCTCTCTCTCTCTCTCTCTCTCTCTCTCTCTCTCTGGCTGTCTTCTGTTAGAAGGTGTGTGCATCTGTGTGAATCAGCTGAGCTGAGCAGACTGACCAGCTATGCACATGTAGTAATCATATCCTATCCTTCATCTTCCAGGGCTCCATTATGACAGTCCTGCGACAGAGAAAGGGCAGTAAGGGGAAGGAGTTGACTCCTGGCCCTGAGGTCCAGAACAAAAAACCCAACTGTTCTGATCATCATTCTGAGAGGATCCTGAATGGTGAGTGACCCAAGTCCTGTGTAAGCTATATACAGGTACATAGATACATACATACATACATACATATACATACATACATACGATACGTAGACTATACATGTATACGTATTACGTACATGTATAGGGTATGAAATATAATAATTAATATAATTTCCGTCTCCAAATACACCCATCACATTGTTTTCTAACCAGTGTGATTACAGGTAGCCGGAACAGTGGGGACCAGGTATTTCTGGGCACCATTTTTTTAAAAACATTTATTTATTTTGTATTTTATTTTTTATTTTTGACTTTATATCTACATATATTTTATAAATGAGGGGCCAAATACATATTATAAATTGTTTTAATTACATCTAAGGCCCAATACAAAACCTGTGATATCACCTGTTCAAATCATATACTTTACATTATATCCAAGTTACCATTTTCATACACCTGGTGCCCACTGGATCTGTATTACAGGATCTGATAGCAGATACAGGAAGAGGGGGCACCTAAACATTGTGGGGCATGTTAAATTGGCTAATTTGTTTTCCCTTCAATGACTTTTTTATGCCTATAATGACTTGCTAGCCACAGGTTTTGTAGCAATTTGTAGCAATTGTAGAAATATTAGGCCTTAAATGTCAAATGTTCAAGCATGTTCAAATCATGTGTACTTAAAGAGGTGGTGCCATGGTTTTGCACTTTTTCTGTTTTTCATGTGTCTATAGGTTGAAGCCCCCTGGTGGTGTTTTTATTGTGTTTTATGTCTTCTCTGACTATTTTGAGTTTCTACCTGGAGGCTGAAACCTTGAGGGTAAAACGTGCCAATAGAAAAACAGCGCTTTAGTGACACAGTAAAAACATACCCTCCCCCTCATTATCACAACACAACAGGTGTGGGCATGAGGAGGAGGAGGGACTAGGACAGGTGGGTGGTGCTAAGGTGGTGGAGGAGGTGCTAAGGTGAGAACCAGGTATACTTAATGAACTGGAGGTCACATAAAAACATAATATTAACACTTTCTGTACACTTTTTTGAAAAAATCTTCCTAGTATAACCATAATACCTGATGATTATGTTTTAGGGGGGGGGGGGAATCACTGAAAATCACGGCACCCCGTCTTTAACACAATTTTTTTTTGTTTTGCATTTTGGACAAATAGTCAATTTAACATTGAGATGCCCACACTGTTTTGGTGCCCACTCTTCCTGTTTCCGTGATAGCTGATGGCTGAATCTCACAAACCGACTCAAATTCTACAGTGTTTTACTTTAGTTTTTTCCAGCATTAAGTACTGCATTGAAAGAGGAATTCTCTGATATGTGGTCTGGAAAAAAGAAAAAGAAAATAAACCCTTTAAAAGTCATTGTTATTATATCTTTACATTATATACAAAATGGTAAACATTAGGAAGTAAACCATATTAGTATGTAGCTCTCCAAATACTCCAGTACATATTAGTTTGGTGTGATAATGTACTGAAAGAGGTACAAATTCGACAAACCCTGTCGGAAATTAGGCCTGTCACGATTATTACATAATCGGCTAATTGCAATTATTTTGCATAATTGTTTCCATGTTGAAAAATCAACGCGTTGCAGCTTGTAGACCAGCTATTTCCACTATTTAAAAAAATATTTTCAAAGTATAACATTATTACATATGTCAGTCATTTCTTTACATAGCTATTTGTCATATCTGCCCTGTGCAGTTTTTGTTTACAAAGCCTAAAAAGCAAACAGACATTTTTATTTATTTGGTCCAATGTTCAGTGCCAAAAACACAATTAAATTGTTAAATCGAAATTTGTAAGACAATTAATTCTCAAGGAAAATGTCAGTATAGTGTTATATCACAAAAGGTATGTATTAGACAGACACTACACGTTAAGGCATTCCAATATTCTCCGCACAGGAATCTTGTTAACATGTTAACATATGTACAGTACATGTATCTATTGAAATAAAATTATTTGATTGATTCTTTTGGAAAAAAAAGTCAGAAACTCTATGAACCAAACAAGCTTTACAAGGTTGGGGAAAAAAAAAACATAATTTCCTCTTGGAATCAACTGTTGAATGATATTAATATTATTGCAGGTGATTGGTCGTGGGGTTCAATAATCTGGACATCGGTTGGTTGGTCGGTATCGGTGGGTCTGGGCCTGCTCTGCTGTATCTATGTGGCAACACTACATGAGAATGACCTATGGTTCTCCAACATTAAGGTGAGGTGGGGAGTGAATGCATGCCATGCTTTAGTGAAACTCAGTTTTATCATTTTCCATGTCTTTCAGAGATGGGGCGGGTTGAATACGCACATCACATTTATTTATAAGAATTAGGCTTGCAAAAAAACATACTGAAGTCCTTAAGAAAATATTATTTTGGAACTCATGTAGAATCAAGAAAGTGTAATAAAACATTGTTAATTACATGTAATTACATATATCATTTTTGACCATATTGCTACACAAATTGACAGTTTTTAGTCTTACATTTTGTGTAAGTGATAGTGTTTGGTTAAAACAATAACAAAATATTATTAAAAGGTTATGCGGTCGGGCCAGTCGCCCCCCAGTAGCCAATTTAAATAAGGATTCCTGTTCCAATTTTGTTTGCTCACATCTATCACTTCAATTTCCCTTGTTTATCCTGTGTCCTGTATGAGTTCTCTCTCCTGATTGGATGAAATTGGTATCCTGACCTGAACATGCATTTAATGTTTACTAAACAGCTGGAGAGACTGAACAAACACTCTATAGCAATGATTGCGATCAGAATGTAGAGCTACACTTATTTTAACCAAAAAATATCACTTACTGGACCCAAGTTAACTCTCCGGATTTTTTTGGGGGCACGGTGGCGCAGTCGGTAGCGCTGTCGCCTCACAGCTAGAAGGTCCTGGGTTCGATTCCCGCAGGGGATGCTGTGGGCGTGTTCTCTCCTCCGCGTCATCAGTGCCCATACCCTAGGTGGGGTTGGTGAAAGGGCCTTTCTGTGTGGAGTTTGCATGTTCTCCCCGTGTCTCCTAGGGTAGGTACCCTCACAAAAACATGCAGCAATCCTGGTCACTATACTGCCTCCCCCTGGACAGCCGGGGCGCCTGATGGAGGGGAAGGGAACTGGTTGGAATAACGTGTTCCTTCCACGCGCTACGTCCAACCAGGGAAACTCTCCCCTGTCAGGTGACAAGAAGGTCAGTTGGCTCTCATGCATTGAAGGAGGCATGAGCTCGGCCCTGGCCTCCCTAGGTTGGCAGAGGGAAGGTAGTGCCCAGGATTACATAGACAATTGGCACTGGGTGTAAAAAATAGGGTTACAAAATCGTGGGATAAAAATTTTAGCAAAAAAAAAAAAGAAGAAAAATCCGGATTTTACTGTGAGTGTACAAATGTAAATGTTTAAAATGCTTGTAAAATATTAACAATGTAATAAAATATTAACAATGTAATGTGATAGACATGTGATGCATTCATGCAAAGGACCAGCCACTCAATTTGTGCCAAGAGCATTTAGGCATCTGGGAAGATGCTTAAAACACGTGAACTCAAAAGTCGTTTATGAGACCTCTACTGAGAAGTTACAGAGACGTTGAGATTGAGGTGTCTGACAGTTTTATGGAGTGGTTATCATCAGTATTTGGCATCAACTTGTGAGGAGTAAATCAGGCCCCTGCGATGTTTCTCTGCAACGTTCTATTACTTAATTTATACTCTGTCGTACGATGGTGTCACACATCGAAAATAGCAGATCTAGTGTAAGTTCTCAACGCGTCACACTGCAACACGGCTTAAGATTCTGGTTACTGCAGATGTAGTTAATATATATCAGGCTGAAATGTTTTTCTTAAATGGTTTAGTCTCATCGGAAATCTTTGGTCTGAACTAGGCTTTAAAACGAATTTAGGTGGCAGATGGTTATACTGAAAAATCCTTTCCAATTTGTCCATCATGCAATGACGTGCATTTTTGCTCTTTTCTTCTCATCATCTCAAGTGACCGTGAAATTCTTACAACAATGCAAGCCACTATAACTTTCTCCACAGCTTTCTTTCCGGCTGAGTCTGCAAAAACACATCATAAACACCTTGTGCTGAAACAGGCAAATTGTTTTTCCGTACGCCACAGGAGATTGCCTTTCGGGATTGTTAAATAAGCCCAGTTACGTCTTTAAGCAGCAGGAACTTGTTCCCAAATTGACTTGGGTTTCCCTTCTATTCTTGTACTGTCTGCACTCTGCAACAGAACATTATGCCCTGCCAGAGGTGTGATGTCATGTTTAATCTCTCTTGCAGGGCTTCACCAGTGCTCTAGTTAAGGCTGGCTTATTAAACAACAGATTTATAGCAGCTGAACATGACAGAACGAACCGCTCAATCAGGGTCATCGGTCATGGCATCGGTCATGGCTTTCCCCTTCATCACTTAGAAGTGCACATGAATGTTCTTACCAGGGTATCAACAAACTTTATTTGTTGGTGTAGTAATGTGAGCCGGTTTGTTTTAGATGTACAATGTGGCATGCCGAGGTGAGGGATGCTGTATTAGTGTTGTCTAATAGGCTGGTATAGCGGTTGTGATTCTACAATAAGAGGCATAAGAACAAAACTGTAGAGATCAGAAAAGAAGAGAAACACAGGACAAAACAGCCGAGATCAAGATGCATCAGCAGGTACGCCCTTGAAATCTAAGACCAAGTATTTCTCTTATTTCTGGCAATTTGTAGAACCAGGTGTGTCATCTTCCACCCACGTGAATGCACAACACGTCTCAACCCACACGGAGACAATCTCTGCAGGGTAATTTGCGAGTCTGCGTGTCACAGCGATAGACTATAAAAGAAGCACACCTAAGCAAGTAGAATATACGTGGACACACACAGCTTCAAATCTCATGCTGTTTTTTCTGTCTTGTCTCTGCCTGTGTGTGTTTGCATGTGTGTGAGGGTGGAGGAGAAAGAGAGAGAGAGCGTAGGCAGACAGCTTTTCTCATTCTTCACACGTGAAATGCAAAAGTGCTGAAGTTTGACATACAAATGGGTATTTAAGTAAAATATTAAATAGGTATGAAACAAAGGTATACGAAAATTAAAAGCAGCAGTAGTGATGACTTTCATGATAGTGGAATATTTCCTCTTTTTTTTTTTTTTTTTCTATTATTTTTCCTTTAACTACTGTATATACTGTATGCAAGTCTCTCCAAAGCTCGGCAGGTTGCAATCTCCCTCGACCATAAGCTCACAGAGCTCTAAAAGAGGGCAATCATTCTCCTGGCCTGAAGAAATCTGAAATCTATAAGCATTGACTGCTTAGAATTAACAACCAAGTTCTCTGGATGTCTAAAATGCATAGCTTCAGTTCGAGGGGAACATTGTGACCCACCAAACGGAATATGTTCTTTATAATTCTTACCCTAAATAATAAATCCTTGAGCACTCCCAAATACAATGGAACAATTGTTCCTTTTTCCTCTAAACATTTACACCTAATATCTGGAATGTCAAGACAATTTAAAGTTTGGTAAAGTGATAGTGATATAACAATTTGTTTTGCAATCATTGATACATTTTTTGTAAACTTTTTTTTTATTCCATGAAATTCATCTTACATGTCCATAATTGATGATTAACAAAAGCAGTCCTCAATTTCATTGTTAATATACACCAACACCACCAAAACAAAAACAGATGAAACAAAATGAAATGAAACAATATATCATAAACATTAGTAATTCATATTTTGGCTCAGTTGATAGGCCTGTCCACACTCTCTTATCTCACTTTATATAAAAATATCTTGACAACCCTATCTGTTATTATAAAAGAAAACAAAAAAATACATGACAATACCATTCAAAATAACTAACCTAAGTAAAAAGAAGGAAATAAACAAACAAAAACTGAAACAAAACACAAATATAACATTATCGTTAATATAAATTTTAGTTATTCGTTTTGGGCTTAGCTAGTATCCATGGTGACCATGATATTATGTCCATAAACATATCCATTTTCAACTATATTTTGGCTGTAATATTTTCCATAGCCAAGCCTCATTCACCTTTTGTTGCCATTGTTTTATGTTTGGGGGTTGTGGCTGCAACCATAAAGTTGTAATCACTTTTTTAGCTATTAAGAGTAGGGTCCTTAATAGATGGATTTTCTTTTTCCCTATATGTGATTTCCAACGTGGATACCTATCATTAATTCTTTTATAGATTTTATTTTGTTGTGCCTTTAAGCATGTCATTTCCCAATCTGCTGCTTCATTTATATCGTCTCGAATATTTATTTTCAATTTCTTTAGTCTTTAGATGATACGTTTTCATGAGTCACTAAAGGCCCCAAAGGATACTTGAACAGATCACGTTACAGTCCTTGGATTCCCAAATGAGAGTGAGCTCCTCCTGAACATTCTGTGTGGTGGCTGATGTAATTTAATATTATTTTGCCAGTGTGTGTGTGTGTGCGTGTGTGCGTGTGTGCGTGTGTGTGTGTGCGTGTGTGCGTGTGTGCGTGTGTGCGCGTGTGTGCGTGTGTGCGTGTGTGTGCGCGTGCGTGCGTGCGTGCGTGCGTGCGTGCGTGCGTGCGTGCGTGCGTGCGTGCGTGCGTGCGTGCGTGCGTGCGTGCGTGCGTGCGTGCGTGCGTGCGTGCGTGCGTGCGTGTGTGTGTGTGTGAGCGAGCAAGCGCACGTCAAGCGTCTGTTAATGTTATCACTGTCTGCTTCTGTCTTTGTAGTCATATTCGGCGCGCGGAATTGTGCCCAGTAAATTACACACATATGCATGCACACACACATAGAGTACAATGCACACACTATTCTGGGATGTCCCTCTGAGCCGTTTGATGCTCTGGCTTGGCCAAAGAAATGACCGTTGAGTGAAATAAACATTTGTTTTGTTCTTCTGGAAAGCTGCGATGATCCATCATTCTGGTGTGCGCGCGCACACACACACACACACACACACACACACACACACACACACACACACACACACACACACACACACACACACACACACACGCACCCGACTCCAGGTCAGTGGGAGAGACCAAGTGCTGTGAAACATGTTGGAAAGTCATTTAAGGGCTGTGGTGCTGGGACTCGGGGATAGCGGCAAGCTTCAAGTTGGTGCAGAGCGGTTGTTGTGCGCGACTTGATGTGACTGAAATAGCTGAAGGTTAGCTTCCTAAAGCCTGATTTAGTTGAAAATAAGTGATTTTTGTCGAGCGACACGTAACACAAAGTTTTGTCGCTAAAGCATACATCAGGCTTTACAGTAGGTGTCTGGTACTGTATGCCAATATATGTATTGGTGTCTTTGAAGACAAAGGAACTGGCTTTAATAATCCCACATGGTTTGCACACAGATCCCTCATCCGTGTCGGAATGATGTCAGGGGAACTTCATGGGAACATTGGCACGATGTTTGAACATCTGGAAGGCATGTAATGGAGGCATACCTCCCAGGTCATCTGGTGTGGGACTCTCTCTCTCTCTCTCTCTCTCTCTCTCTCTCTCTCTCTCTCTCTCTCTCTCTCTCTCTCTCGCACACGCACACGCACACTCACTCACCAATTGCGCTCTCATTCTTTCTTTCACACATGCTACAGTATGTTTCATGCGGTGAGACAGCTGAGACAGCGTTTGAGCCTTAATAGGTGTGAAGTCATGTTAGAGTTTATTTTAGACGTACGTCCTTCAGATCAGCTATGGCTTTTAGATCCATAAAAGCCTCTGACAAATGCTTCTGACATTTTCCAAATGATGTTCCAAGCACTCCCACCTACACACATTTCCGTCTGTCTGTGTGTGCGTGCGTGTGTTTTTATAGACATGCAAAGAGGTCACCGGTTAGTCTTCTCTCTCTCTCTCTCTCTCCCTCTCTCTCTCTCTCTCTCTCTCTCTCTCCACTCCCATTCTGTCTACACTCCCATCCTGTCGTCCACAGTCCTCAGAATGTAATGTCTGCTTCCCTCTCTCAGTCAGCAGCCGTTTCGTGAGACCTTTAAAAGAAACCACAAATGGCTTTTTTGTTTGTGTTTTTGAGTATTTGACATCGCTGCTAGTAGTTGAAGGGTGCAATCATTGGTCTTTTTTATTTTTACTCTGGAGGACAGAAGTGGAAAGAACCAGGCAATGCAGGGGGCAGCCCTGACTGAGTGTGTTCTAACTGGGATTCTTGGAGTTCTGAATCAGAGAGAGATGAGAAGTTTTAATTAGAGAGAAACTGGAGCGAGTTTCTTCAAAAAGGCATGGTTTCTCCTCAGAGCTGAACTCCACTTCATGGCATTCGACAATGTGTCACCCTGTTAATTGGGCTCATCCTCTCTCTCTTTTGATTTAAAAGTGCAGGTTAACCCAATCATCTGAAACCCCGCATAAATGCCAAAGCTTGCTTTGCCTCAGGCAAATTCTAACCGAGGAATATAGGGGAAACTAGAAGCTTCATTCCCCGGGAGAGCACTATTGGATATTTCCTTGGACAGACAACAAGGAGTGATGAAAATGCTCGTTAGCTCACTTGGATTGACTTCAAGGAAGTAAAACGCAAATCCACTGCTGTTAATGCATTTGAATCAACACCAACACAGCATGCAAGTGGAAAATGTTTTTCATTTACCTGGCTCTGGCTCTGGCTCTGCGGTGATAAAGGAAGTTAGTAAAACAAAAAAATCAACCTCCATTCTAAACAATGGAGCTTCGTAAGAGAGTCAAGCTCAGCAAGCTAGAGCGTCACTGGCACTGCGGCGACACAACACAGGACGCATTTCGGTCCACTGTCACATGGAGGGAGGATGCAGGGGAACCAGCTACCACGCCGGGAGGATCCCGGAACGGCACAAGCTCCAACATTCTGCCCCTGTGGCCTTGGCGACGGTGTGTTTCCATGGCAGCAGGATTGGTATTGGCTGTGTTGCTGGCGCTGGCTCAGGCCTGGCGTGTCAACGCCATCCACGAGAACCTGCTGTGGTTTTCTCAGCTCATGGTAAGGAGCGGACAAAGGATGTGTGCATTATGCACACACACGTGTATGTCTACGCAAGTTGAATGAAAATACGTGCAGCAGATGCTTTTGTATTCATTTTGGGGTATTAATGGGATTCGGGCTAAAGATCAACTATTTGTGTTATGCTTTCCTGCTGCTCACTTACTGTTGGTTCTTTCTCTGTTTTACCCCCTCAGCAGAACTGTAATGATGCATAACCAAATGGAAATCTCTTGGGAAGCTATCTAAACAGCATGTGTGTGTGTGTGTGCGCACACATGCAAACACACTAACATACTCTGTATAGCAGTCTGTTTACGATTATCAGTGTGAATCCTTCATTCTTCATGTCTTGACAAGGTATCTGTTTTCCATATTGTGAGTAATGACATGCCTGACTTTCATTTGCTATATTTGTTTTGGTATTCCTCCCCTGTTCCCTGTTCAGGAAGTAGAGCGTGAGATTTCCTTTCGGACAGAATGCGGCCTGTATTATTCCTACTACAAACAGATGTTGCAGGCTCCGTCCATACAACAAGGTGTGCATGCAACTGAATGTCTTATAGGAGCAGAAGCATGGATAAATGTGCACCATTCAGAAGAGGCACAGGCACGATTTGGACCTAGAGACCTAATGGCCTAGTATAGTACAATCTGATATTATGCTATATATTATGTATATGATAATGACTATTACATCCCTTTCCTGGAAAACTAAAGAGATCCAACACTTGTAGTGCCAACCCTGCTTGTTGACGCAGTGTGCTTTGTGAGACATTAATGTAATTACTTTGTTCCCTTCACAAAGTCTGAGGTTGAATATAAGCATCCACCACAGAGTTTATTCCTGTATCTGTCTCTCCCAATGTGAAATTACATGAGAGCGCACCCACGCACAAGAGAGTAAGCGTGAGAGCGATAGAGCGAGAGACAGAGAGAATAGGTGGGGTGGTTAAAAGTCTGAGAAGGAAGAAAAGAACCATTTATTTCTTCCATCTCTGTTTTATGTCTCCTCTCTCTCTCTTTCTCTCTCTCTCTCTCTCTCTCATTCTCTCTCTCTCACTTAAATTAAATTAAAAAGAGCTTTATTGGCATGAGAAAACATAAGTTTGCTTTGCCAAAGCAAGTGTAAACATATGTGTACATACACAAATGTATGTACTCTCTCTCTCTCATACACTTGCTCGCTCACTCACTCACTCACTCACTCACTCACTCACTCACTCACTCACACAAACACACAAACACGTACGCACGCACGCACGAAGGCACGCACGCACGAAGGCACGCACGAAGGCACGCACGCACGCACACACACACACACACACACACACACACACACACACACATTATGTCATCTAACTAAATGGTTGGCTATTTGGGCTTACTCATGGAAAGTACTTGAGGATGTCTTGGCCTCAGATGAAGCACACTGTGGTGATTAGTATGACGTAACCTGGCCTAAAGCTGGGAACCAGCTCTTTGTTGCTCTTTTGGAGCCACAGTTTATTTTAGCATCAAACCAAGTGGATTGTGATGATGACATAGTAGTACTTGCCCGTACGTGCATCCACTGCCTGCGATTGTGATTTATTATATAACATTACGATAGTATTAACCACCTGAATCCCAGCATCCATATTCCTGGGGGGAACATTGGCCAAAAATGGCAGATCTACAAACTCACAACACGTCACAACTTGATGCTTTTGTGAGCTTGTAGATTATTATCATATTTTTGGGAGATGCGGTGTAGATAAAGAGAAAAAAGTGAAATATTTGGAGATGGGGGTCCACGGCCAAATACATAACATTTTGGGAGGCCTTGACATGGAAGAGTTGGAGCACCACTGACATAGCAACATAGGAGTTAGGATTTAGAAGACATTTGTAGAATATATATTCAAAGAGTTGCACAAATTTTCAAGATTTTTCAAAAATAGCAGATCTACAAGCTCATAGCGTGGCACTCGGTGCCGCGCTATGAGCTTGTAGATCTGCTATTTTTGAATAGCCAAAGAAATCTAAAGTGTCACAGATGTGTTCACGGTCTTAAAGGGTTAATCAAGTATCCAAAGCACTGCTTCTTTGTGATTGCGATACTTAATGTGCGGACGTGAACATTGCATTTGTGCGTTTCCAGGTCTATCGGAGCTGATCCATGACAACTTGACAGAGTCCAAACGGACCGTCAACCTGTTACAGCGAATGAACATCTACCAGGAGGTCTTCCTCAGCATTATCTACAGACTCCTACCTGTACAGGTACACACACACATCGTCACAGTCGGGCAGAAAGCTTATATCTTTTAAATGTTTTTTTCATAAATGAATACCCTTATTTATACTTTGTCGCGCAAAAGTACTGTAGCAAAAATGTGCCGATCCACAAGCTCACAATGTATCGAAAATGCAATGTGTTGTGAGCTTGTAGAGCTGCCATTTTCACAATCTTTGACACATTGTGGAAAATGTGATAACATTTGGGACCTACAATCACGTGCCCAAACTAGGGATGCCAGGTTGAACGTGGTTAAGTGTGTGGGCTTTATAAATAAACATCAAACAAAGTTCATACAGGTGACACACACATCGTCGCAGTCAGGCAGAAATCTTTTAATGTTTTTTCATAAATGAATACCCTAATTTATACTTTGTCGCGCAAACGTACTGTAGCAGAAATTGCCGATCTACAAGCTCACAATGTGTCGAAATGTAATGTGTTTATAAATAAACATCAAACTAATTTGTTTTTGGTAGATTATGCAGATTGTAAACTCGCCAATATATCTTGTCCTTATCCTTCCTTGTTACTGATAGACTTCAATCATCCAATCCACCAAACAACATCAAACAAGAGTCAATAGCAGCAGCAGAATAAGCTGTTTGGCATTGGCAGAGAAGATTTGTCACATTTTTCATTGGCACAACCAACATACTCAGCTGCGCTGCTCATACCACAAATGTCATGTTCCTTTACAAATGGGGCACCAATTAAAAGGGAAATAAACAGGCTTTGCAACTGTATAAAAGTTATTGCCAAGAAGCGTTGTTACAGCAGAAACATAATCAAAAAGATTTTTTTGTTCAAGGTTTGAACAGTATTAGCAAGAGCTTGTGACTAAATAATAACTATATTGGATCAACTGAAACAAACGTTCTTTTTAACATTTCCTGAAAAGTAACAGTTTTGGACATACAAGGTTTCTATCTGACGGTGACGACATACTGCACCCTGCACTCATTCAGCTAAGAATAGACTAGCACCAGACCTGAAGGTATTCATAATCATCTGTTCTGGATGAACAGCAACTACGTGTAGATAATTGGATGTAACACAGTAAAATCCTGAGTGTTAATTTAACTCTGTGTAGAAGAAAATGAGGGGTTGCGAAATGATTAACATCATAATTATTGCTACAATTTCTAAATGATTTTATTTGATTTATCTTGTTGGATTGCATGATGGAAGTGAGTTCACTCCCTCAAAAGTATGTACGAACATTGGTATTTGGTCTTTTAACACATTGGGTGCCAGAGGTTTATTAAAATATTATACGTTGAGTGCCTGCATTTCTTCCATCCACTTGCGTTATACGTTTCGTGCTGTGAGAAGCCCAGACGCGGAAGTGCATGTAAACAAAGCGTGCGTGCGAGACGGCGGAGGGTCCCGACTAACGCCTGGAACAATAATATTTCCAACGCGACCCTCCATTGCAGCGTGATCGCCGATCGAAAACGGCTCGTTTCCACCAGATTAAAAAGAAATGGAGATATTAAGCTTTTAGTCAAGGAGATAACATTGAAAACGCCGACCGGAAGGATTTTTGACATGGAGCCACATCCAGCCTCTTCTTCTCAGAAACTCCTTGGGTGATGTCAAAGTTTCGTTTTAGCGCCCCACGTGGCCCACTCGTATAAAAATAGAATTGGGTCAAAAACGGTCCGGACCGTTTTCGGCACTTCTCGTTTGGACCCTCAAAAACGGTCCGGACCGTTTTTGGCATTCAATGTGTTAAATCGAAAATGGAAGATTTGTAGAAAAAAAAACAATTGTGTTCAACAAGGTCAACATGTATATGTCACGCTGGTTTACAAAAAGCTGTGTGATTACTTTTTGGTCATTATTGTTCAGCTCTAAATGGGAGGATTAGAGGGCACCATCTGTCAGTCGGTTAAAGAGCTACTGTGACATTTAACATTTTCCTCTCTTCTATCATTTGTTAGACATCACATGACACACTTGCACTTATCACACAGTGGGGAGTGGATTCTCTGTCAGTACACCATGTAACAGCTAGTTAGCATTGTTAGCGATCCCACTTCATGACATGAAGGTCACGCAGTAAAATATCAGAGGAAACCATGAAATGTCACAATGTCCATAAGTATCAGTCACTGTCTTTTTAGCCAGTTCCCTGTCAGTGTGTGTGTGTGTGTGTGTGTGTGTGTGTGTGTGTGTGTGTGTGTGTGTGTGTGTGTGTGTGTGTGTGTGTGTGTGTGTGTGTGTGTGTGTGTGTGTGTGTGTGCGTGTGTGTGTGTGTGTGCGCGCACATGCGCATACAGTTGAGTAATCATGCTTGTGTGTGTGTTCCAGGCCTATCTGGAGCCTGTGTATTTTTACATCTACACAGTGTTCTCACTCCAAGCAGTCTATGTGATTGCTTTGTACCTCACAGCATGGCTCCTTTCTGGCTCCTGGCTAGCTGGAACACTCACTGCGGTTTGGTACATACTCAACAGGTAAGGGTTCATGACTTCACGTGTGTGTCAGGCAGCACATGCTTGTCTCTCTCTCTCTCTCTCTCTCTCTGTGTGTGTGTGTGTGTGTGTGTGTGTGTGTGCGTGCGTGCGTGTGTGTTAGCATGTGTTTGTGTGTTTATAAATCGATGCAGGATGAAAGTAAAGGAACAATGAAACATTTCAGCTTTGTTTTTATTCATATCAACATCTGCTGTGTAGGCTTTGATATGCAAAAAAATTGTCAAAGCTTAAATACAACAGCTGAATACAACATTGCAGCTATACTTCTGCTGGTAGACATCCTTCCCGTTGTTGAAATAATGTTTGATGAACATGAAGACAGGTTATGGATACGCAGAGTTCTGAATTGAAAGTGTCATTTTTTAATTGAAAAACATTGTATCTTTTGAGAGGAAAAGTTTGAAATTACAAGTTGTTTTAGCTGACTATATTCCACTATACACTCTCACCTCCACACTCGGTTGTCTCTCTTTCTCCATAATCCCTTCTTTATCTCTAGGGTAGACACCACTCGTGTGGAGTTCACCATCTCTCTGAGAGAGAACTGGTCCCTGCCCTTCTTTGCACTGCAAGTGGCTGCAATCACCAGTTTCCTCAGACCACAACTCACTGCTATACAGCAGGTACAAATACGCAAACATGCACCACAAAATACAACCACATAAAACGCTAAACACGTACACATCACCATACACCAAAACCCACTGCTTTTTAGGGCTGCTGCTGTCAAATATTTTCTAAATTCTGTCGATTGCTTTTTAGTTTGTTTGTTTAAAGGCCAACTAGGTAACTTTTCAGATCTGTGTGTGCACACACACACTTATTATTTGATTGATTATCAATATATTCTTTTAACACATTCCATGCCAGAGTTTAATCTCATAATGTACTCACCAGTGCCAGCGTTTTATTGTTGTTTTTTAGTTTTTTTCATGTCGCCACAGACCTCGCTAAATAAGTTAAAAGTGCGCGTTCATTTGGTTCTAAACACACAGCGGATCCGTGAGAAACGGCCAGCGAAAACAGTTTCCAAATCCGTGCCGCCATCTTGAAGCTACAGCCGATCAACGGTAAACAGTGATCAGCGAGGAGAAAAACAACCACCGAGAAAATCGAGTTTTAAACAGGATCCCAGACAGGAAGCGGATACGATCGAAAAAACCGGAACCCGAATAATTCCGTTTCCGACCGGAAACCGGAAACGGAAATGGATCAAAAAAATTCGGAAAGTGCACCTGGGGCACTTTCAATGGGAATCGGCGGTTCGCGTAGATCTACGCGACTGGCACGCTGCGGCTTTAAATAGGTTCGCGTAGATCTACGCGACTGGCATGCAATGTGTTAATAATGAATTAAATTGATTAGTTCGATTAACAGTTGCACCCCTACTGCTTTTTGGCACCACTTCACTGGTCTAGAATGACCCTAAAACCCTGTCAATTAGAAAGACTCCTTAGGTTTTGAAATTGAGCTTTTAGTCATTCCATGTGTCTAAATGGTGATTGTTTGCTGTATGTTGGACTCATGTTATCATTTCAATACAAATTATGCTCTATTCTGGATTTTAGTTTCTTCCATTGTTTTAGATTGATAGACCTTTATTTATCCAGTGAGAAATTCAGTTGTCACACCACAGTAAGGATGAAACAAAGATACCGGTAAGAGTAGAGAACAAGTACAGAGTAAGTAGTAACACTAATACAAATAGGACAACAATATAATATGAAAGACATTATAAGGATGACTTAAGTTAACATCCAACCAGGCCCTTTGTGCCTGGGCTGGTCAAGTGTGCATATATAGGCCACCAGTAGTTTAAAATAGAGGTGTAGGTAATGTATCTTTTAAAATGATTCTTTCTTTATATATATATATATATATATATATATATATATATATATATATATATATATATATATATATATATATATATATACATTGGTTTAAAAAGGTGCTGTATCAGTAAAGCAGTACTTACTGTACTTTCTTACTTACACACAAATTTGAATACACTTGCACATGGCACACATAGACAAATAAGCGCTAAATCGAACTTATTGACCAGTCTGACCCAATTGATTGTCCCTGACCTGCATAAAGAGTGCAGCTCAACTCTTTACTGCACCTCAGCACATCGCTTAGCCTTAAGATTTAGGTCTTCAGAGACTGCATAGGAATGGATTTATTCAGTGTTTATTCATGTAAACAGTGTGTGTGTGTGTGTGTGTGCGTGCGTGTGTGTGCATGTGTGTGTGTGTGTGTGTGTGCGTGTGTGTGCGTGCGTATGTGTGTGCGCGCGTGGTCTCGGACTTCATGCAGGATTGACTTTGTTTCTTTGGTTTTCTGTTTTGATGTTTGTGTGTGCGTGCTTGTGTGTTATTCCCTCCTCAGAAGGTGATGGTGTGGCTGATGTTTGTGACGACCTTCTGTTTCTGCCTGACGTGGCAGTTCAACCAGTTCATCCTACTGGTCCAGGCTCTCATCATATACTCACTGGACTGTATGGACCTTATAGCCAGCACGCAGGTACAGCCATTGTCAAGTGTGTATACTCGACCACTTGAACCTGCAGCTTTCATATTCTGGGGGGAACATTAGCCAAAAATAGCCGCTCTACAAGCTCCGCTATCTTTGTCTAAGACGACAAGTTGTGATTGTGGTGTTTGTTCATGCCTGTGTGTGTGTGTGCGTGTGTATTTGTGGCTTTGTGTTTACTTGTTTTGTTTGGTACAGCATAATATTTGCATGTGCACCTGTGTTTAGTGTACTTGTATCTTTTTGTGCATATGTTTACTTGCGTATCAGTGTTTCTGCTCTCCGCTTGAATCTGTCTGGGGGGTTCGTCATATCGCGTACGCACTGGCCTACAAGTGGGCGTGCCTTCAGATCAGGAAGCAGGCAGCGCTTTACCCAATGAAATGTAGTGGCCGGGATTTACGTGTCTGCCGATCCTTCCCCACTAGAAACAAACCAAAACTCATTTAACAATAGCGTCCTCAGGGCAGACAAAACCACGGAAAGATATTCACATTTTAACTTGCTCTTTCATCATAGAAAATGTTCTCTGGGAGAAGTGGTGTTAGTGTTCCGTGTAGAAATATTGTTAGTGGGAATGAAGGCTGCTGAAGGCAGACCAAAACCCCCAGTTTCCTTGCGCACGGGTGCTCCATTTTGCTCCCCCCAGAGCTAAGTGAAATAGTAAAAAACAGCAGAGGGCTGTTTTTCCTTTTTTATTTGGCGATGGGTTCCCAGATTGGTGTTTGGGTAATGTGTTTCCAATTTGACTTGCTGTTTGTGTGTGTGTGTGTGTGTGTGTGTGTGTGTGTGTGTGTGTGTGTGTGTGTGTGTGTGTGTGTGTGTGTGTGTGTGTGTGTGTGTGTGTGTGTGTGTGTGTGTGTGTGTGTGTGTGTGTGTGTGTGTGTCTCTCTCTCTCTCTCTCTCTCTCTCTCCAGGTGACCACTCTGTATCTAGTCCAGGTAAGCAGCCTGCTGTGTGTATGGCTGCTCCAGTTCTGTAATTCAATGATCCTGGGTTCGCTGGTCCTCAGTTTCATCGTAGCTGCACTTTTCATCAAACACTGCCAGGTGTGTGAGTATGTCTCTGTGTGTGTGTGTGTGTGTGTCTGCAGCTAACCTTATCTCGCAAATCGCTGGACCAATCAGCACCAGATGTCACTGCCAGTAGGCCGGAGAAGTACCTCCACGCAGATTTGTGCGCTTGTTGTTTAACAACCAAATAGCCAATTACGATGCTCCCTCTGGGTTATGGGATCTAAGCAGCCGCCGCATCCCTCCTGGTTATGGGATCGATGTCACATAGAAACACTCAGCCATCCCTTCGGGTTATGGGAACTCTCTCTCTTGTAAACACTTCTCTTTGCTCCAGTTGTTTTTACTGGCAAAATGCTACACAGTGCACCTTTAAAATGCTCCAAAATCTGCATTAATCAAACAGATAATGAAATGGCAAAATAATCTGGTTGTGTCTGCGTGCAAAGACATGCATGTGTTTTCACTGTGGTAGAGCCAGCTGTTATGCTCGCTCTAACCCAGTGGTTCCCAAACTGGGGGTCGGGAGCCCCAGGGGGTCCCCAAATTATTTTGGGGGGTCCCCCAGATGATTAGCTTAATGTGCAACATTGTTTTCTCACTCGACAGTAAACAAACCAACATACAGAATACGTGTATACAGGGTACCTGCACATTTCTTTATGCACAAGACCTTTTTAATACCAAATTGGCAAATATTACTCATAAGAAATAGGCAAACATTGTGAAAATAGCCGATCTACAAGCTCACAACGCCTCGCAGCGCGAGATGTTTTGAGCTTGTAGTTCGGCTAATTTCACAATATTTATCTGTGGAACCGAGTCAAACTAAATGTAAGGCCTACAATTCTGCCTACAATTCCCCAGTTCATATGTGATAATTCTGGGGCGTCACGGCCTGAAAAGTTTGGTTCCTTTGGTTCTCAAAGATCCTTGAGGGGATACCAGGGGGTCCCCAGCTAAATTAGTTACAATTAGTTACCAAATTAGCGTCACAATCATTTTAACCATTTTAACCATATGTTATACTCTGGCTATTAAAAAATAGCAGATATACAAGCTCATAGTGCGGCCCAGAGTGCTGCACTATGAGCTTGTAGATCTGCTATTTTTGAAAAATCTTGCATATTTGTGCAAATCTTTGAATATATATATATTTGTTTTAAAGCAAACAAATCTTTGCTTCTGGAGGTCACTGTCACAAAATATGAGATGGGGGTCCGCAGCCAAATATGTATCATCTTGGGGGTCCTTAACATGAGAACCGGTGCTCTAACTGACCTTTCCTGTGCTCTGTGCTCATCTAGCCTGGTCTGAAGACAGGCGGCCTCCTTGTTCGCCTTGGAAAGCTGCTGCTGCACAGCCTGCTGGTCCTGTCACTCACAGTCACTATCAACTATCTGACCAAGGTACGTTGTTCTTCTATCCTCTTCTGTTCTCAGACCTTCTCTTTCACCATCCCATACCCTCTCTCTCTCTCTCTTTTTCTCTCTTTCTCCTCCCCTCTCTCCCTCTCTTGTTATATCTCTCTCTCAGTCAGAACCAGAATTATCTTGGTATGCATGTTTGCACAATACGTATTGTAGGAGGAATTTGTCTTTGTGAGGTTTGGGCATTAGACTGAACAGGAACAGAAATGTAATTATGCAATGTCCATTAGACTATACACAGTAAAATCATCAGTGTTAAGATTTAGGTCTTGAGAGACCGCATAGGAATGGATTTATTCAGTGTTTATTCATGTAAACTGTGTGTGTGTGTGTGTGTGTGTGTGTGTGTGTGTGTGTGTGTGTGTGTGTGTGTGTGTGTGTGTGTGTGTGTGTGTGTGTGTGTGTGTGTGTGTGTGTGTGTGTGTGTGTGTGTGTGTGTGTGTGTGTGTGTGTGTGTGTGTTTACAGAAAGCACTTCAGCTCAGATCAGATGAGCACATCTTTAAATTCATCAAGTCTAAACTTGGATTTGGTTTGACCAGGTACACACACACACACACACACACACACACACACACACACACACACACACACACACACACACACACGCTTGTTTGTATTACAATACTTGTGAGGGCATAAACATTTTAGTCTTTAACCCCAAAGCCGATCTACAAGCTCGCAACGTGTCGCAATGTAACGCGTTGTGAGCTTGTAGAGCAGGGGTCTGCAACTGGCGGCCCGCGTTTATTCTACATTTTATTTTACAATATCAGACTTACAGTCACATATGCACTATCATTATAGCTATAATGTCCATAGAGAAGGTAGGTATCCCCACCTTAAGAATGCTTATTATTACTTTTATCCACATTGAGAGGGATTGCTGCTTAAGCCGCGGAACGGTCCCACTGTCACACAGCTGAGCTGACTCTTGCTGCTGTCAGTGCTTCAATTACACTTTCCTGCCTCTGTCAAAGACCACTTTGAAGGTGCCATGATTCGTCTTGTGTTGCCGTATAAAATTATATCGGGCAGCCAACACTTTACTTTACTGCAGAACACAACGGCTTTTCATTGATGCAACAAGGTAGTAGGGTGAACGCAGAAATGGACAGAAACGTATCCATTCCTCTTTAAATCCCCTGTCAACTTTCCTCTTTATGCTTTTGGATAGTGGCATTCTCTCTTTTCTTCCTAACTTGCTGATACCCATTTTGGGCGGGAACCCCTTTTTGTAATTTTTGAATAAATATTTGAAGTTTTTCAGAAAACTTAGGTCAGGATTGAGAAGTTTTTAGAATTGGCCTCAGGTCTAAATGGGTTAAATGTTTAGCAAACTCAAGCAGCAACTAGAAAAAGTGCTCCTCGGAGCACAGGTCTCCGCCAGGTCAGGTAGATTATTGTGGGCCAGCATTGTTCGGAATTCAGTCATTATAAAGGTAAGCAGACTTAATGTTACTGTTGATGAAGTTATTGCACAGACACAATATGTTGATTTGTGGGTTTGGATTTGGGAGTGTAGAATATAGTTTTGTGTTTGAGTTACTGTTAATTGTATTGTTATTAATGTGAAGTGGCTTGTTGTAGTGTTAGAGTCACAGTTTTTGGATGGAGGTTCTTTGCTAAAATCGGGCTCCTGGCGGCACTAAAACAGGTGTGTGTGAACTTTCACGGCAATCGGATGCTGCGTTCATGATTTGAGGCATTTTGTTCAAAACAAGCCACTCCTGCAAAGTTTAGATGCCAATCTTTGTCAATCGGACAGATCCGTCTTGATCTCATGACAACACATAACGTGTACCGATTCGTGTGATGTTTGGACAAAATGTGTAGGAGTAATATAAAAAAATATATATTTTGCAAAAGTCGGCCTCCTGGTGGCGCTATAATAGGCCAATGTGAAAAGGGTGGCATTTCTTCCTCGGCCTTTCACTGTAATCGTTCATGATTTCAGGCATTTTGTAGTGTGACTGATGATCTCTCACATAATTCAGTTCTACAATATCTACAATATTCTTATCTACAATCCATAACAAAATTACTTTCAAAGAACACATCAAGAGATATCTTGCCAAGTAACTTGTCAAGTATGTATTGTTATTTGTGTATTTGTTTAATTTGACTGGACTTTTTTTTTACTTTAATTTGCATTTTTAGTTGTACATTTGTATTGTATATTTGCTTTGTTCAGGACCCCAGGAAGACTAGAGGCTCATTCATGTGTCTCTAATGGGGATCCTTTAATAAACATAAACATTTGCGAGTACATACAATGGTTGTTTAGTGTTTACTATGACAAATATACCTTAAAACCGACTAAATTGCATGCCAACCTCTTCTCTACTCTGAGCCATGAGAGACTGGCATGCAATCTCTCAGTGCTTTGCCTCACACCCAATGGACAGTGCAGTGCAAGCCTTGCAGCTTTTTTCTGAGCTATTTGAAGTCTAACTTTTTTAACCATAAAACAACTATTTCTCCCGTGTTCACTATGTGAACTATGTGGACTTCACTATGTGGACTATTTCTCAAATTCAACTATACTCCTGTGGCCATTTGGCCCTCACAAGTACAGTACACACGCACGCATGCAAGGAGCCCCACACACACACACGCACACGCACACGCACACGCACACGCACACGCACACGCACACGCACACGCACACGCACACGCACACGCACACACGCACATACACTTGCCCCCTGTTGGTTTCCATTATTTACTAGGTGCCAGTGTTGTGGCACCTAGAGTTTTAGTCTATGTGAATAATAGATGGCAGGGTAATGCTAGCAGGCAGCTCATTGATCACTTGCTATGTGTGTTGAGCAGCTCATGTGCTGGATCTCTTGCTCCAGATAACAGCACTCATAGAGCCAACTCCAGACAACTGGCCCTTCAATTATTCAGCAAGCACTGGAGAATGCATTGATTACATATGCACTAGGTCTCTGACTTCCTCTATCTGTATGTTTCGCTGTCTCACTCTTACTCTCTCTCTCCTCTCTCTCTCTCTCTCTCTCTCTCTCATCCTCTCTCCTCTCTCTCTCCTCTCTCTCTCTCTCTCTCTCTCTCTCTCTCTCTCTCTCTCCTCTCTCTCTCTCTCTTCTTTCTTTCTTTCTTTCTTTCTTTCTTTCTTTTCTTGTTATCTCTATTTCTCTGATGAAGTTTTGTCTCTCTCTCTCTCTCTCTCTCTCTCTCATCTCTCCTCTCTCTCTCTCTCTCTCTCTCTCTCTCTCTCTCTCTCTCTTCCTGCCTCTCATGTCTCTCTCTCAATTCAATTCAATTAGGCTCAATTTGAAGGAGCTTTATTGGCACCAGAAAACTTAAGAGTTTACATTGCCAAAGCAAAGTGTCCAATAAAAGAAATGTAACTAAGAAATGTATGTACGATTAAAGCCATGAAAAAAAACTAAACCATAAGTATTGTGCATTTGCTGTCAGAAATATTTATACATCCACATAGGAAAGATTTATTGGGATAAACTTTCACTCTCACTCTCTATCTTTGTCTCTGTCTCTTGTTGTCTAGTTGTCTCTGTTTTCTGAAGTTATTTTGTCTGTCTTCTATTTATGTAATGATTTCCATATACTATTTATCCTTAAAATGGCAAATGACAAGCTCTCTCTCTCTCTCTCTCTCTCCTCTCTCTCTCTCTCTCTCTCTCTCTCTCTCTCTCTCTCTCTCTCTCTCTCTCTCTCTCTCTCTCTCTCTCTCTCTCTCTCTCTCTCTTGCCGCCCCTCTCTCTTGACTAGGGATTTTGATGCCAGCCTATATCTATGCGAGGAGGCATTTGGCCCCCTGCCTCTGGACACTCTGGAGCGGTTGGCTGGCACCCTGCTGCTTCATCCGTATGTCGTCACGCTGGTTATGCTGACGGGCACGCTGGTACTGGTGGCCCTGCGGAACCTCAGGTAGGAGGGAGGGAAGATAAGGAAGAGGGTAGTACCCGCCCATAAAAGGGTCAGTTTGGGTAAATTTTTACACTCTCAGAGTGAAATGAACTCTGAGGATTTTACTGTGAAGGGAGTGGAGGAGGGAGGGTGGGAGGAAAGGAGGGAGAGAGCAGTGGTGGCAAGTAACTACTTTGAGCACTCAAGCACTGTACTGTTTTAAGGTATTCTTTACTTTACTGGAGCATTTCCAATTTTCAATACTTTTACTTCTATTCAACTGCATGTCAGAAGAAAATGTTGTACTTTTTCTCCATTACAATTATTTGAAAGCTTTAGTTTATTTGCTTTGCAGATTTAGATTATTATTCCAAAACATACATTAACCACTTCAGCCCTATATACTGTATACAGTACTTTGGCTAATTGAAAATAACGGGTTGCAAAGCGACGTGTTGTGAGCTTGTAGATCTGCTATTTTCTAAAGACGTATTTATACATTTTGAAAACTTGTGTAATGGGACATTCTGCATAATGAGTATTTTTTTAATTGAAAGAAACACAAATGCTCCCTTTCCATGAGGTACCCGAAGGCAGCATTCTAAAGATTAGCCTTTTCCTTACTCTCCTGAACTTGAATGCAGCATTAATGGCTCTACAAGCTCACAATGATTCGCGCTCGACGCGTTGTGAGCTTGTAGATCAGCTATCTTCGGTGAGCGACACCGTGCCCAACGAAGTATATCAAAGCAAGCCCTTAAATCGAAACCAAAGCTGGCTGGGGCCACACATGTCCACAAACGCAAAGACACAACGAGTGGTCCGTCTTAATTTGAGACAGATAAAGGTAATGTTTAGACCAAAAAAAAATATTACTCTTCAATTTGTCAAGTAGCCCCCCCCCCCGCCCTCTCTCTCTCTCTCTCTCTCTCTCTCTCTCTCTCTCTCTCTCTCTCTCTCTCTCTCTCTCTCTCTCTCTCTCTCTCTCAGTCCAGTGTAATTGAATTTGATCAATCACACAATTGCTGACTGACAGACACTTTTGGCAATCAAGTAAATGCTTTACTGCATTACATGAGAAAACAGACTTAATAACTGCAACTGCTAATTTTGCTTTGATAACCATTCATTCTATGTGGCGTATGTGGACTTATTTTTTAAACCTAGTGTATTTGAATAGGCTAAAATAAAATGACCCGCACACCGTCTGCACTTGCACAATAGGAACACTTTTATTTTAGCAACGTTTCGGTCACATACACCTTCTTCAGCCATCTGACCTAGTGTATTTAAAATGAGATATTCCTCCAAATCTGGCTCGAAATGTTTTGGACTGATGTGCCCTTTTGGACGTTTCAGCCCCTGCCCATCAAATTTTCTCTCCACGTCCCTGGGAAGGAGGTTTGTGTGGGAATGACAGGAGACGGTCTACCAGTTTATCTGTGCTAAATGACACGCTTTGTGATCCCATGGTGACAACGTGGAACCACAGCAGAGGTGGAGGCCAGAGAAAGATGTATAGATAAAGGACAGGGAGTGCATGACTTGGCATAGAGGATGATGTTTGCGTGGGAAGCCTATGAGCCTAGGAGGCGCTTATTCCGTTTAACATTGTAATCTTGAGAAAACATACTAAGCTTATGGGATGCTGCGGTGCTGGCATAACAATCGAGGTGACAATGTTGGCATTCTTGGTGGCTGTCGTGTGTCTACATACTCTGGCAAGGCTGGCCCATGGGAGGTGGGCTTGGGTCAAGGAAAAAACGGTCAAATTGAACAAAGGATTAAAGGATCAGGTCATCATCAATACATGTCATTGTTTATTTACTGCTATGGTTTCGTCCATAATGTCGTCCATTAACCTAGATCTTTTTTCAATTCATTGATTTATTTTGTTTATTTTTTGTTGGGTAAACATCGTTTGAATTTGGCTCGGGAAAAAAAAAGAATCCCTCCTTTTTTTAATATCTATTTTGGCTTTTTCTACCTTTATTTGATAGAGTACAGTAGACTGACAGGAAATAGGGAGTGACACGCAGCAAGGGTCGTCGGAAATGGGACTCGAAGCCGCTACACTCTGTCGGACTGCATTAGCACCCTAGGTGCCCGGACCCCTACGCCAACCGTCCAGGCCCGTAATCAATCTTTTCACCAGGCAAAGTTTTTAATTTATTAAAACGCAACAGTTATTTAACTTTGACAAATACAAAAAATAACAAAGCAATATAATTTGTGTGTTGGATTACATAGTATCTCAAGCAAATGTCAAGTCTCAGGCTATGGGATCTAAGCTGCAGGCACTGGTGTTGCGTCGTGCACTCAAAATGTGCCTCATATGAATAAAGTAAACATGTTTATTTGATCGGCAAATAGCCCAAAGTACACAGTTCACCGAGAGGACCGGGTATGTTGATCTCCAGTGATTGGTTTAGGGAAAATCAAATCCCCCTCCCCCTTGGAAATGGCTTAGAGTGGAGGCAAATGTGATAATCAAGCTACCTCAGACAACCTTTCTTCAAAAGTGTCCATGGTACTTTGCTGGCAGATTGCGGAAATAGAACAATTTAAATCACATAAGTGTCTGACCAATCTCACACACACACACACACACACACACACACACACACACACACACTGTTCAGCTAGCAGAGGTGTTCAGCTAATTCTTGGCGGTGCAAGAACTGCCGACCAAACGTCAGCAAGGCACTGCTGAAGTTCTTTTTCTCTGCAATGACACCATTTTGTTTGTCATTGACCTGCCGAAGCTGAAAAAAGTTCCACTTCATTTGGAATATGCTGCAGGCCTGCAGCACAGAGATGGGGGGGACCACCAGGGCTTAGTGAAGCAAGGTAGAGTAAACTAGTCCAGTTTGGTTTCCTCCACCAGTGGACAGCGTTTTGGCTGGGTCCAGACCTGGGTGAGACTTGCCATTGCACCCCAATAATACTACGACAAGTTCCACAATAGTGAATATGAGTGATACTAGTCTGACTGTGGCTGGTAGCGGATGCAGTGAAGTCACGGTTGACTTATGCTTGGAGACATGGCATATTCTGCTACCAGCTGTCTGTCATGGCTTTGTGCTCCTGTAGGGCAGGGTGCCCGAGTCACATTGACGTCGACTCCACTGTCGGCAGTGGAATACAAATTTCATTTAACAAGAACAAGGGGTCTATTTTCCAATGCTGGAATTAATTTAATCCAATACACTTTGCTTGACACAGAGAGCATAATTAGATTGGATTTGTATTCAAATCAAAGCAAGTGTCCGTCTGATGTGGTGGAGGCCAGATAGCAGGAGGTACAAGTCCTGAGGCTGTGTGTGTGTGTGTGTGTGTGTGTGTGTGTGTGTGTGTGTGTGTGGTGTGTGGTGTGTGGTGTGTGGTGTGTGTGTGTGTGTTTGTGTGTGTGTGTGCGTATGAGTGTGCTTCCCCCAACACTTGTCTATTTGCGTGCGCGCACAATCACCCACAGGTGAGTGTCGCCTTGTGCACGTCTGTAGGTGCACAAACATAATTTTGTCATTAAACCTCAATTCTACATTGCTTCAAAGCACAAGCGAGCTGTTGCTGAAATCTGGCACGCAGCTCCCCTTCTGCCTCTTCCGTGTGCGTCTGTCGCTAATGTTTTATGCATCCATGTTTTTTCCCATCATGCCTTTGTTCCTTCCACAGCGGGGGTGGACCGAAAGCAGGGCCAGTGGACGAGCGGAAAGTAGGTGAGGGAGGAAGAGTGATGACTCTTCGTCCAGACATTGCCTATAATCTGCTGCACACGCTGTTCTTTGGCCTTCTAGCTTTCAGCACCATGAGGTGAGCTCCCAACACACACACACACACACACACACACACACACACACACACACACACACACACACACACACACACACACATAATTGTTTATTGGTGTAAATTGTGCCTAATGTGCAGCTTTCAGTTATTGAATTGAATTTAACTTTGCATAATTATGTTTTTTGGTATCTTGGGACAACACGGAAATACAAATTCATTCTCACACACACACACACACACACACACACACACACACACACACACACACACACACACACACACACACACACACACACACACACACACACACACACACACACACACACAGCACTCTAACACCTACACTTGAACATACATTACATTTCAGCCTGCTTTGCCACTTGACAGCTTGATTTGTTTTCTGCTTGTCACCATATGTCGAATTCCAAGTGAATCTGAAGTTGCCAAGTGGCTGAATGGTTCACGGTCCCTCTATGGGCCCTCAATACCAAGTGCTTTCCTTTGGTCCCTTAGCCACTTAGCTAGCACTGTCCATGCTCTGTAGCCTAGCAACGCCACTCCGGGAGTATATTGTTTGTTAGTGAGTGTTGGTTGTGGATGGTTGCCAAATGACCACTGGAAGCCTTGAGTGCACGCCGCCTTAAATCCCAGTTTAACCGTAAAACAAACACCCAGCAAAGATGCTCCTGAACGTATGAATGTAATGGCCTATGGTTTGAGATTCGATTTTCTCTCTCACTCCCACACACGTACTCAAGCTCGCACAAAAAAAATCCAAAACTTTGCAGCCATGGCTGGCAGCTTCACATATGGTTCTTTTATATTCAGGTATAAAAGAAATGACTGCATTCACAAAAGTAAGTTTGATTGCTTTTAATGCAAGGCATCAGTTGGGTTCTGTAGCACTTTCAGCACTTTCTCTAAAACGCTGATTGTGACCAAATGGCTAAATGTGCCAAGAGGCATTAATTTCTGTCAGAATTCCCCAATGCATTAAAACGCATTCACATTCGTTTCTGTGAAGCTTTACTTTTGTTCCGCATGCACGCATACATGCACACACACGCATTCACACGAGCGCACACACTCAGGTGCTGCTTTTATCAAATGTCTTTAGGGAGACTCAGCCCTCTTCATCTCTCTTACTAATCTTCACTCTCTCTTCACCCCCTCTCTCTCTGTCTTTCTCTGTCTTTCTCTTTCCTATCACTCTGTTCCATCACTTTGCTGCACGTCACCATTTTTTTGCTCACTTTTTTCCCCTTGTCTTCATTTTGCTGATTATTCTAATCTCTTTATAATCTCCATTCTCATTGGACTTGTTCCAGACTCTGCTTGATGTCCCCTGGATGCCATCTTTGATCTCATTTCCTCACCGTGTGAAGTTGAACAACAATTTAACCATTCTTCCTTTAAACTGTGCATCTGTCTCTCTCTCTCTCTCTCACTCACTCACTCACTCACTCACTCACTCACTCACTCACTCACACACACACACACACACACACACACACACACACACACACACACACACACACACACACACACACACACACACACACACACACACACACACACACACACACATTCGCTCTTAATCTCTCTCTTTCTCTCTCTATCTATCTTGCTGCCTTTCTCAGCACCTTGCACAGTCAATGTATTGTATTGGCTTTTAGCTGTAGGAAATGGAAAAGCCAAATCATCAGCAATATATACATACATATATATTTTACATACAATCCTCCTACTTTTCCCAATCCATTCCTCAAGCTATGGATTGGATTTCTGCTAGTTTAACTCTTTTCTCACTTTACCCAACACCCACTCTTAATGCCCAACTATTGATTTCCCTTGCCGGCGGGATAATAAAATGAAGTTCAGCGGTTCAGACCTGTGTCTCTCTCTCTCTCTCTCTCCCTGCATGTTATAGCCTACTTAAAATGAGCCTGTGGTTGTCAAAGTGGAACAAAGTGCAGCAGTAGGGTCAGGTGAAGCTGAACTCATGGCCAGAGGGATTGAAGTAGCTCACCTCAGAACAGAGTTCACTTAATATAGAATCATGTCTGGAAGACTTTGTTGAGATGCGTGGTTTTATCTAACATTGATCAAGACAAGAGCCATTCATTTGGTCAGATTGAAAAATGTCAACTAACAGTACTAATAATACTAATGGGTTTACATGTATGATACTGTAGCCCTGATACTGTTTTGATCAAATAAATGTCTTAATAGAATAGTTGCCAATAAAAGATTCATTGAAGGTCTCTCTCTCTCTCTCTATCTCTCTCTCTCTCTCTCTCTCTCTCTCTCTCTCTCTCTCTCTCTCTCTCTCCCCCTCCCTCCCTTGGCTGTCTCTCTCTGACCACCAGAATGAAGTACATCTGGACGGGTCAGATGTGTGCGGTTGCAGCGTACGGTGTCTGTGGTCCAGACCTGTGGACTCTGCTGTTCAACACTCTCCGCTGCCACAACAAAACTATGGTACCACCACTTCACAGCCATTAAAACTCTTAAGTTCTTCTGCATTGGTGTGCTTGCTGTTTTTGTTTTATTTATTTAACCAATGTATGCTTGAGGACTGTTTGCCTTCATTCCTTTATTTCTTTTGTTAAATGTGGTCCCGTTTACGGTTTACCCCATTTTACCATCGATCCATGCATCTACCATTTAAGGCACTCTGCTCGTGGCTGAGACTGATATGTATGGCATTTGAATCCCCACGCTCAACTTTTCACACTCAAATGACTGTGAAATAAATAGTGCCGCAGACCACTAGGTGTCACTGTGGTCACAATTTCAAGACAAGGCATCACATGAGAGCAAGTAGCTCCAATTATTCTGCTCTCTTCCGTCCATGATTTTGTCTGTTCTCTGTCCATCTGTCTGTCTGTCTATCCGTCTCTGCCCCGTCTTTTCCCATTCTATGATTGTACTCTTTTATCTCATTATCTGTTTCCACTCTCTCTCTCCAATTTCCCAGATAAGGCTCGTCAGATACACAGTTCCACTGGTGATGATTGGTTGTCTGTATTATAAGGTATGTCGGTTGTTATGTTCATCTTTGCATTGTGAGTGAGTCATTACAGAACCCTGCCAGTTTGTGCTACACTGTGAAAACGAGGATATGCAGTCATTAAAATGTACTGTAGTCAATGAGGAAAATGTGATCGTGGGATGAGATAAACAGATGGAGATGAAAATGATCATCTTCTTTCACATTTTATTTCACGCTTTGAAGGGTTCAAATGGTTTATCAAAAGCAACGTGTTATTTTGACTGTGGCTAATTAGAGGCCCACTAAGATTTAGAATTTGGATTGATGTTGTGCTTTACGTTAGTAGGAACAATGACTGCTCCCTTCCTCCTTTTACTGCGTCTGTGCCTCCTTATCTCGCTATCTGCTTCTCTCTCTCCATATCTCCTTCTCTCTCTTAATATCTCCTCTCTCTCCATATCTCATTTTCTCTCTCCATATCTCTCCTCTCTCCCGATATCTCCTTCTCTCTCTTGACGTCTCCTCTCTCCATATCTCCTCTCTCGCTATAGTTCTGGCCCAGGTTGATGGAGGAGGTGTCAGAGCTGAGAGAGTTCTACGATCCTGACACTGTTGAGTTGATGACCTGGATCAGGTACGTGTGCATGCATACAGTACATACAGGTACATGCATGCAGGACATGCATATTGTATACAGAACATACTCGAATACACTCTCTCCAACCAACCCAACAAGCACATCAAACTCAATGTTATGTTTACATCACAAGTTTACACCATGTATAAAGGAGTGGGTGAAGTTATTTTGTGCAGTGTTTTCATGGCTGCACTTACACTGTTAAATACATTATTAAAATAACAGTTAAGAAAATGCATTTAACCCTTTAAGACCTGGAAAGCATCTGTGTCATTTTAGATTTTATGTTGGCTTTGATGTTGGCTATTCAAAAATAGCAGATAGTAAGCTTATAGCGTGTCACTTTGTGCCGCGCTATGAGCCTGCAGATCTGCAATTTTTTTTAATTGTTAAAATGTGTGCAAATCTTTGAGCATTATATGTTTTGAAGCAAACTCAAATCTTTTCTTCTGGGGGTCCCTGGAACAAAATATTTTGATATGGGGGCCCGCGACCAAATACATATCATTGTGGGGGTCCTTGACATGAAAAAGCTTGAGCACCACTGATATAACAACATCAGAAAACTGTTAGGATTTAGAAGACATTAATGTAGAGTCGGTCTCAGGTCTTAATTGGCTAAGGCATTGGTTCTCAAAGTGGGGTCCGGGACCCCAGGGGTCCTTGGGGACGTACCAGGGGGTCCCCAGCAAAATGTGTTAATAAAGTGTCACAATCATTTTAACTACTTTATTCATATTTTATACTTTGGGCTATTCAAAAATAGCAGATATACAAGCTTGTAGATCTGCTATTTTTGAAAAATCTCGAAAATGTGTGCAAATCTTGAAATACGAACTAAAATGTTTGCTTCTGGTGGTCCCTGGTACAACATATTTGCAGGTGGGGGTCCGTGGCCAAATACATATCAATTTGGGGGTCCTTGGCACGGAAAGGTTTGAGAACCACTGGGTGAATATGTACAGACCAGTGTAGCATGGCTCAGCGCCTGTTCAGGAGCCCGATCTCCAGGCTGTGGAAACTGTACCGTAGTCTGTTGCTGTTTGTGCAGCATGTGTTACTGCAGTGTTGCCTGCCTGACAGTAGAAGTGTGGACAGATTGCCTCCAACACTGCCGCTAACACACAACACACGTCGAACCAACGGAAATCTTGTTTCCGAGGATCAAGTTTGCCTTTTCTTAATGCCCCTGATCCCTGTGTGTGTGTGTGTGTGTGTGTGTGTGTGTGTGTGTGTGTGTGTGTGTGTGTGTGTGTGTGTGTGTGTGTGTGTGTGTGTGTGTGTGTGTGTGTGTGTGTGTGTGTGTGTGTGTGTGTGTGTGTGTGTGTGTGTGTGTGTGTGTGTGTGTGTGTGTGTCCACGGTATATCTGCGGCTTTTTGCGGGGGCTGACGAGCGATGAGAGCCGATAGACCGCCATGAATAAGACATGGGGGTACTGGAGAGGACCCAGCTGTTGGCAGCGCTGTAGTAGCCCACCTCAGGGCATTCATGCCCAGGCTTTTTTATCAGACCATCAGCCTGATGGGATCTGCTATGAAGCAATGATTTGGCTTGGCTCCTCAATGCGGGTTGCTACATGTGTGTTTTCATACGCACTGTATCTGTGTGCGCCTGTCAGACGCTGGTTATCGGTTTGGATTTGTGATGAATTAGGGCATCGAGAAAAGCACATCTGCACTGATTTGCAAGTCATTTAAAAATGTACACCATCGTAAGATGTAAATGTACACCAGCAGTGCTATATATATGCATATTGCATTACACATGTTTGCCTGTATGTGTGTTTGTCTGCACAAAAGATGTTAATGGATAATGTGCTAATCAGGCTTGCATGGGCGAATGCACGCGTGTACTGTATGTCATATGTGCACGTGATCCCGAGCACGTATACAGCGCTTTGTGTGCGTGCTTCTGTCCCACCGATCTCACTGCTCCGCCTGAAAGAAACGGAGTGCTTATAGAGACAGAGAGACCGAGGGAGGGGAGTACATTTTTGTGTGTATTGGTGCATTCATCTGTGCGTGTGCGTGTGCGCGTGTCAGTATGTAGAGATGACATGGGTTACTTTCCCTCAGGGTCTAATCCCATTAGGCTATGAGGATTAGGGGCTGCCTAGAGTTACCTTGGCGAGGGCTGAGCGTGGGGCGGAGCGCTAAGCTTCTTGCTGCCGCACTAATTACATTCCTGATGAAAGCATTAAGCGGGGGGATCGCGTTACTCCGACTCCTTACCCAGAAGAGCTACTTTTGTTTCATATGAAGGAATCATGGGAGATTTCTGAAATGACGCTTTAATGAGGAACAGAGAAAGATTGTGTTTACAGTACACACAGAATATATTTCTGCTTTATTTTACATCTCCAAGCTATCACAGATTTGTGGCGGCAATTCTATCTAGAGATTCTAGCCGCGGAACAGGTCCCACCAACATTCTGCTGCTTGTACTTTAAGCCCATTAAGACCGGGAACGTATCTGTTTGTCATTTTTAGATTTATTTGGCTATTCAAAAATAGCAGATATACAAGCTCATAGCGTGGCACAGAGTGCCGCACTATGAGCTTGTAGATCTGCTATTAAAAAAAAAAAAACATGACATTTTGTGCAAATCTTTGAATATGTATTTTTTTAAGAGAACATATTTAACTGTCAAATGTCTCAACAAATGTCTTCATTTTTGTTGTTATATCAGTGGTGATCAAACTGTTTCTTGTCAAGGACCCCCAAAATTATATGTTTTTGGCCGCCGATCCCCATCAAAATATGTTGTTCCAGGGACCAACCAGAAGCAAAGATTTGAGTAAAAAATGTTGGCTTGAAAAAATATATCTATTAAAAGATTTTAAAAAATCTACAAGCTCATAGCACGGCAATCTGTGCCGCGCTATGAGCTTGTGTATCTGCTATTTTTCAATAGCCAAAGTATAACATGATGGTGGTTACACAGATCTGTTCCCGGTCTTAATGGGTTAAGTGACACATAAAACCTTGATTTTGTTCTTGATTCTAGAGGTCTGGACTGTATTTGGTTAAACATAACAGTTGTGGCTGTTGAGTTTTGATGTATGTGATATATGTCACATACATACATTGTCAGAGCATTTGAGGTTTATCGTGGCAGCGGGCGGGGCAGGCCGCCACAAGCCGGTCGCTCTGCGTAATAAGAGACACCAGGCCGTAAGCAGAAAATATATCCGCAATTTACAGCTGCCAGTTAAACCATAAAATGTAAGGACTTCTGTGTGTTTCTGGAGACTCGTATAATGTATTTTAGTGCTCAGTTTGAAGTGCCCGAAGCCTTTAAAACTCTTGTTTGAGGTAAACAGCAACTCTCCCAGCTGTCCTCCATGATCCTTGACCGTGTGGCTCGGAAAATGTTAGGGCCAAATATGATAATGAGTACTGTATGCGTTCGTTTAAGAAGCGTAAGTTGAGAATTCATCCCAGGAAGCTGTACAGCTGTAGGCTGATACTCTGTTCTAAATGGGAATTCAATAAATCAATATCAGTCTTCAGTGGTTACACTCCCTCTGTCTCTGAGTTATAGTTTTGAGTGTGCAATTTTTAAAGTTGCATCGGTAGTTCTGTCTAGGCTGCAATGTACTCTCTCTCTATCTCTCTCTCTCTCTCTCTCTCTCTCTCTCTCTCTCTCTCTCTCTCTCTCTCTCTCTCTCTCTCTCTCTCTCTCTCTCCCCCTCTCTCTCTCTCTCCCTCTCTCTCTCTCTCTCCACCCCCTCTCAATTTTCTCTCTCCCTTTCTCATCTCTGTCTTGCTTTGTCTCCTGGTCTGTGATTCATGTGTTTCTTTCTTTTATCCACACACACACACACACACACACACACACACACACACACACACACACACACACACACACACACACACACACACACACACACACACACACACACACACACACACACACACACACACACACACACACAGTCACACACAGTCACACACACACACACACACACACACACACACACACACACACACACACACACACACACACACACACACACTCGCAGTGTGTCTTTCTGAAGCTCAGCCCTCAACCCAGATATTTCTTATCATTGGAACGTTGTCTACAGCATGCAATTAATTTCCCCTGCTTTGTTCTCAAACTATTGTTATGTTTTTGATGCTCAGCCATGCAGAATAAATCCACTGTTATTTTTTTAAACAATTAAGACAACTGAATGTTTGTTTGAATTTTAATCTTTCAACCAAGACCTGTTTTTCTCCTGCCATCCCGCATTGTCAACATTAACACACACACGCACGCACGCATGCACGCACACATTGGTGTGCATTCTTCTCTTGAATGACCCAGAGATATGTCAGTGAAGACAGATCCAGTGAGTTTTATGTCCTTCTGTAAACTAAATCCAGTAGCAATGCAAAGCCTCTGGGGATTACCGTTTCCCAAGTTTGTTATACTCTTCCCTGGTCTGTTCATTTATGAGCTTGATTGTCCAGGGGGAGTAGGTTTTTATCAGCCTACTGCTAGTGGCTCTGTGACTACGGAGCTGCTTGCCATGTGTTAGCATCTGGAACAATGCATGGTTGGGAGTGGCTAGGGTCAAGCCTGCGAGCTTTGTTGTCACACCGTTTGTCATAGATGTCTTGAATGGAGGGAAGCTCACATCCGATGATGGGTTGTGCTATCCACATAGCTCTCTACAATGATTTGCGTTTGAGGGCTATGTGCGGACAGCTTGACATCAGGTCGTCAAGAGTTGATCGGTGACTGGACGTTAATGACTATCTATTCCGTTATATATGGGATCAAAGCACACAGTCAAATCCCTTATGGTTCCCTTTTGACACTCTCTGGGCTCTATTTTGAGGTCTTAACTTGCGCCGTGGGGGTGTGTCCAGAGCAATATTGGTATTTACACTTATGCTAAAATGCGCCTAGCGACAAGTGCAACACCGGCGCTTGGCGCTAAACGGCCCTGGATTATTCATACTGTAGGTGTGTTTTGGGCGTTCCATTAATGAAACCAATCAGAGTGTTGGCTGTCCTTTTGAGCAGGTTGCACCCACGGTAGGCGCATTCCTTAAGGGTGGAGATCAGAAGACTCACAGAAAGCTTTTCTACAGCAGCTATGTACTATCTACTGCAGCATTCAGCGAAAGCACGCAAGCTTAAAATCTAGCAGCATAATAATGTGATATAGTGGAGAAGCGGGTGGGAACAAAAGATCTCTGCTCACCAAAACAGCACATGATGTATGAATGGATGGTATCAATAACTCCATGACTCGTAATAAAATATATACATATTTTATACACCGAATTAACACAGAATTTGCTGATTACAGAGAACATAGAATTATAGCTATCGGTTCAGAATTGCGTGCGATATGGATGAATTAACTCATTCACTGCCACTGACGTAATTGACGTAATTTCTCCCGTTTACCAATCCTGCCACTGACGTTTTTTTTTTTTTTTTTTAGTTTTTGTTTCAAATTTGACCCAAAGACCAAGGAGATATGATCCTTGTTAACTTAAAACTTAAAAAATCTGTATCTCGGCTCCTGAGTACTTTTTTTTTTCGATGAAAAATCTCTGGCAGTGGGCAAACGCGGCCAGCAATAATTGTGGCAGTGAATGTAAACTAGAAAAAGTGCTCCTCGGAGCACAGGTCTCCGCCAGGTCAGGTAGGTTATTGTGGGGCAGCAATGTTCAGAATTTGCCAATCAGGATGGAATATGAAAAATCGGACAGAACCATCTTGATCACTTGACTATAGAGATAATAGGTACCGATTTGCATGATTGGACAACATTTGTAGGAGTAATATAAAAAAGAAAAGTGTTGCAAAAATCGGCCTCCTGGTGGCGCTATAATAGGGCAATGTTAAAAGAGTGTTATTTGTTCTTCAACGTAGTGCGAATGTTCGTGCAAAGTGTCACCGCAATCGGACGCTGCGTTCATGATTTGTGGCATTTTGTTCAAAACGGGCCACTCCTGCAAACTTTAGATGTGAATGTTAGCCAATCAGGATGGAATATGACAAATTAAACAGATCCATCTTGATCACATGACTATAGAGATCATGTGTACCGCTTTGCGTGAAATTTGGATACATTCTGAAGGATTAAATCAAAACATTTGTTTTACATAAGTCGGCCTCCTGGTGGCGCTATGAAAGGCAAATGTGACAAAAGCAGGGCAGATGTTTTTCCTTGGCCTCTAGGGAGTGTGCGTGCAAAGTTTCACGCAGATCGGTGCAGCTATAGTTCAAAACACAAATCGGCCTTTGAAACATTTCAATTGGCATTTATTCCTCAGCCTAGTGGGAATGTGCGTGTGAAATCTCACAGAAATCGCAAGCTGCGTTCATGATCTGAGGCATTTTGTTGAAAACGGAGCAATCCTGCAAACTTTGGAAGCCAACCTTAGCCAATCAAGATAGAATATGGAAAATTGGACAGATCCGTGTTGATCACATGACTATAGAGATATTGTGTACTGAATTGCGTGATGTTTGGATAAAATCTGTAGGAGTACTGTCAAAAAATGTGTTTTGCAAAAAGCGGCCTCCTGGTGGCGCTATAACAGGCCCATGTGAAAAATTTGGGGCAGAGGTTCTGCTCTGGCATCCAGGGAGTGTGTGTGCACAGTTTCTCTGCGATCAAGCCAACGGTGCCAGAGATTAGCTGTACACAAAATGACAGAATGACGGACGGACACACGGACACACGGACACACGGACGGACGGACGGACGGACGGACAGGGTGTAAAACATACTCTCGCCATGCCTTTCGGCCTGCGGAGACAATGAACAGTGTGGTGTGGTTAGGCGTGAACGCAGGACGCAGCAAAAATGTCTATCTTGTCTTTGATTAGCCTAACTGGTGATACAAACACAATTGACACGAGGAATTAATAGTCACACTTTTGCGGATTATGTAAAATTTGGTATTAGTTGAGAATTAGGCAGAGGCTATGATTAACAACATTCTTACATGAGGAGGTTTTTGAGAATATTTACTGCTTGCTGAAATCAACTGCATGAAAATGTCTCTACCTTTTTTCTTCCCCTCTCTCTCTTTCCTCGCTGCATGCGCTGCAATACGTTGTGAGCTTGCAGATCAGATATTTTCGGTGCGCACGCAACTACATACGCTCTTTCCATCAAGTGTTTGGAAATCTGCCGTTTGAGCACAAAAAATATTTATGTTTTTTACTCCTACACTCGCAAACTCGGCACACAACTCTGTGGTATCTAGTAATCTAGAGCGTAAAGTAGTTGCACGTGGGGAAGAAATGATAGCGCCAGCGCAAGACGCTAAAATCAGTTCTAGTGCCGGTCGCGGAAGATAGGGTCCTCAGAGTTAAATTAACACGTGTATTTGTTTCTGTGCAGGCATACCTGCCACCAACTGCCATGCTTGTGCTAATACAGTACACTAAGACATAAGGACACAGGCACATCCTTATGCACGCAAATGTGCACAGTAGAGAAACCTGCCAATGTGTACAAAGATGGAGGGAGAGTCTTCTTCCCCCGTGTACCTTATAAATTAATGACATTATACCATTTTTATAATGTCAGTGGGGTGTATGCCAGTGCCTTCTGGCATTTACATATTAGAATATAAATGTGAAATTAAATGTAAATCAGGTTGGAGAAGGTGGACGATTCTCACTGGGATGGGGGTAATTAAATTCACCCACCCACAGAGCAAGAGAGAGGGGGAGAGAATGAGAACATTTTATTGCAGGTCAAAAGGCCAAATTATCACACACGGAGACACGGTAATGGGCACGAATATGTACAGTACACATTCACTGGAGCATACATATGTACTTGTACTTTCATGATTTCACATGCAACCCACATGCAATCGTGACCCCCCCACACATACAGTGCTCACAGGGGTGCTCACGGGGAGAGCGGGGGTGCGTTGACTAGTGGTCTATATGCCTGCTAGTCATCATCCTTGTTCAGCTATCCCGCTGAATGGCCTCATAGTGGAATCTAGTAGCCCTGAAACAAGACCTTGTCCAGTCACACACACACACACACACACACACACACACACACACACACACACACACACACACACACACACACACACACGTACGTAAGTGCGTGTGCGCACATGCACATGCTTAGACACCGCTTACTTTGCTTCATTAATTAAAATGCAACAAGCAGAGTTTCCTAGCCTGGAAACCAGACAAATCTGCCAGTGCAAAAAAAATGAAAAAAGCACTCGGCAGATTTGATCTGGCCCCACTCGGCTGTGATTGGGCCCCCGAAGTTGTGGGGCACCAATCAGTGCCCAGTATGCAAATATGGGGCATTTTTTTTATTCGCCCCTTGGAAATGCAGGTTCCACATGCCAGGCTAGGTCGATATGTCTGATATCCTTAGTCATCATCCTTGTTCATCATCCTTGTTCAGCCATCCTGCTGAGTGGCCACATAGTGGGATCTAGTAGCCCTGAAACAAGACCTTGTCCAGTCTCTCTCTCTCACACACACACACACACACACACAGACACACAGACACACACACACACACACACACACACACACACACACACACACACACACACACACACACACACACACACACACACACACACACACACACACACACACACACACACACACACACGTATGCATAGACACTGCTTACTTTGCTTCATTAATTAAAAGGCAACAAGCTGAGTTTCCTGCATACGGTAATCACAGTTGAGTGACCCCAAAACACCCCATCTCACCACTTGGGATTAATTAAGAGGGGCCTGAACAACCCAAACTTTTTTTGAAGGTCATCTGTGTCATCTAAATAAAAATTTAAATTTTTCTGATGATAATGGAAGCAATCATTTAAGTTTCTCTCCAATTTCTTTAAAAGGGAATTACATACAGATACCATTCTTTGCTAAGCTTATCTAAGACCATTTTTCTCAAGACAAATTTGGTGTCAGAAAAAATACTTTGCACTTTTTTTAATGACGCTGCTATTGAATCTATTGAGTCGTAACTTTTTCTATCACAGTCTGGTATGGCCAAACCACCGTAAAAGAGAAACCGCACACAATTGTTGCTACTAAGATCAAAAGATTAAGCCTTACTTCACTAAGAATCGATTTACTTCTCCGTCTAGTCTTGCATAGCCAGACAACTATTCCACAATCTCTGAATGCTATATAGAGTCTGGAACTACACCCTCTGAAGGGAAGCTGTCATCTGTTCGTCATTTCCGTTCACGAAAATATATTATAAAAGATTCGGAATTGTATTTTTCAGTTTCCATTTCATTCCATTTCCTATTTGCAAGCTATATTCAAGCTTCGATTATTTTGATTTACATTAGACATATTTGCTCAACTGCAAAGACTAAACAGAAGCGGCAAATTTTCAGAGCTTCCTTTGCACTGACTGTTTGACAGAAGCATTTGAAAATTGTGTGAGTTCAAGAGTTGACAGTCTGGCTTGAGAGACTATTCACGCTTTCATAGCAGAACTTATCCTGGGGCAGTTTGCACTCTCAGTTCCTAAACTTTGCATTCTGCACATTTACCACAACTGTGATGCTACATTTGGGCAAATATGATTTGTTCCTTTAATGTCAGATGGTGCAGTTGATTTCTCATTTATTTTATCCAATTTTATTCATGTTTTTTGTTATACTTTTAATCCATTAATTAATATATTCACTCTTGGGTTTTAACCATATTTATTTGGTTACTACACCGTTTTTACATGGCTTCATGTACAGCATGTTTGTACTCTGAAGTGCCGCATGTTGCCTAAAGTTGCCTGACAAGTACAAGAATTAGCATCAATAATACTGGCACAGTGGGGACCCATTGAGGATAAATTGAAAGCAACACGCACGCCACTTAATCAACGTTTCGGTCACACAGACTCAAGATCCTTGAGGAAGAAACTTGTTTTTAATCATTTTAATGCAGAGGTAATCAGTGTGTGTGTGTTTGTTGTATCCATGGCATGATCCTACGTATATATGTGCTGAGCACATTCATTCTCCTGTCAAAAGAAACCTGAGTGTCACATGCATGTCCTGCAAGAGGTGACAGTCATCTTTCCGACAAGCAATCTCCATGCACATGATGTGTAGCCATGCAATCAGCTTTGCAAGGCCTCAAAATGGGCAACTGCTCCTCCGAGTAGGAGTGAGTTTAGATTAAAGTGCCCCTAGGTTAACACAACACTTTAGTTGTTGTTTTGTGTGTGTGTGTGTGTGTGTGTGTGTGTGTGTGTGTGTGTGTGTGTGTGTGTGTGTGTGTGTGTGTGTGTGTGTGTGTGTGTGTGTGTGTGTGTGTGTGTGTGTGTGTGTGTGTGTGTGTGTGTGTGTGTGTGTGTGTGTGTGTGTGCGCGTGCGTGTGCAAAATGGCAAAATGTAGCAGGAACTACCACAGAACTGGACTGTGCCAGGTGTTTATGCAGTATGTCTGTGTACAGATTTTGTCAGTGCAACCATGCAAGATGCAGTCAAAAAGTGTTGAGATCAGAATGACGGTCAATTAAGCGGGGTAGGAGAAGGGGCCATTGGCCCTCCACTTTACTCCTCCACATTCATTTAAAAGTCACAGATTATTGTATCCCAGTGTAGGGTGGGTTAGGGTTGATTTAAGCAGTCACACCTGGCTGGGTTAGACTAACTGAGAGTGAGGAAGCAGTGCAGCAACCGCCTGTGGCTAGCGACCCCGCCAAGGAGCCACCATTGTGACCCAGCTTCCGAGCCTCCTCTGCGGCAGCTGCCCCTGCAGCAGCCCAAGCCCAGGGAGCCACCTCTGCCAGCCAGGTCAGCAAGCCCCAGGCCTCCGGTCTCTGAGAGGGAGCAGGAGGGTGGAGTTGGCTGGTCACACTGGGGAGGTCTCTGCCAGTCAAGACAGCAGCCCAGGCCTCTGGTCTCCGAGAAGGAGGGGAAGGTGCAGTTGGCTGGCAAATCTGTGGAAATGTGCCTCCGCCGTTTAAGACACCCAGCCCAGGCCTCCAGTCTCAGAGAGGGAGGAGGAGGATTGGGCTGGCTGGTCACCCTGAGGTGTGTGGGACAACAGTGTTGTGGGAGTTTTTACCGTGCTTTGATTGGTTTGAATGATAAAGGGGCGTTCCCGTAACCTTTTGACGATTGGTTCGAATGGTTGAATGACAGGCTTCTTGACGGCTCGTTGGATCCGAGTCTGTCTGTAACATACTACAGTTGACTTCAGGGCAGGAATTTCAGGGAGGCCACGAAGGCCATGGCCGTCGTTGCCCCTCAGTTTTGCCTTGTGCCCCTCAAAAAAATGGCATGCCTTGAGGCCACAGTGGCCTTAATGCCCCAGCTGACTGTACCACTTTCTCTTTCTTGTCAATATGTAGACACAAGTTTCTCTTTAGTTTCTTGTCATGTAGACACCAGTGTCTTTTGTTGAGACTCTGAATTCTTAAAGGGATACTTCACTTTCGGCGGGGGGAAACATTTAAAAAATATATTAAAAATAAATGAAAAAAGTAATGGAAAATTCATGGCCCCCTCACGCATTAGAGTGTCCTACTAATGTGTGAGGGGGCCTTTATTTTGCCATAACTTCTTTCATTTTTTTTTAATATATATTTTTAATGTTTATTTTATGTGAAAGTGAAGTATCCCTTTCCCTTAAGTCCCCATCTTTAAACCAATCCAGTGATTTTGATTGGTGCAGGGCTGACCATGGATCAGATTGTAAATACCATAATGTATTTATTTCATTGCAGATAGTCTACATATTAAATGTATCTTTAACCCTTAAATTCAATTAATTATTTCAATGGACTAAAATCTTGTTTTATTTGATGGCCTTCCTGCCCTGGCATTTGGCCTTTGTGCCCTCAAAAAATGGACAACACCAAAGGCCAAGTGCCCCTAAAATGATGAAATTCCAGGCCTGGTTGACTTACTGTCTAGTGATTCTTGACGATGATGACCATCCCTCCAGGCTATGGGATCTAGTGGTAGCAGAAACTCAGAGCTGACATAATGCAACATGTCCATGATAACAGCGAGCTCCACCAATCTATTCTAAATGTAACCAGTGAGAATTGTGGGTAGTGGAGTATTTCTCCATGACATCGCTCATAATAAAATCCTCTATGCAGAATATGAATAGGATTTTCTCTTCCGGAAACTCACTGTTGAGCTCTTTACAATTTTGGCATTTAAGCAGATGCCCTTATCCAGAACAAATTACAAAATGGAAGATTGGAGTGTCTAACAACATTCTAGGTAAATAACATACTTCTGTGGATGCATCTGTCGACCAGGGTACAGTATGTCTAGAACAACATACATAGCATGACCAACATACATCTGCACAGCAACTAGCATCTATCAAAATAAGCAGCAAGTCGTTTTATGCTGTCAACAGTGTCTGACAAGAATGACATGAAAAAGAACTGTCAAAAGTTGCATTGTTGGTAGTCTTAACATTTTCATTTGTTTGTTGGACCAAGTGTTCTGTCACTGCCAAGGCAATGGGAACTCTCGTTATCAAACATGCCAAAGAAAGTAGCCATCTTTTCCTTAAGGTAAACAGACTAGCTAGAGGCATTCAGCTGGTTACCACGGGGACGACAGCTGAGAGCTGTCAGATGACAGCTTGTTCCAAACACATCTCCTGACACTTTGTTTGAGCACAAATGCTTCAGTGTCCTCCGACACTTTTTGTACGATATCTGTCGACATTTGTCTTAAAATAACAGACCATAAAACAGACTTTACTGTTTTAGCATCTTACCACATCAGCATCTCACACTCAATGTCCGGTGATTCTAAAGGCGGTTACACACCGGCGAATATGCGAATATACGCAAAATTCGGACTCGTTCCGAATAATTAAAAGACGCTTTTTTCGCTCTGCGAAACTGGTGTGGAAGCTTGCATTGACTTTATAAGGTTTTAAAAAAAAACATATTATTTGCATGAAAAAAATCGCCCGGTGTGTAAGGACCTTAAAGGGGTACTTCACTTTCGGGCCGGGGACACATTTAAAAAAAATATTAAAAATAAATGAAAAAAGTTATGGAAAATTCATGGCCCCCTCACACATTAGTAGGACACTGCGTGTCGTGAGGGGGCCATGAATTTTCCATAACTTTTTTCATTTATTTTTAATATTTTTTTTAAATGTGTCCCCCGGCGGAAAGTGAAGTATCCCTTTAATGCTGAAACTTCCTAACTGACACGTGCACTAATTTCTGCACAACATTATTACTGTAAATTACAATTTTCTGGATAAAGTATGATCCACTGGAAAATGTGTGCTGGATTGTAAACTTTGTAATTTGGAATAGGCTCTGGTCTTTCAGTCCATATATATATATATATATATATATATATATATTTCTTTGTTTCAATGACAGCATATTCCAGTGTCCAACGTCGAGAATAACACGGTTCCTCTCTCTCTCTCTCTGTCTCTCTCTGTCTCTCTCTCTCTCTCTCTCTCTCTCTCTCTCTCTCTCTCTCTCTGTCTCTGTCTCTGTCTCTGTCTCTGTCTCTGTCCGCTCAGTTCAAAGACCCCCAAACAGGCAGTGTTTGCAGGAAGCATGCAGCTTCTCGCTGGTATCAAGCTGTGTACAGGCAGAGTCCTCACCAACCACCCCCACTATGAAGACCAGGCCCTGAGAGAGAGGACCAGAGAGGTACAGTATCCATAGCATTTCCACCCAATTCCCTCCAATTCTTTGTTTTTTCCTTTATTTCTTTCCTTCTTTCCCTCTGGCCTTCCTTTCTTTCATTCCTTCCTCATTTTACTTTCTACCTTCCAGAGCTGGTCATTAAGATATTTGCACATGCTCTAACTTCCTTTCTATAATTGGGATATATTTTTTGTTTCATATCCTTTGCACAGCCAAAGGACTGCATTGGAAGAGCTCCATTCAGCATCTTAAATAGCTAAGTGGAGCTGGCCATAATGCTTCTGCTAGCCATCTGTCTCATTCAGGCATGCACTAATGTCTTGTGTCAGAGATTGGGGAATTGGTTCTAGATGGGGCCAATGACCTCCGAGGGTTGGGGAGGTAGCAGACAATGTTATGTGAATGAATATGGGAACGGTAGAACACTGCACTGAATGTAATGGGTGTCCACCCATTATGTACACTGTTCTGTAATGTAAACAAAGAAGCGGTACGTAACCTTGGAAATGGACAAGCAGGGAGAGAGATATGTCTGTCTGTCTGTCTGTCGGTTTGTCTGTCTGTCTGTCTGTCTGTCTATCTGTCTGTCTGTCTGTCTGTCGGTTTGTCTGTCGGTTTGTCTGTCGGTTTGTCTGTCTGTCTGTCTGTATGTCTGTCTGTCTGTCTGTCTGTCTGTCTGTCTGTCTGTCGGTTTGTCTGTCTGTCTGTCTGTCGGTTTGTCTGTCTGTCTGTCGGTCTGTCTGTCTGTCGGTTTGTCTGTTGTCTGTCTGTCTGTCTGTCTGTCTGTCGGTTTGTCTGTCGGTTTGTCTGTCTGTCTGTCGGTTTGTCTGTCTGTCTGTCTGTCTGTCTGTCGGTCTGTCTGTCTGTCGGTTTGTCTGTCTGTCTGTCTGTCTGTCTGTCGGTTTGTCTGTCTGTCTGTCTGTCGGTTTGTCTGTCTGTCTGTCTGTCTGTCTGTCTGTCTGTCTGTCGGTCTGTCGGTTTGTCTGTCTGTCTGTCGGTTTGTCTGTTGTCTGTCTGTCTGTCGGTTTGTCTGTCTGTCTGTCGGTTTGTCTGTCTGTCTGTCGGTTTGTCTGTCTGTCTGTCGGTTTGTCTGTCTTTCGGTTTGTGTTTCTGTCTGTCTGTCTGTCTGTCTTCTTAAGTCTTTGGGTGTGACGTATAGGCGCCAACGTCACACAGAGCAGACTATCAGGCTAATGCAAACGTGCAGGAAGACAATGTCATCATGGTTATCAAATCTGATCCCCTGACATAAAATGTAAATGCTTTCTATTTGGAAAAAAAGTGGAGCTGTAAAACATCATTAGTGTCATAGTGTAATGGCATGCTTTTAGAGAAGGGATGGACAGGACCTTTTTTTTATGTCATACTTGTAATTACACAAGAAAGCAAAACGGATTATTGGATCAGTTTGAGCCGTAATAAAATGTGTGTGTGTGTGCGTGTGCGTGTGCGTGTGCGCGTGCGCGTGCACGTACATCTGTGCGTACATCTGTGTGTGGGGGGGGTGGGGTTTAGTGGGCGTGCGCATGCACAATGGTGTTCACGGGAGTGTATAATAAATGATTTGTAACCGGCTAAATAATGTTTCTTTAGCTTGTTTCCAAGGCTTAATTTACAGCAAATTACAAACGGAATCTGCCGCAAGCTAAGGCAACCCCGTTGGCTCTCCTTAGCTCTTAATGCAATTTTTCTTTCAGAGGTGATTTCACACGTAGCTGCACAGTGCAGTAGGCACGCTGCAATCAGTGGGAAAATGGATGAGGTTCAAGAATAGATGGAGTGTTCTGCTACAAAATTGGACATGGCTGAGTGGGTGGGAATGGAGGCTCTAAGAGTCTCGTTGCTGTCGGGCAAAAACCTTGTATGTCCAAAAGTGTTTCTTTTCAGGAAATGGAAAAAAAAGAACCTGTGTTCCAGTTGATCCAATGTGGTTATTATTTAGTCACAAGGTCTTGTTAATACTTTTTATTGGTTCAATATTTATCAAACCCACAGACACACTTAACAACTTTCACTAATACTGTACTTTCAGGATCTTTTGAATAGTGAAAATAGACGGATCTACAAGCTCACAATGTGTTGCATCACAAAGTGTTGAGAGCTTGTAGATCAGTTATTGTCACGAGTTTTCGTGTGACACTCTTGTACGACGAAGTAGAACTTGCATTTACCAAAGAAAATATGAAAAGTTGAAATATGGAGATACAAGGTTTCTGCCCGACGACAGCAACGGACTGCTCTTTAGGAAGGCAAATACATCATTATATGGTGAATGGCTCTAAAAGCATGTATGGACGTTCATCTCCCATCAGATACTGTAAGACACTTGTCGCTTGAGTCTCAAATCACTGTTTATGCACATACTGCACTCAAGAGGTATTTGTACTTTACTTGAGTATATCCAATTTCCAATACTTTTACTTGGCAAATGTTGTACTTTTACTCCACTACAATTATTTGAAAACTTTAGTTACTAGTTACTTTGCAGATAATATCTGCAAATAATTTATATTATAAATTATTATATAGCCGATCTTCATGCTAGCCGATCTACATGCTCACAACGCGTCACACCGACGTGTTGTGAGCTTGTAGATCTGCTATTTTCAAACATTCTAGTACTTTTAATTTTGGTATTTTTAAGTATATTTTGATGCCAAAACGTTTGTACTTTTACTCGAGTAACATTTTGAACACAGGCCTTATACTTGTAACAGAGTATTTTTATTCTGTGGTATTGGTACTTTTACTTAAGTAAAAATATCTGAGTACTTCTTCCACCACTGACTGTACTGTGCGTTCTGTGTGGAGCAGATGTACCAGGTGTATGCGCGGCGGGGCCCGGAGGACGTGTACGGTGTGTTGAGGTCTGCCGGAGCGGACTACGTCGTCCTGGAAGACAGCATCTGCTACGAGAGGAGACACGCACGAGGCTGCCGGCTACGAGATCTCCTAGACCTCGCTAATGGACATGTGGGTGAAACCTACATCCATTTTTTTTGTGTGTTTGAGTGTGCGCAAAAGCTCTCTGTATGAGGTATTTTTTCTAGGCAAACACAAGGGACTCCACACTGTGAAATCCTGAGCGTTAATTGAACTCTCAGAGTTAAATGAACACTGGAGGATTTTACTGTGTACATGAACGTCTTCATTCAAGCATCACTCTTTTCTCACCCCACCACCACATGCCCCTCATATTGACTCACTCCTGATTCTCATTCTGAAAATGGATTACTGGGCTATTAGAATTTCTAGTAGGTGGTTCAGTCTGGCTGTCTGGTTAAATTAGGTGTAAGATGTGAAATTCTACGTGCGTCTGTGTCCATTTCTATGTGTGTGTATTTGCACGCCCACGAGAGAGAGGTTGTACAGGTATTGGCACGAGTAGTGCACAGAATACTTAACATTTGACATATAGACAGGTTTATTGAAGGAACTGCGTGCGTGCGTGCGTGCGTGCGTGCGTGCGTGCGTGCGTGCGTGCGTGCGTGCGTGCGTGCGTGCGTGCGTGCCAAACACTGAGATCAGGAATGTTTAAGCACCGGTTGGTAGGGGTGTTGAAAGGATTTGCTTCTGAATGTTTTAATAGCACAGCAGAAAAAAGTCTATGTTACAGTAGGTGGCCAGGCAGTGACTTTGACCAGTTTCACTTTCAAAACCTTTGCATCATGCATCACACGTCACACAAACAGAATGCGATGTGTTTTGTTGATATTTTTTCATATAGAGTCCTATCCACAAATCCACCATTTAACTTCCACAATCCGACACAAACAGAATGTGCCGCATTCTGTTTGTGTGACATGCATGATGCAAAGGTTTTGAAAGTGAAACTGGTCAAAGTCACTGGCCACCTACTGTATGTTAAAAGTTTAATTTTTTTAATATAATGGTGAATTTCAAGGTGTGTTTTGAGTACTGTGTTGCAGGTTAAAAATACCAAAATGATGAACATAATCATCATCATCAACATCTTAAGTACAGTGTAGAGTTTAGTACCAGTACTGAATGATAGAGAGTTGGTGCAGTTGTACGCTTGACCAGTACGCAATTCCCTTTGGTGCGTGGATTAAAGTCCAACATGGACTACATACTGTATGGCCGTGACAAATCTGAATAGTGTGAGAAAAAGTAAAAGCCCAACTACATCCTGACCTAATTTTGCCTCCTGGTTTTTATTCCTTCTACGATGCTTTTAAATGCATGACAGTATTATGTTTTTATTATGTGGTTTTGTGCCTTACGTAAAGCATGTGCTGTACAAAAATCATGCCTTGACTTAGCTTTTGTCCTGTTTTTTTTTCCTGTTTTCTTCAGATCATGGACGGACCAGGGGAGAATGATCCAGACCTAGCTCCGGCCTCTCACCCTCGGTTCTGCGAGGCCATCAAGACAGACGCAGCGGCATACACCGCCCTGTTTACCAGAACATTCCAGAACAAAACCTTCCACGTCTACCGACTCAAGAAGAAACGTAAGAAAGCCAAAACCATGGCAGAACCCAACCAGGCCCGCTAGCAGGATGGGGCTTCCGAAGTTTACAGACTACTGCACAGTCCAAGGCTTTGAGAGAAGATAATACATCAGCAGAACAGAGGAGAGGGAGATTTGTGTCCTGCATTTAGACCATGCCGGCCTTGATCATGTACATTATTGTTTTAAACTCACTCCCTGCTCTCTCTGAACTATGGGGTTTGAATCTGGGCCAGCTCCATTTCAGCTTTAGGCTGCTTTTATAAGGTTCATAGTGTGGAAACACCTGCGGGAGACTCTTAGTTGTGGGCTGCTCTATGTTCAAACATACCCACCAGTTAACTCTCTCTCTCCCCTAACTACTAAGCTCCCCCCACCATCTCTCTGTGGTTTGTTCAGTGTTGTTAGGTTCTTGACCAGGGTCAATATTGTTCAGGCATGGTAACTCAGTTACACAACAAGAGTTTGGTTCTTCATGGCAGATGTGAAATTGTTATTGCTTTGTTTTAACTTTCATTCAGAAACTTCATTGGCCTCATTGTTTTGCAGCTTAAAAAAAAACTGTCATCTATTTCCAGCATCTGACACTTACTGTATATCACATAAAAAAGAAATACATACTGTAATTTGATACAGTTTTATAAATGCAAGGTTTAAAATGTAACACTATAGGGTGCATCTGTGACCTACTTATTAGTATTGCACCTTAACTCTATTGCCTGTTGAACTGGATAATGGCTGAAGGAATGAATGAGTAGGCCTACCTGGTTTTATTAAACATGTAAATGTGAGCCCATATGGGTTAACCACTTGAACCCTAGCATCCCTATTGTGGGGGAACATTTGGCAAAAATAGAAAATCTACAAGCTCACATAGTGACGGGTTGTGAACTTGTAGATTGTTTTGGGCCTCGAGATTTGGCGGAGAGGGAAAATTGAGCAGAAGTACAGAGCTGACCCCAATCAACTAAGGATTAGTTTACTAAGTATAGAGGGGTTAAGGGGGAGGGAAGTATCTGTGACAATCTCATCTTGCCAAATCGTTCACTCTATACAAGAGGTGAGTAGGATCTTGATTTGACCACGCTTTTGACTATTCTTCCAAGCCTGTGTTTTATGCCAGCAGATCAGATACTTTCAATAAAAGTTATATAAAATAAAGTCATAATGGTGCTGTTTACTTCAAAATAGTTTCCTGTGGAGGTAAACACGTTGCTATCTTTACTGCCTAACTAGCTGTAGTATACAACCCTCGTAGACGTATTTATGATTCTGACGTCTTCAATCTACGAGAGTTGTAGGGTTCACGCCCCATGGAGACCTGGACTTTCTGCACTATGCCCCGTAGACACTCCAAACATGTACAAATGTACAAAATAAAGGTGCTTAACCCCAAGCCCCAAATGTTAACTGGCTCTACGGGGTAGTAGTTGTAGTTGTGGTAGAAGTGTTTTAATGCCGTCTGTGGCCGAACGCCATTTTTTCACCCTCGTTTACTTCCTGTTTACATTTAGTGTAATTCCGGGTTCCACCGGATGCACCCCGTAACTACCCGTCACTACCGCCCATTGGGAGCTTCCGACAGAATCGGCCACAGACGGCATTAAAACACTTCTTTATTGAAAGATATGGATTATTAAATTAAACTACTACCCCGTAGAGCCAGTTAACATTTGGGGCTTGGGGTTAAGCACTTTTTTATCAAACATTAATGTGAGTAACTAATAGAAGCTTTTAAAAGGCTAGTGCTTGGCAATTTGTACAAAAAGGCAGTATTATGATGGCAAATGATTAACATGAGAATTCCCTTTGAAAATTACGAACTTGTTCAGCAAGGGTTAACAAAATGAACAAAATTCCTTGTCTCTGGCACATAGCAATCCCAAGTTACATTTCTTTGGTCATTCGGCTTACTCAGCCTGGAGTTGGCAAAAACGTCAGCTCCCTTGTGAGAGAAATTATCAGTTATCCCTGAAAAGAAAATCCAAGATAATTCCATTAGGTTTGATTCTTGCACGGTTTAATGGGTTCAATGGGTGCTTAAATGGGTGCGGTTTCCCGTAAAAATGGGTCCAAAGCAGCCAATTGATATTTGTCACTGGTGTTGTGATTACTTTGGTACACTTTTTTTCCTTGTATCGGCTTGACCTCATCCACTTAAAACCCTCCTCATGTGTGCTATGTTTCAACCCTTACATTATTCATTTGTGTGCGTGTGCTTGCATGTGTGCGCGCGCGCGTGTGTGTGTGTGTGTGTGCGTGCGTGTAACACTGTTTGTACCAAGGAGATCACAGCTGGCTAATGATGATCCTGCTTCTTCACTATTCAATCTGAAAGGGAGCAGAAGGGGGCCAACAACTTGAATAAACCAAGGCTTTGTGTTAGGAAACGAGTGGAGACAGAGACTAAAAACTCCCAGCAAAGGTGGAAAGACAAGGGCACACCAACATGCACGTCAACATTCTCTCTGCTTTAATAAAGGAATGACAGAAGGAAGGAGAGAGCCGGGGATGAGAGGAGAAGCGGTGATCGAAAGACTGGAGTTGTATCTGTAATTATGGGTATGTCCTGAGGCAATTATCTAAGGACACTCCGTCACTCCACACCTCTTGTTTGTTTTTCTCTTGTCACTAAACCTGCTTGGGTCCACTTACCACTTGAATCCTAGCATCCCTATTCTGGAGGGAACATTTGCCCCAAAAAGCGGATCTACAGCCTTACAGCGCATCGCAATGTTGTAGATCGGCTATTTTCGGCAAAGAGATTTGGTGTAGAGGGGAAAAAATCATTACAGGGCAAACCCTGGTCAAATACGTTTACTATGTATAGAGGGTTTAAGTTATTAATGAAGACCCTGTCTTGATATTCACGCGCACGCATATGTGCACACATTTACACCTAGAGGAAGACGCTGTGCAGCTTTTGGCAACAAGTTGTTGGTGAGTCGTGCACTGAAGCCAAAATGAAGTGTCATGGCCTCATTGTAATGCATACCAGTGGTATCACTGTCGAGTAGGGCTGCTTGTTCTTTTTCTCTGGCTGGATATTGGATGTTTAATTTAAGAGATTTCTGATTGCTTTATTTGAGAGGGAAGTGATTCTATTATGTTTGTCTAATAAGGGTGTACTAATGTATTTTTTTGTGACATTGTAATTTCCATACATATTGATATTAGCAGTTCATTTTGAGTTTCTTGATGAAAAGGAAATGAACCATTAATTTACTGTGTATGTAATTCAAATCAGTATTAGATTGTTGGGGTTGATAACTACTCAGGCAATGGATGTGAGAGACCTCAATCACACACTCACTCTCAGAGCAATGGAAATGGCAATTTATAGATAGATGGTAGGCCTACTGTATGGGTGAGTCATCAATATGTGTCAAATTGCAATTTAGGCATTTGTTAGAGGATGCTTTTATCCAGAGTGACTTACAATGTGCGACGTCATGAACCCTAGTCCGGTGTTCCCAAACCTGGGGTTCGGGCATCTCTTGGTGCGGTGCCAAATACAGTATCACAGGGGGGCCGTGAGGCCGTTTCTGTTTTGAGGTAGGCCAAACTTGTCAAACTTGTGCACAAAATCATAACGCATTTTCCTGACCATTGCTAAATAGATCCTTGCGTTCATCCATTGTTTGCCTACACTGTCTGCTTGTTCTCAATGGGATAGCAATTTTGCAACCATACATGGTCATGTTTGTACAACAAAAAGCATGCAAAGAATCACCGCAGTGGATTTGAAACCTCTAGACTCTGCGGTGGCCGTCCGAGTGCCAAAAAGGTTCAATTTCAGAGAACAATTGTGAAATCATTGTCTTTCTCACAATAAATCAAAAGGTTAATATGATGGTTAACGTAATCCATGGTGGTGTGTTTTTGTTGGGGAAGGTACTGTAGCATCCCAGGTGGTTAAAGGAGAAGACATTTACCAGTAAATCCCAGGGCACGTGGACTGCTGTGTTATTGCTTTATTGTACTTTTATTGTGTTCTATTTGTAATGGGAATTAGTTGTGGGGATTTATGTGTTGGGTGATTTTATAATGTTTGTTTATTCGTCTGTTATGTCTTCTGTGTCATGCATGAGAGACATGTTCAGTTGTGTTACGCAACCCCTCTCCTTTTCCCCATGCATCTTGTATTGATATTATGTTTGTTGTGCTATGTCACAAATAAAAAAAAATAGTTCCTGTGAAAAGTCATTGTCATGTCTACTCCTGAGGATAAACATCCCGGTCCTCACATTGGTGTCAGAAATGGGATGACGAGAATAAAAACAAAAAAAATAAGCCAGCGTCTTATAGGTAAAGAGGCAGCCGACGTCAGTAATTTGCCATGCAGAGTGCTCAACGCTAGTTGGTGGCACCAAATTATGACATTGAAGATACCCGGTTCCCTTACTGGCTGAAAGGCGCCAGTGAATCCTAGGGGCTTTCTCAAAGTGTCTTTACCTTTGACGCCATCTCCCGGGTCCCAGATGTAACGATGGATTCGTGTGAACTCGGCAGTCTCCCACTCCTGCTTCCAAGATGCTGCCATCCATCCATTGATAACAAGTACTCAGGTTCAGGAACAGTTATGCAATGTTTTATTAATACACATATTCGGAGATTTCTGTATCTGTCTGTTCCTTTTGTGCCCATGTATGGAGTTCTCTGATGAACATGACTGTATGGCAGGGGTCGGCAACCTTTCTGACATGAAGTGGGATGTTTTTATTTTCTTGATAGTAAGTGTGGCATATGAACATTATTTTTAATCATGACACCACATGCAAATAAATATTTCTAACTCATTTTGATTGTCCACATATACGAAACAACCTTTAGTTTTTATCTTCTTATTTTGAAATAAGTGCAAACTGTGACACCTACGTCACACTGCTGATCTGACTGATATGCCCACATATGGAGATCGGTATCTGTCAGTCCTTGTCCCTTTATGTGACATTTTTGGCAAAAATGACTTCATTTTAAAGATCTCCACTTTTTGAAATAAAGCCTGAAAACATAAAGCGTTTCAAATAGTTTGAAACGCTGAGCTAGGCCGACATGACGAAACACATCCATTTCTCTTGGTAGACTGCTGCCGCTGTGAAAACCTATTAAAAAAGAACATAAGAAACTCCTCAAGAGAGTGCGGATAATCCTTTCATTGTCTTCAAGAATCGGCACCCAGTTAAATTGTAAGAGACTATTCCTCAATACTCCCCTTGAGTGGAGCACGCCTTCTCCTGACGGAATTGATACGGCAGGAGAGTTGCCTTGTAAGTGATAACCTTCAATTGAGCTTTGGAGCGCAAAAGGTTTGTACTTTAAATGTCCATTGCCGCATTGACAATGCATTGGGCGCTTAAAGTTAAATATCTCAAAAACTACAAAACATTTAAAAGTAAAACGTTCAAGCATGTGTGTCCACAGTAAGCTGAATTATAAAAAGTGTGAATGTAGTTTCTAGGTGAAAGTTTTTTTGAGTTTTTTTTTAGGTGCCAAAATCATCCATTGACCTCCATTATACATTTCTGAACTTTTAAAGGAGTATATTTCTAAAACTATGAAACATTTCAAAGATTCATTTTCAGGCAAACATGTCCACAGTAAGATGAAAATTTTAAAGTATGAATGGGGTTACTAGGTGTAAGTATGTAGGATTAGTAGCCTGCCAAAGTTTGTACTTGTTTCCTAACTTAACTACAAATGATTTCAAAGAAAAAAGTATTTTAAAGTAAGGCGGAACTGAAAACCTTCAGTTGAACTTGGAGCGCAAAAGGGTTAAGTGCAAGTGCATTATTCCCCGCCAGGGGCCACTGGGTACCACAGGCGCACCATTGCCCCAATACGCACCAAACTTGGCACAAACACTGTTCAGGGGTCTGCCATGAGAATAGTCACACCAGGGGCCACGTTAGGGGTGCCACAGGCACACTGTTGCCCCAATACGCACCAAACTTGGCACAAACATCTGCCATGAGAATAGTCACACCAGGGGCCATGTGTGGCCCCCAGCGGCCAGGTTATGGGCACCTGGGGACCACAGGCACACAAGAGAATAGTCACACCAAAATAAACTAAATTGCACACATATGCACCACAGCAGTCAGCACCATAGTCAGCTATGTAGCTGACTATGTAGCTGACTATGTAGCTGACTATGGTGCTACATAGTAAGCACCATAGTCAGCAATGTAGCTATGTAGCTGACTATGGTGCTGACTATGTAGCTGAATATGGTGCTGACTATGAAGCTGACTATGGTGCCTACATATTCAGCACCATAGTCAGCTATGTAGCTATTTAGCTAAGTATTGTGCTGACTATGGTGATGACTATGGTGTTGACTATGTAGCTGACTACATAATCAGGACCATAGTTAGCTATGTAGCTGACTATGGTGCTGACTGCTGACTATGGTGCTGACTCTCATGGCAGTGCTGACTAATGTAATTGACTATGTAGCTGATTATGGTGCCTACATAATACTGTCTTGAGACTGACCTTGAACTGACCATGATACTGACATGATACTGACCATGATACTGACCATACTGACCATGATACTGACATGATACTGACCATGATACTGACATGATACTGACCATGATACTGACCATGATACTGACATGATACTGACCATGATACTGACCCATGATACTGACCATGATACTGACAGGATACTGACCATGATACTGAAACTGATTTTTACAATGTAACACTTTTCTCAACAATATGAGCTGTTATTATATTATGAACATTACAGCTCTGTACATTTGGGGAAGTTATTGGGATAAATGAAGCATCGTGTTAGTTCATGCAGAGCATGACGGGAGTCATATATGCCTCAGCTGTAATCAGCTGTCAGTCAGCTGATTGCTTTCAATCAGCCACGCTTTTCTACACACCAATCACACCTCATTCCCTCAACAAGGTGGTTAGTTGCTGCTACACACTGCTGCTGCTGCTGCTTCTGCTGGTAAAGCTTGCCTCCACCACCCCAGCCTCCACCTTATAGTTCAGAGAGTCTTGCCTTACTGAAATGTTAAACTGCATTCAAGTTTGCATGACTCAAGTTAATCTGATTAAATGTCTCGCTATGGGCCCACTCTTGTACACCTGTGGGGGTTTTGCATAGTGTTCCCTGATTTTGCTTAACATGCTTCTTAGGGAACATCTTAAAGAGCAGAGCCATTAACGCCAAGTTTAACTGTGTTCCATTTGTTGCAATAAATGGTTAAATCTATTATGACGTAAGTGTTCCTGACTGAACCCTGGCTTAAATTAGCTTTTTGAGACTTATAGTGTGTAATTATTAGTATTTTCATCAGCTGTCTTTGGTGCTTGTTGCCTGTATTATGAAGTTTTCCTATTCAACAAAGTTTTTTGTTTTGGTCTCTCTGGCTCATCCAACTGACACATCTATATTGTTGATGCTGCCCTTTGTTCTCTGTCTTTGGTTCCATCTTTCATTTATTCCAATTCAGTCATGATTGAATGTAATCACTGGTGCAAATAAATGAATTTATTGAGGGAAAAAGATAGAAGCAAATACAAAACACCAATAAACTGTCCAAAGCTCATCATGATGATACAAAATATATGTTCACATTTTTCTTTTAGAGAAGTTGCACATTTTTGATCCATAGTGCTTTTGTTGACAAGAAAAACGTATGAAAAGAAAAATCAATAATCCATTTTTGTATTTACAAATCAGGTAAAAACATAACATTTTATCACAACATGTCTGCACCCATAACACAACATTTAAGAAGCTGTTTCATGGAACAAATGAATGGTGTCCACAAGTGTCTCACCCTCTCCCACAGTCCATACAAAGACTTCATTATTCTGATCCTGGCTCATTTGCATATCCCTGCACTGTTTTAGGGTGTTTTATTCGAAAATAGCAGATCTACAAGCTCATAGATTGTAGATCTGCTATTTTCGGTGCACGACACGACGTGGAAACAAGTATAAATCAGAAATTAGGTTCTGTCCTTAGACCCTCTATACCAGTGGTTCTCAACCTGTGGGTCGGTACCCCTCGCATTTGCGAGGCCTTGTGAGCTTGTAGATCTGCTATTTTCACAATATTTATCTGTGGAACCGAGTTAAACAAAATTGAATGCCTCAACTCCTACATTCCAAGTGCTTATCAGGGTGGGGGGTCCCCAGTTCAAATATGATTATTTTGGGGGTCACGGCCTGAGTTGAAAACCACTGCTCTATACAGAGGAATACAAAATGAATCAGCAGCTCCCTCCAGAAGACCCCTATTGTGTGTTTGTTACTTCCAGGCAGCGTTCTATATGAAATTGTACCCTCACCCCCACCGCTAAATGTTCTACTTCTCAAAAGCTGCAGCTTCAGCTTCTCAGGAAATTAGCATGTTTCTGAAAAGCTGCTATCAGGGAACTGACTTCTCCGTCAACTTACTGAAAGTACCCCGGACACTTTGGCTTCCCAGTATGATAGCAAGCCATCAGCTTCTATTAGTGGCCTGATGTGTTTTCACACCCTCCTACCCTTTAACTCACCTCCGTCGACAAGCTCCGATCTGCCAGCTATGTGGGGGGAATTGAACGACTTTCTATTGATGTCGTTTGCTGTGCAACAAACCGTTTCCCCGGAAAACTTCTCTCTCCCCTTCCCCAGGATTCCCTGCGGAGATGCTCAACTCCTTGTACCGGTGCCACATTTAACAGGAGCCAGGCATGGGTTTCTCTCTCTTTCTCTCTTATTCTCTATATCTCCCTGCAATAATTTCTCTCATCGGACATGTGTAGTATTATTATTATTAACATTATTATTATTATTATTATTATCATCATTATTTTGGTCAAATCTTTCCCAGCAAACAGATTTAGCAAAGCTGAGTGGGAAAATAAGCTTCCTCCAAAACTCTGCTGCAAAGAAGTGAGCGAACACCTCAGTCTGGGTATTTCTAGTATATGAAAATATCAGAATTAATACATATTTACATTTTCCATTTATATTTTTATAAATCCATAGCCATCACCTTGGTTTGGCCAAGAAAATGTCATGATTTCTCTCTTAAATAAAATAAAACATTTATTTGTTTCCTGCAAGGCAGTGCCTTGCTTTCTCTTCCTATTTATTGAGTAGTCACCTTGGAAAGCTCATTTGTCATAGTTTGTATTCCACCAAGCAGTCGTCATTTTAAAGTAGTCTTTTGCATTCTCTATGTTTGGTATGCCTGAGGAGGGGCTCAAGAAACAGAGCAACGGAGAGAGAATCTTTCCCTCGTACCGTCCGTGCGTCCGCTCCTATTCCTTTGTGACAAAACTGTTTGAATTTTACTGTGTGCCCTGCCTTCCCCAGGGTGCGGAGGAGCGCACGGCTAAAGGAGAGTATGAGAATGGGAAATCAAATAGAGATGAGGATGAAATGCAGAAAGCTCAATGTGTTACAACCCGTGGAGCGTTGAAACTTGAAACACCCAACCGATACAGAATCACTGCACCCTGCAGGCACATTACAGAAAAAGAACCAAAAACAAAACCCAAAACATAACCCCCCAGATCCCAGTGACAGTCAAAGCACTTTTTTTTACTTGGAAAAACACTGAACAAAGCTGTGTACAGCCAAACAGAGCGAAGGGATATGTCCATTATAGTATATCGTCTCTGTCGGGTGGAAACCTCATATGTCCAAAACTATTAAATACTACCAAATATTCGAATTGAAAAATAGCAAAAGTACCAGATCTACAAGCTCAAAAGGCGTCGCGTCATGCCGCGTTTCGAGCTTGCAGATCTGATACTTTTCATACTTTGGTGTGACGTTGTAGTATGATCAAGTAGGGCGTTGATTTACAAAAAAAACCCACAAAAAGTTAGAATATGGAGATAGGAGGTTTCTGCAAGACAGCAACGATATCAAGACTCAGCTCGCCGCCTTGTGCGGGCTACGCAAAAATGATAGGCTCCTCTGCTGTCATGTTCCCTCACAATACAGAATTAATTTGAGTCCTTGTTGTGTTTATTTACAACTGCTGAAACTGGAATCTGTGCCAACTGGGTAGAACTGACGCTCAGATGGCTTGGACTGGTACAGGTGAATCACCAGCTTAACCGAAGCTTTATGCATGTTGTCCGTGTGGTGCTCCTTTCCAAACAGGTAGGGGGTGTGTGTGTGTGTGTGTGTGTGTGTGTGTGTGTGTGTGTGTGTGTGTGTGTGTGTGTGTGTGTGTGTGTGTGTGTGTGTGTGTGTGTGTGTGTGTGTGTGTGTGTGTGTGTGTGTGTGTGTGTGTGTGTGTGTGGGGAGTCCTGTCCAGTGACTGATTTGTTGACAGTGAAGCTTGTTATCTCCATGATTTAGAGTGTCCCAGGCAGGGAGTCTCTGCAAACCGCTCCCTTCCTTGAATGACAGGTTTGATGTCCGTTCCCGTGATAATATTGTCACTGATGCTCGAGGTAGCCACAGCACGGCAGGTTTCTTCCCGTGGGAGATGGCAGCTGAAGTTTAAGGGCTGCCTTCATCTGCCTGTTAGGCCGTGTGATATTGATTGACGGGACACATCAGCTTGTAAATACAGCTCAGCCATGTTGAACACTGAGCCAAGTGGCTTGGGGTGAGGCTCCACCCCCAGGCAGCAATGGAGAGCTTGATGTCCTTCCGTCTCTCTCTCTCTCTCTCTCTCTCTCTCTCTCTCTCTCTCTCTAACTCTCACTCTTGTTTTCTCTTCAACTTTCTTCCTTTAAGATGTCCTAGTTTATCTCCCAAAGCTCCCCCGCCACTCTCACTGTTAAGTTCCTACATTTCATTGGGCAGGTTTGTCTACATAACAGGCTCCTCTCTCTTTCAGTCTCTCTCTCTTTCTCTGTGCAAGTGATCAAATGATTCGTCGTGTGTGTGTGTGTGTGTGTGTGTGTGTGTGTGTGTGTGTGCGCGCGCGCGTGCGTGTGTGTGTGTGTGTGTATGTGTGTAAGTGTGTGTGTGTGTGTGTGTGTGTGTGTGCGTGTGCGTGAGAGTGTGCGAGTGTGTGACTGTGTTTCAAAGGCTCAGAGATGGCTGGCCTCGGCTCTCTCATACAGCGCCCGCAGCTTCTCAAAGCGCGGGCCCCAGTCCCCGAGGGTCTCCTCTCTCCTGCCCTCCCCCCCTCCGCCTCCTCCTCCTCCCGCTTCGCTGCCACTTCCCCCCTCCAGCCCCGCCGAGCCGAAGGAGCTGAGGGAGCCGGCGGGCGAGCCCCCTCCCTCGGTGGAGAAGACCTGCAGAGAGTCAAAGGGCCCCGTGTCGGGATGCGTGTCGGCGTCGCGGATGATCTCGCACAGGTAGCGGGCCAGGTCCTGACTGGAGAAGGACAGGGAGCGGCGGGCCAGCTGCGGCGGGCGCGACTGACCCTGGGCCGGGAGCCGGGCGGGGGGCACGTCCCGGCGAAGGCTGGTGGCGGCGGAGGAGGAGGAGGCAGTGGTGGAAGAGGAGGCGGAAGGAGGTAGGGAGGCGGTGGAGCTGGTCGTCCGGCTGAGGGGATCCTGCGGCTGGGCTTGGTGCTGGGCGGCGGGGTGGGCTTGGTGGAGGAGGTGGTGGTGGTGGTGGTGGTGGTGTTGGTGATGGTGGGGAGGAAGAGGAGGAGGGGGAGCGTGATGAAGGGCCCGGGAACGGCAGTACTGGACCGACTGGGCCGGACTGGGCTGGAGAGACTTCTGCAGCTCGGCCATATCGTAGGCGTTCTGCACACACGCGCACACGCACACACGCACGCACACGCACACACACACACACACACACACACACACACACACACACACACACACACACACAATTAACTAGGGGTGTGCCGATATATCCTCCGTCCCGCGATATATCGCGATACGTTTTCGTGACGATATGTATCGTTTTGGGGGGGAAAAATATATATATATATTTTTTTACAATAATAATAATCAGGCATGCAAACAGCCCCGAGGTGAAAAGGGTGACAACATGTTGTTGTTTTTTCGGGTCAGGTGTCACACTATTGCCCTATTTGGATTCAAAACGGCTATTGTAGCTGAAAAGCTACAAGTTTGCATGTCTGAATAATGCAAAAACAGAATTATTTGTTTGCATTTGCTTTTTTTCTCCCCCATATATTTTTATAATAAAAAAGTGCGTATCGTATCGAAATCGTATCGACGTTGTGAGCCCAATATCGTATCGTATCGTTTCGTGAAATTAGTGTATCGGCACACCCCTACAATTAACTGATAGCACAATCCCTAAATGGAGAGACACAATCTCTAAAAGGAGACATACAATTTCTAGGATGGGGGTTGCAAGGCACAAAGGAAGCAAGAGAAAGGGAGAGAGAAAGGTAAAGTGATAGAGTAATAGTGGGAGCAGATCAGCTTTCACCATTAAACTTGGTTGCAACGTTCCTCCCGTTTAATTTTCCACTCCGTCTCCTTTTACTGTCTAAGTGAACTAGTCCAAATCATTGTGTGTGTGTGTGTGTGTGTGTGTGTGTGTGTGTGTGTGTGTGTGTGTGTGTGTGTGTGTGTGTGTGTGTGTGTGTGTGTGTGTGTGTGTGTGTGTGTCGGTGTTGGTGTGTGTGTGTCGGTGGGTGTTGTGCATTATGCAATTTGGAGTGCAATTTTCTTTTGGGGGAAATCGTTTTCAATGGCACAGCAGGGTTTGAGAGCATCATTTTTTTGTTGTCTTTAACTCCCTCATATAACCAAGCCAATCGCTTCAACAGCACAAATCTAATTCTGCTGAGACTGAAGCTCTAACCACAGCCACAGCAGCAGAGACAAACTTAATGATAAAAACTAGAAAAGCGAAAGGCAGTCATGGCCAATTGGAATTTAATCTGAAGAAATCTGACTGATACATCTTGATCACCCCAGAGATAATGTGTACCGATTTGTGTTTTGGACAAAATCTTTAGGAGCAGTAGCAAATAGTGTGTTTTGAAGAAAAACACATTTTCTAGTCTGAAATTCTAGTCTGGCAAAATGGCCGGGGCATGGAAAAAATATATTTTTATAGTACAACCTACAGTTTAAGAGTTAAAAGCCAAAACTTGAAGTGGGCTGTTATAACGTCACCATGAGGCCAATTAGAAAAATCGGATGCAGGTTCTTTCTTGGCCTACTTGGAATGTGTGTGCAAAGTTTCACGACAATCGGAAGCTGATATGTGGCATTTTGTGGTAAATCGGCCCCCTCCCGCAAACTTTGAAGAATCTAAATCTTGTCAGGCAGAAATGAGCGTGGCCTATATGGGGAGTTGCGTCATGATCCAAGGAATCCAGGAAAAACATGGTCTAACGCTCTAAGGCTGGACGCACACGAGCGAGAACAAAGTCTACAGCCTTTGGCCGTCCACACTGGCGGAGACAGTAAAGAAAACAAAAAATTATGGAAAAGTGGAAAATTACATAAATGAGCTCTTAGGCTGCCCTGGAAAAAAAAACAGATTACATGTTGATTGAAAAAGACGATCAGGAAGCACTTGAGAATCTCATGCTACTGCATATATTAGTGGTATATTACAGCATGACATTATTGGGAGGGATAATGACTGTGTGTGTGTGTGTGTGTGTGTGTGTGTGTGTGTGTGTGTGTGTGTGTGTGTGTGTGTGTGTGTGTGTGTGTGTGTGTGTGTGTGTACAGACACACAAACACAGTTTGACACAAAATGGCATGCGAATTGTATAAGAACACTTAGTAAAAGTCCTGTATGAATTGAATGTTTGACTTCTTTTTTATACAGGCTATTGTTTTCAGATTTTGGGGATGTGCATGTGAGTACCTGTGTGTGTGTGTGTGTGTGTGTGTGTGTGTGTGTGTGTGTGTGTGTGTGTGTGTGTGTGTGTGTGTACCTGGTCCTCCTCTCCTCCTCCCTCCTCGTCGTAGTTGAGAACATTCTCT